>NW_028141949.1:12225000-12542500 GCF_025532165.1 Camponotus vicinus | reverse complement strand
GGAATATTCGACTACGATACGCATAATTTTTGTATAATATGAAAATTGAAACCATCGATAGACAGCGCGCGACGTAATTATTATCAAACAAATACGAAGATATTTCGAGATATTTGAGATCTATAATATTTGCGAATATAGAATTTATTGTCTGATTTATTTGCGAATTTTTAGAAGATAAATCACGATTTACAATTCGCGAGAAGACGCGACCAATAAATAAATCGACAATATTCGGAATATTCGATTGCGATATGTATAATTTTTATAATATAATCGGAGCCGCTATAGACACGCGCGATATAATTACTATCACACACAAGTGCGAAGATATTTCGACAGACATTTAAGGTCTGTAATATTTGCGAATTTATTTACGATTTATTTGCGATTAATACGCTATTTTATATAAAAGTCGCGATTGAAAAAATACATATTGAAAATACATATTGCATCTCGCGCATGATTAGTTAAATGAAATAAAATGAATCTTAAGACTTTACAATTTTAAATATAATTAACATATAATTAAAAAATCGCGTTGTTCGCCACGCTTAATAGAAAATAACGGAACGAATGATTTTATCAAAGTCCCTCTCTAATAATTTAACTATCTAACTATATCTCTAATTGTCGATGTATTAGAAGAGTTTAATAAGATTTATATAATGATTTAAACAGTCGCGATTAATCATCAATAAAATTATCGTCTATTTAAATAGTAGAAAAAAATATTTGCACTACTAGCGCAGATTATAAAAGACAATATTCAAAGACGTAGAAAGATAGATAAAGTTTCGATGTAAGTCAGCGATTAAGTTAGATAAATCGCGATTTAAAATTGCCGAGAAAACGCGACGAATAAATTGATAATACACGAAATATTTGATACGTATAATTTTTATAATATAATAATCGCGAAGTCCTCAATAGATACGCGCGCAATATAAGTATGCTGTCACATATAAGTGCGAAGATATATTTCGACAGACATTCGAGGTCTGTAATATTTGCGAATATAGAATTCACTATCCGATTTATTTGCGATTAACACGCAATTTTATATGAACGCTGTCAAATAAGATACATATCCTATCTCCCGTATAATTAGTTAAATAAGATAAAATGGAAAATTTTTATAATATGATAATCGAAATCATCAAGACGCGTGCACGATATATTACATTATCACTCAAATTATCACACAATTTGTAAATAATCGCGATTAAAACAGTCATTATAATAAAATTATCGATCGTCTTTTAAATAGGAGCCAAAAATATTCGCACTACTAGCGCATTTTGCGCGGACTATTAAAGACAATATTCAAAGACGTGGAAGGATAAACAAAGGTTCGATGTATAAGTCAACGATTAAATTATAAGATAAATCACGATTTAAAATTCCCGAGAAAACGCGACAAATAAATAAATCGATAATATTCGGAATATCCGATTGCGCGATATAATTATTATCATAAATGCGAAGATATTTCAACAAACAATTTGATGTCTATAATATTTGCGAATATACTTCTCACTATCCGAGTCATTTGCGAATCTTTATAAGATAAATCGCGATTTAAAATTCGTGATAAAACACAACGAATAAATAAATCTATAATATTCAAAATATACGATTGCGCATAATTCTTATAATATAATTCGACGTCATTTGATACGCGGATGACATACCGGTAATATCCGATAAAAGAGGAGCGATTTTAAAAATGGAGAACGATTAACATCTTGTTTCTTATCAGATTCGCAAGCTCAATCTACGAAGAAAAGTTAAGTGATCCATTGAACGTCGGGAACTTCACTGTAAGAGGGAACGAATCTCGGATCTTCCGGACTATTCCCAATAGCATTGATTTCAATAATAAATCAACGACAATTCCCTCGTCATTATCTTCAATTCACGAAATTTATATGCACGTCAGAAAACATGTTCTTTCATTATTAAGAAATATATTTCTTTATTGAAAATTAAATGGACATAACGATTTTTTTATAGAAATGTGATTACGAACGATTATATTTATAAATAATAAAATCCATGCATCATTGGAGTTTGTGTTAAATGTGCGAACACATATTTTGGGGTACCGTTTGCGCGCGCGAGACGAATCGAACCCGATAACAGCAAGATTTAAAAAATTTCAATTCAAATAGTGTGCAAAATAAAATTAATCAAATAATTTTAAATATATAATTAATTCTAGATTAATTCTCTAGATTCTTATTCTTATAATGTTTAAATTAATAATTTTTTTTCTTTTAATCAATATCTTGCTGATATAGAGGTACCCATTCGATTCGTCTCAAAATTTTTAAGTATTCGCACATTTTATGTAACATTCATGTATAATTTCGCGTATATATAATATATAATATTAATAAAAATTATAAAAATATTTTGGATACGTTAATTTGTGCATATATTTTATTATACATATATATAAAATGGTATATATCTAAAAATTCTAACTAATATTCTAAAATGGCGATGGATGTCCAATACCTGCAAATAGTTTCTTAAAAGAAACTAAAAACTAATATTAATATCCCCAGTACCTAGAAATAATTAATAATTAATAATAAAATATATTCGTTCGTAATCATTTTTATCAAATAGTTAATAAAAACTATTACAATATGAAATTACTTGAAAAATAAAAATTTATACACAACGCTATATCCATATTTAATCTACTATTAAATCTTTCTGGCTTTAGACAATAATAATACTAATCCTAATAATGACAGAACATTTTTAACGAGAAGAAAAAAATAGATGCATTTTCTCTCACATCTAAATATATATTATCTAAATATAAATATATATTATTTAAATTAATTCGACTTTAAAGAAGCGTATGGCGTTCGTCGAATGACTACCGAAATCATTGCTGTCGGAAATTGCCAGGAAAACCTGGGATTAGTTCCATTCTTACAATAAAAATTCCTAATTTTCAACGGGGCACCGAACTAGACGTCGCGAATGGATCTTACAAAAACCGATAAGAAATAATTCTCCATGATGAAAATCGTTTCGACTCCTCGATGGTACGAGCCACGCAACTTTCATTAACGTTTACCTAACGAAAAGAACAACGATAACTCTTTTATTAAAACGATAATCTCGTCTAAGAACGCGAAAAGAACGAGGAAAAAACACGGTGTTTTCGCAACCGTAATTTATTAATTTATTTATTAATATTTTCCGATACGAAATTCGTGAATACACAAATATAACCGAAGAAACAAATTATTAAATTCATAATAATTAACTCGCGATTCTATAATATCGAAGGTGATCGTTTAATTTTATGAAGCTAATATTTAATCGTTGACTTAACACATCGAATCTTCACACTCTTATTCCATGATTCTTTTATTTAATTAGCGCAATATTCAGGAATATTATTTCACGAAAGGGACAGCGATAAGCTCCTTTATTAAAATGGCAATTTCGTCAAAGAACGCGAAAAGAACGAGGGAAAAACACGGTGTTTTCGCAACCGTAATTTATTAATTTATTAATGAATATTTTCCGGCACGAAATTCGTAAATGTACCAATATAATAACTGAAAAAATAAATTATTAAATTCATAATAATTAACTCGCGATTCTATAATATCGAAGGCGATCGTTAAATTTTGTGAAGCTAATACTTAATCGCTAACTTAATATCGACTCTTTATACTCTTATTCGATATTTTTTTTATTTTTAATTAGCAATATTTAAGAATATTATTTGAGAGGGACGGCAATAAGATCCTTTATTAAAACGGCAATCTCGTCTAAAAACGCGAAAAGAACGCGGAAAGAGCACGGTATTTTCGCTATCATAATTTATTTCATGAATATTCAGTTCCGCGCGATATGGAATTCATAAATAAATAAATCTAACGAAAAGCGTATCATTAAATTTATAATAATTGAGCCGCGATTCTATAACGAAAGCGTTCGTCAAATTTTGTGAAGCTTATATTTAATCATTAATTTAACATCGAATTTTTACATTTTTACATTTTTTTAAATTTAATATCGACACGAAAATTAGCAATATTTGTAAAGTTTCTAATCAAATATTTATGAAATTTGAAATATATAAAATTATACATATATATCTAAAATTTATATATAAAAATTTTCCGAATTTATTAATGACTCTTTGATATGAAAATACAAACAGTTACTCTTTTATGATTATTTCAAAAAATATATAGAATCAAATATGTTAATTTAATGAATTACTATTATATAATTATTATACGTATACTTTGGATCATTTTTCGTGTAATTTACACAAGAATTCATGTAAATATATTCATGTAATTTATAATTGTAAAATACAATTTCATGTAATATAATTATAGTTAAATTAATTATAGTTTAGTTTATAATTATATTGTATTTTACAATTATAATATCAATATTATAATTAAAATATGATCATAACTATTTGCAAAATAAATATGTTATGATATTTCTTAAATACTAATAATTATCCAGTTTTATAATATTTCTGAAAAAAAAAAAAAAATAATTTTAATAGTTTAAATTTCATTTTTAAAACAGTTTTAAATATAAATTCAATTTAATTTCTTAAACTCAAATAAAGCCAAATTATAAATTTCTATATATTGTATTAGACTGCTAATACGGTCATATCTCATATGATAAAATGTAAAACAAAGGCAAACGTTTATAATTGGGCAGAATTTATGCCGAGTATTACAGAATTTAACATAACACTGTCACTCTCGAAAGATGCAATTGTAATTTATATGATTATTGCTTGTATATTTTATGCTTCTTATTTTAATAATTTCTGGTTATAGCTTATATTTATTTTAATACTATATTTTAATATTTTATAACTGCTTATATTTATTTTTGTCATTATCTTGTAGCTGTTTATATTTATTTTAATAAATGCCGACAAATTGAAATACGACACAATATGTATATATTAATCTAATCTGTATATCCTGCCCAATTATAAATGATTATCCTGGCATCAGCTATTAGCAGCCTAGTATAATATATAAAATTCTGATAATATAAAAGCCTCTGTCCAGATTACCAATAAAAATTGATTGATATTATAATAATATATATATATAATAAATTTTTATAGTAATACATAATTTATAATAAAATATAAAATTAATATGTGTATAATATTAATCATATTATATTTATCATATTACAAGTTATTTCATTAATGATTCATTTGGCTTTATATTAAACTTAAACAATATCTACAACAAATTCTATAATGAATGAGCTATAAGATATTAGAAATAAGATAAGTGAATAAGATAAATGCGCGTTATAAGAATAAATTAGGATCAGATGTAATTGATAAATTTTTAGTATTCTTTTCAATAAATTAGGTAAAATTTATACAAAAATAATCTTTTCTCGATCTTCTTTCTTTATAATTAAAATACTGCAATATATTTTCGCGATGGATGCATTACATTTCGAACGAATCTATTAAAAGTTATTTAATTTAAACTATCCTAGCTCATCCATTTTAAGGCAACGGATTTATCTACAATCTACATCTGCAATCTCTATGGATCCGTAACATTAAAATTAAATAAAAGTTTTTGTTACTCACCGGGCCATTGATGTGCAACAGCGGAGTTGTCGTTATCAAAGTTACGGAATTGTCGTTATTGAAACTATGTCTGTAACATGCAAATATAAAATTCATTTATAACACAGCTCAAAATACAATCAATATTTCAAAAAATTATTATTGTGCGGAATTTCATATCCGATGTGTAAAATAAGATAGAAACATGTATGGGAAGAATTTATAAAGTTTGAAATTATTTCTTAAATAGAAATTTTTATATATGATTTTTATAAAAATCATCTTTCTCTTTAATTTTTTCTTTAATTCCTTTAAATTATAAGAACGAATTATTGTGCGATTTATAACAATTGATATACAAATAATAAATATTCACCATCAAGTTGCTTCGCCGATGCAAGATGTCTCTCCCAGGCCTCCTCCTCATCTCACAATAGTTTATTGATCTGTAACATACAAAGAAGATTCCAATTGTAGTCACGGTCAAAAAATTAACATTTTAAAAAATTATTATTATATGCATTTAATTTTATATCCGACTCATATAACAATAAGCAGATAAACAATTTTATAAATTTTGAAAAAGATTCTACTAAAGATTTAACTAATAATTTAATATTTCTATTAATAAGTTTATAATTATAATTCTATTAATAAATTATAATTCTTTTTAATAAGTTTAATGATTTAATAATTCTATTAAAAGCTATTCGAAAGTAAAAACTTTTAGATTACAGTTTTCATGTAAAAATTTCTCACTTTTTCTCTTGTTTAAGTCATGTAAATAAAAAGTTAAATTACGCGATTAATTACTTACTTTAAATCTCGCGTACGCAATTAATAAATTATATATAAGCAATAATTTATTTACCATAGAGTTGCTTTACCGGTGCCTGATGTTTCTCCCAGGCCTCCTCCTTCTCTGATGTTGTTAACGCGCGATACTTTTAACGGCACTCCCGCACTCACGAGCGATATTTTTATATCGCTATTTCCGCTATTTTACGCGCGATACTTAACGGTGTCCGCACTATTTCGATGCGATTAAAAATTTTATATTTGATCGCGCGTGTATATACTTAATATGTACATACATTGAACGGCACTCCCGGTTTCGGTACGAGCGAAAATCCCATTTCACTTACGAGACTCAGCTTCGAGTCAATAGGTCGGGAATGCAACGATACAACGAGCAAGGACTAGGCCCAAACCGAAAAGAAGACGAAACGATTGACGGAAATAGAGGAAAATGAAGTTCACCAGCTCTTTTTCGCGCATAATTATCCTATCTCGTATCGAACCTGGACCCGCTAAGCACGATTTCAGGTGACCCGCACGGATGCTATATCACTAGCGCAGTACACAAGGCTGGTAGACGGTGAAAGAAGAGGATACCCACATTTTTTAAATGCTAACATTCAGCAATTTAGAAAATGGGGAGGCAACCTCTTTTACCGAGCGAAAATCGTGCCTAGGGGAATCCACTCGACTCCTCGACAGGGTTAACACACGCTGGGCGTGTGGCTGTAGACGAGCAAAGAGAAGGGACCCATTAACGACCATTCCGAACAATCGATCGAGTCCTAGACAATTCGGGCCGAATCACTTGACGAAGTAGAGCGTGACCATCACTAAGCCGATCGAGCGCGAAGCTCGAACCCGCGCGCCCATGTACATTTTGTACTGGACATACGTTCTGCGCGGCCGGCATCACCAAGTGCCGCGATGCACAAGGCGCGAGTGTACGTTGCATAGCAACGTGTGCAAACTCGGTGAAACATCCCAGTTAATTGGCATCGGAAGAAGAGACTCGTGACAATAAATGAAATTGGGATTTTTATATGAAAAAGTCCAAAAGTTCCGCGAAAACGCGACGACGCGAGAATACTACAACGCGAAAACGCGGTAACGAAGCGCTTGCCGTCCGCGGCACGTTGACGGCACCGACGACGCGAAAGGGTACTTAGCTTCCCATTCAGGCACCTTAAGATTTATCATAAATAGAAAAATTTAAGATAAACCTCAAGGCACCATCCAAGTACTAAGCCCTCCCACCGCGACAAGGTGTACCCCATGGGAGGGTTATATTATATATAATTTTATATATAATATAATATATAATTTATTTTGTAATATACTATATGAATTTTAATTTGCAAATATAAACGATAAATAAAAATATAAAAGATAAGAGAAAATCTATTATATAAAACAATGTTCAAAATAATTGATTTTAAAACTAATTATTGTGCGCAATTAATTTTTACATTTTTACTTTCAAATAGATATATTTTAATGTTATAAATTGCATAATTACAAAATAATTTATATTTCTTAGATATAAACTTTTAGAAATATGATAAATAAAAAAATTTCTATATTTTTGTATTTTTTCTACAATTAAAATCTTACAATTTAAAATCACTATTGAATCACAATTAAAGAAATAAAACCAAACGAGAAATATGTAAATTTTGAATATATTGTTACGTTCGCGGCGGCGACTTCGAGATATCGAAGCGCGTTCAACATAATCGGGCACTCGCGTACCGCGTAAAATAACAAGACACTCGTAACGGAAATTAAGAATTTTAATTAGAAACACAGAATACACAAACAACAAATAATAACAGGGGAAATCTCGCGATAACGACCAATAATGTAAAACGCGTCCGGAAGAATAGCTTGACAGCTATCCTTCGACTCAGCTGACCATCGTTGTTATACAACAATAGATATTATTGATAAATAATTTATATATTGTTGTGTCCGCGAAACGATATATATCGAACGCGCGCGACACAATCGATCAGCACACGCTGACGATCGCGCAGTAAATAATAACGCGGTTTATATATAAGGTACACAAGAACTTTAATAAACCACGAGTAACATACAAGAATTCAGAATAATCGTAAAACGGATTACAGATAGACGCGCGTTCGCACAGTTTGACAGCTGGGCTCAAACTCTCTGACAGTCGTTGTTTATAACAACATCTTGACAACGCGCGCGGAAACAATCTTGTTCCGTCGACGTACTTCCCGCCGAAAGAATTCAACGGGTGGCGAATACATCCAGGGGGATGAGACGCGGGGACGCAACAATATAATAAATAACGAATGTGATAAATAATTAATATTAATGACTTACATCATATCTTATTGATCCATCCATTTCCAAAAACCTTCTTTTTTCTTGTACTTTCTTCTCCCTTTCCTCGTGGCACTTCAATCCTCGTTACACTAATTTGAATTCCTCGCTGCACTTACACTCATACACGAAAAGTTCCTCGTTACACTTGCAATTGTGTTTAGAGAAAGAATTTGATAATATATGGAACGTCTCACATCACTACCTCACTGCTCAAGAGCTACTGAGCGAATGATCGTAAGTCAGAAACATTACCGCGTACTGTTTATATCGCCAAGGTTGACTATGTAAAGGAAGAATTTGATAATATATGAAACGTCTCACATCCCTACTTTACTGCCCAAGGCTACTGTGCGAATGATAATAAAGCCGTGTAACGTATTAACAATAGCGCGATACTGTTTATCAAGGTCGAACACGGTGTTATTGATAATTCTCTCGTTGCCGAAATATTTTCTGTAATATAAAATATTCGCTCGCGGAATATTAAATTATAGAAGTATTTTAATTTATTGATTTAAATTGATTATTTTTTAACAATTTATCATGGAGCCTTTCGTTATGCTATTTATTTGCATCTATAATTCGATTGGTCGAAATATAATTAATTCTAATATTGTTAATGAAATATAATAAGCATCAATGATCGAAAGTTCATAACGTAATTAAGTCTCTTATCCCCTTTTATGTATATTTTGTTTCAATTTTTAATCACGGTAATGAATGATCGCGATTCGATAAAGATTTATAGTTGCGATACAGTTTCATGTCGTGAATTAATTTTTAATTAATTAATTTATATTAATATTT
Organism: Camponotus vicinus; assembly: GCF_025532165.1. Lineage (NCBI taxonomy): Eukaryota > Metazoa > Arthropoda > Insecta > Hymenoptera > Formicidae > Camponotus > Camponotus vicinus. The sequence continues at coordinate 12,532,920 of NW_028141949.1, read as the reverse complement.
AAAGCAAATTATGTTTCGATACTAATCGTAATCGTGTTTAGTAAAAAAGTTACAATACAATGAGAAACGTTTCTCACCACTACCTTATTACTCGAGAGTCACCGTGCGAATGATGACAAAGCCGAAATATAGCGCGCTACTGTTTATATTTTATATTGCCAAAGTCGAACACCGTGTTATCAATAATTCGTTGCCAAAATATTTTATATATTATAAAATGTACATTAACGCGGAATATTAAATTAATAAAGTATTTTAATTTATTGATTAAAATTAATTATTTATTAAACAATTTATCCTTTCATTATGCTAATTATTTGCATTTATAATTCGATTGATTAACTTCGTGTTCTCTCACAATCCTAATTACATTTAGATTATCAAGTAGAACGATAAAGTGACACGGATGAAGTATATTTGTGACTCTAGGTATTGAAATAATAATTATTGTCCGTAAAGATCGCAACGATCGAAGCAATTATTTAACATTTTGGATTCCTATCATTTAATCGATTCTCGATTAAATTGTACATTGTGTACATTGTTTAGTTAACAAGGATTGTTAAAATTTAAGGTATTGGTCGAAATATAATTAATTCTAATATTGTTAATGAAATATAATAAGCATCAATGATCGAAAGTTCATAACGTAATTAAGTCTCTTATCCCCTTTTATGTATATTTTGTTTCAATTTTTAATCACGGTAATGAATGATCGCGATTCGATAAAGATTTATAGTTGCGATACAGTTTCATGTCGTGAATTAATTTTTAATTAATTAATTTATATTAATATTTAAAGCAAATTATGTTTCGATACTAATCGTAATCGTGTTTAGTAAAAAAATTACAATACAATGAGAAACGTTTCTCACCACTACCTTATTACTCGAGAGTCACCGTGCGAATGATGACAAAGCCGAAACATAGCGCGCTACTGTTTATATTTTATATTGCCAAAGTCGAACACCGTGTTATCAATAATTCGTTGCCAAAATATTTTATATATTATAAAATGTACATTAACGCGGAATATTAAATTAATAAAGTATTTTAATTTATTGATTAAAATTAATTATTTATTAAACAATTTATCCTTTCATTATGCTAATTATTTGCATTTATAATTCGATTGATTTACTTCGTGTTCTCTCACAATCCAAATTACATTTAGATTATCAAGTAGAACGATAAAGTAACACGGATGAAGTATATTTGTGACTCTAGGTATTGAAATAATAATTATTGTCCGTAAAGATCGCAACGATCGAAGCAATTATTTAACATTTTGGATTCCTATCATTTAATCGATTCTCGATTAAATTGTACATTGTGTACATTGTTTAGTTAACACGGATTGTTAAAATTTAAGGTATTGGTCGAAATATAATTAATTCTAATATTGTTAATGAAATATAATAAGCATCAATGATCGAAAGTTCATAACGTAATTAAGTCTCTTATCCCCTTTTATGTATATTTTGTTTCAATTTTTAATCACGGTAATGAATGATCGCGATTCGATAAAGATTTATAGTTGCGATACAGTTTCATGACGTGAATTAATTTTTAATTAATTAATTTATATTAATATTTAAAGCAAATTATGTTTCGATACTAATCGTAATCGTGTTTAGTAAAAAAATTACAATACAATGAGAAACGTTTCTCACCACTACCTTATTACTCGAGAGTCACCGTGCGAATGATGACAAAGCCGAAACATAGCGCGCTACTGTTTATATTTTATATTGCCAAAGTCGAACACCGTGTTATCAATAATTCGTTGCCAAAATATTTTATATATTATAAAATGTACATTAACGCGGAATATTAAATTAATAAAGTATTTTAATTTATTGATTAAAATTAATTATTTATTAAACAATTTATCCTTTCATTATGCTAATTATTTGCATTTATAATTCGATTGATTTACTTCGTGTTCTCTCACAATCCAAATTACATTTAGATTATCAAGTAGAACGATAAAGTGACACGGATGAAGTATATTTGTGACTCTAGGTATTGAAATAATAATTATTGTCCGTAAAGATCGCAACGATCGAAGCAATTATTTAACATTTTGGATTCCTATCATTTAATCGATTCTCGATTAAATTGTACATTGTGTACATTGTTTAGTTAACAAGGATTGTTAAAATTTAAGGTATTGGTCGAAATATAATTAATTCTAATATTGTTAATGAAATATAATAAGCATCAATGATCGAAAGTTCATAACGTAATTAAGTCTCTTATCCCCTTTTATGTATATTTTGTTTCAATTTTTAATCACGGTAATGAATGATCGCGATTCGATAAAGATTTATAGTTGCGATACAGTTTCATGTCGTGAATTAATTTTTAATTAATTAATTTATATTAATATTTAAAGCAAATTATGTTTCGATACTAATCGTAATCGTGTTTAGTAAAAAAGTTACAATACAATGAGAAACGTTTCTCACCACTACCTTATTACTCGAGAGTCACCGTGCGAATGATGACAAAGCCGAAACATAGCGCGCTACTGTTTATATTTTATATTGCCAAAGTCGAACACCGTGTTATCAATAATTCGTTGCCAAAATATTTTATGTATTATAAAATGTACATTAACGCGGAATATTAAATTAATAAAGTATTTTAATTTATTGATTAAAATTAATTATTTATTAAACAATTTATCCTTTCATTATGCTAATTATTTGCATTTATAATTCGATTGATTTACTTCGTGTTCTCTCACAATCCAAATTACATTTAGATTATCAAGTAGAACGATAAAGTAACACGGATGAAGTATATTTGTGACTCTAGGTATTGAAATAATAATTATTGTCCGTAAAGATCGCAACGATCGAAGCAATTATTTAACATTTTGGATTCCTATCATTTAATCGATTCTCGATTAAATTGTACATTGTGTACATTGTTTAGTTAACAAGGATTGTTAAAATTTAAGGTATTGGTCGAAATATAATTAATTCTAATATTGTTAATGAAATATAATAAGCATCAATGATCGAAAGTTCATAACGTAATTAAGTCTCTTATCCCCTTTTATGTATATTTTGTTTCAATTTTTAATCACGGTAATGAATGATCGCGATTCGATAAAGATTTATGGTTGCGATACAGTTTCATGTCGTGAATTAATTTTTAATTAATTAATTTATATTAATATTTAAAGCAAATTATGTTTCGATACTAATCGTAATCGTGTTTAGTAAAAAAATTACAATACAATGAGAAACGTTTCTCACCACTACCTTATTACTCGAGAGTCACCGTGCGAATGATGACAAAGCCGAAACATAGCGCGCTACTGTTTATATTTTATATTGCCAAAGTCGAACACCGTGTTATCAATAATTCGTTGCCAAAATATTTTATGTATTATAAAATGTACATTAACGCGGAATATTAAATTAATAAAGTATTTTAATTTATTGATTAAAATTAATTATTTATTAAACAATTTATCCTTTCATTATGCTAATTATTTGCATTTATAATTCGATTGATTTACTTCGTGTTCTCTCACAATCCAAATTACATTTAGATTATCAAGTAGAACGATAAAGTAACACGGATGAAGTATATTTGTGACTCTAGGTATTGAAATAATAATTATTGTCCGTAAAGATCGCAACGATCGGAGCAATTATTTAACATTTTGGATTCCTATCATTTAATCGATTCTCGATTAAATTGTTCATTGTGTACATTGTTTAGTTAACAAGGATTGTTAAAATTTAAGGTATTGGTCGAAATATAATTTATTCTAATATTGTTAATGAAATATAATAAGCATCAATGATCGAAAGTTCATAACGTAATTAAGTCTCTTATCCCCTTTTATGTATATTCTGTTTCAATTTTTAATCACGGTAATGAATGTTCGCGATTCGATAAAGATTTATGGTTGCGATACAGTTTCATGTCGTGAATTAATTTTTAATTAATTAATTTATATTAATATTTAAAGCAAATTATGTTTCGATACTAATCGTAATCGTGTTTAGTAAAAAAATTACAATACAATGAGAAACGTTTCTCACCACTACCTTATTACTCGAGAGTCACCGTGCGAATGATGACAAAGCCGAAACATAGCGCGCTACTGTTTATACTTTATATTGCCAAAGTCGAACACCGTGTTATCAATAATTCGTTGCCAAAATATTTTATATATTATAAAATGTACATTAACGCGGAATATTAAATTAATAAAGTATTTTATTTATTGATTAAAATTAATTATTTATTAAACAATTTATCCTTTCATTATGCTAATTATTTGCATTTATAATTCGATTGATTTACTTCGTGTTCTCTCACAATCCAAATTACATTTAGATTATCAAGTAGAACGATAAAGTAACACGGATGAAGTATATTTGTGACTCTAGGTATTGAAATAATAATTATTGTCCGTAAAGATCGCAACGATCGAAGCAATTATTTAACATTTTGGATTCCTATCATTTAATCGATTCTCGATTAAATTGTACATTGTGTACATTGTTTAGTTAACAAGGATTGTTAAAATTTAAGGTATTGGTCGAAATATAATTAATTCTAATATTGTTAATGAAATATAATAAGCATCAATGATCGAAAGTTCATAACGTAATTAAGTCTCTTATCCCCTTTTATGTATATTTTGTTTCAATTTTTAATCACGGTAATGAATGATCGCGATTCGATAAAGATTTATAGTTGCGATACAGTTTCATGTCGTGAATTAGTTTTTAATTAATTAATTTATATTAATATTTAAAGCAAATTATGTTTCGATACTAATCGTAATCGTGTTTAGTAAAAAAATTACAATACAATGAGAAACGTTTCTCACCACTACCTTATTACTCGAGAGTCACCGTGCGAATGATGACAAAGCCGAAATAGCGCGCTACTGTTTATATTTTATATTGCCAAAGTCGAACACCGTGTTATCAATAATTCGTTGCCAAAATATTTTATATATTATAAAATGTACATTAATGCGGAATATTAAATTAATAAAGTATTTTAATTTATTGATTAAAATTAATTATTTATTAAACAATTTATCCTTTCATTATGCTAATTATTTGCATTTATAATTCGATTGATTTACTTCGTGTTCTCTCACAATCCAAATTACATTTAGATTATCAAGTAGAACGATAAAGTAACACGGATGAAATATATTTGTGACTAAATATTATAATAATAATTATTTTGTCCGTAAAAATCGCAACGGTCGAAGTAATTATTTAATATTTTAGATGTCTATCATTTAATCGATTTTCGATTGAATTGTATATTGTTTAATAACAAGGATTGAGAAAATTAAAACATTGGTCGAAATATAGTTAATTCTAATATTAAAGCTTTAACATAGCGCGCTACTGTTTATTTTTTGTATTGCCAAAGTCGAACACCGTGTTATCCATAATTCGTTGCCGAAATATTTTATATATTATAAAATATACGCTAACGCAAAATATTAATTTATAGAAGTATTTTCATTAATTAATTAAAATTTATTATTTATTAAATAACTTATCACGGAACCTTTCGTTATGCTAATTATTTGAATTTATTCGATTATTTTATTTTCAAAGTCAAATTCTATAATATTTAGTTTTGCATTTTAGAAGACTGACTTAGAGCGAGCTAAATAAATAAATAAATAAATAAATAAATAAAAAATGAATAAATGATGTTGAGAAGAAAAAGAACACACATATATAAATAAATAAATAATAGCGTGGAAAGAGAGAACATACTAATATTTTTATATAATAAATTATTATTAATTAAATTATTTATATTTTTATTTATATTATTTATATTATCAGAGACATATATGTTACCCTCTGAGAACATTCGTGGACATTGGCTTTGTAGTTCATGTTCACGTTTTTATGTCCACAGAGGGAGTATCGCTTCCAGGAATCACCTAAAAGCGGGCCATAACATCTCTCAGGGCCGCTTCGACCAAACTCCGGCTCCATGAACTTAGCCGGCCAACTTCGATTTTTTCAATTTTTTTTATAGCGAATCGTTTGTTGGTCATTTGTTGGTGATTGTTGGCCTAATTACAGCGTTTGTTGGTTTATATTTTTTTGTAAAATAAAGAAACAAAAATCAGCGTGAAGTTGGCCGGCAAAATCTCACTTTCGTTTAAAAAGCGGTTCAATCGATGCGGAATCGTTTGGAGATGATTGTTGGCCTAATTATAACGTTTGTTGGTTCATTATTTGCTTAAAAAACGAAAAATAAACTTTTACATTAAGGCCGAATCTACAATAAGAATAAGCCTTAAAGAATTGATCAATCACAGTTGAATGTGAAATAGTAATCGAATATGATTGGTTAATTTCTTACGACAAGCATGGAGCTGACACACAATATCCGATTCTCGAGCTCGAGTCTCGTTGCTCGTGCTATTTCTATCTCGTTCGCTCTTATTGTTATTTTACTTGTCCTTCTCGCTTCCTCACGTAACTTTCGCATTGCTTTTATACATACATACGTACATACATACGTATATACCACACACACACACACACACACACGCGCGCGCGCGCGTGTGTATATATATACATATATATATATATATATATATATATATATATATACATCTTTATTATTTAGAACTTTTATTCTTAAGAAATGTGTAGGATCTATATTGAAAATAATATCAAACTTTCTCTCTCTTTAAATATATAAATTATTTATTAATAGTCTGGTAAAAAATATCTTATTTTCAAGTATAGTCATATTATGAATAAATTTCTATATATTGTATATAGCTATTTTTAGTATAAATCTCGATATATATATATATATATATGGAGAAAGAGAGACCACAAATCTTATTTACATTAAAGATGTATACATAACTTGTCTTGCATTCATATTTTTGCAGTCATATTGCCGGCACTTTGTGGATATAGCACGGAACAGAACCACAAATCGTGGACATAGCATGTTACCCTTTGAAAAGTTTCATGGACATGGCTATGTAGTTCAATGTCCACGTTTTATGGACATAGAGGCGCTTCAAATACGGGTTCCACCTAAATCAGGGGCATGGCCGCTCTCAGGCTTCTCTCTGGTATAACTTACACAGAATATTTCCTATGAAACATGTGTAACGCTGTTTTTCCGCAGCTTGTTACGCGTACGATTGTTACGCCACTGCGTGACAGCGAGTATCTATGACGCGAAATTCGAGAAAGGAAACGCAAGAGTGTAATGCTTTAGTGTGCGCGTACATGTATACTGACGTATACTATTACACGCAGATGAAAGAGAAGGATGGTACGAGATTGACTCTCCTTGTCACACAAACCGATTACAGCGCCATCTATCGCGACATCGGGCAACTAATCTACGGGTCTGTTTTACTCTTTTGCCTCGATCTCACACAACACATATGCACAAAAATTTTCTGCACAGAAATTTTTTTTACTACGCTTCTAAACGCATTTCTGACTGTTCACTTATATTCCTTCAGGAAATTCCGAGCTGAGTGTGCTCTTATTTTGTACGTACAAACTACAAAACTTTTATATTCAGCTAATATTGTTACGAGTTGATGTCAGAAGCCGATAAGAAAACTGTAATTTTCTATTTTTTCTTTATTTTAAACATAAAATGGTTCACTCTCATATTTCTTGCTATGTGTAATTTAATTGTGGAGAAGTATTTATTATTCTGTGCAACTAATAAAAAGTTTTCTGTGCACAAAATTTAGCGGTAATACAGGAAGGTCCGGCATCCTCTTAAGTCTCCTTAAAATCTCATTGTAGACGCCGCTTTATAGATTAGCACTATTACTGTAATTATTATTGATTATTTTGATTATTATATTATTATGTTTAAGATTCTTTATTATTATTATTATTATTATTATTATTATTACTATTATTAATATTATTATTATTATTATCATTATTATTATTATTATTAATATTATTATTATTATTATTATTATTATTATTATTATTGTTAATGTTATTATTGTGTATATAGTACACATTGTAAAAAGAAACATAATTACTATATCATATTCATTTTATTATCCTGAATGAATAAATTGTTTAAATTTAAATTAAAATTAAAAAATAAAGATATATAAATAAAATATTGATTAAGTAGGTACTTGTAATCTAACAGAAATATCGATATCGAATCAAAAAGCAAAATATAAAATATATAAAATAGCAAGTCAGCTGGTTTAGTTCTTCCTCTTCCTTTTTTGATTTAAGGAGTCCAGTTATCCTGCGACTTTAACATAAATATTCTGCTAATTCTCTCGAACTGTGAGAAATTCAGGATTAAACTCAAGAATATACTAGTTAATGTTTTGACATATATCGTTTTTGATTTTTGTTCTCGGTTGATGTCCATGATTTAGATATGCATTGTTTCTTCACTGAGATTATTTGTCGTTTATACAATCTTTTAAATTGCAATTGATCGGTTTTAAATGCTAATATCGAAAGTTTATTGTTCGTTTCGGATTAATTTTTCTTTCTCGTATTTTTCTTTCCTTTCTTCCCGATCACATTCCTATTTTGAAATACGGGAACTACCGATTGCCACATCTCCAGCATAAAGATTATAATGGCACAAACGTATCCAAATCCAAGAATATAAAAGCTGAACGTTAGCTGCTTTAGTGACATTACACTGAAGCTTTTCCTCGTTAAAGCGATACGTTTTTCTTTTTGGCGTTTGATTTCCAAGAGAAATTCATCTTGATTTTTCTTAATCAAGCCAGCCTGCATCATCCAGTGTATAATATCGTTTGCGCGATTGTACAATGGCCAATTCTCACGGATAGCATAAGATTGCATCATCGGACGCAACATTTCTGATTCAATTACACCCTGATTCTTGATTCTGGAGTATAAATGGTAGCAGTCTCCGACACATACAGCGGTCGACGAATTTTTGACATGTTCCATGCAATCTTTGTAGGTAGTTATCTTGTAGCGCGATTGGAATACAGGATCATATTCATCAAAGATATTCTTAAAGATGTTCGATCCGTATAAAGTGTAACCGGCATCCTAAAAAAAAATTCCAATTAAATTAACATGTACCACTTATAAAATATTATTAAATTCATACCATTTTATTATAAAAAATTTGTGACTAAAATTTAAATATAGCAGTTGCTTTACTTTAAAATAAATATTGTAATTTATGTATGATATAAAGATGTTCCTAAATGATAAGATGATGTATTTGTAAAGTTTCTAAAAAAATATATTTTGTAAAGTTTATAAAAAGATTTTATTTGCGCCATAATATGCACTGCGTCTGATTTAACCAGATACATTATTTTATAAACAATTAAAGGTACGGAATATTACAAATTTATATAAAAATTGCTCGAAGGTAATGTTATATGATAATATTATTGAATATTTTTTTAAAGATCTTAATAATAATAAAGGAGATTTAAAAATTAATTTAATTTTGTTGAGCATTACATTTTTTGCTCTTAATGTGATATCGCTTATTAAAACAATAACTAATAAAAAATTATTTAAAATCATGGAAGCTTGTAAATTAAATGTCTTTCTCATTAAATTTCAAATAAATATTTTTTATATTTACCAATATATTTAATTTGATATATCTAAAATTTAGTGTATTTATGTTTTGCTTTTAAAAGGGTTTCATATTAATTTACAATCTTTCATAATTTTGAATAATTTTTAATAAGTAGATTTTTGAATTCACTTCAACAATTAATATCACATCAAAGATGGAAAACATATCATTTAAAGAATAAAATTGTTTTTAAAATCTCTTCTATTATCATAATCTCTTACACAAAACTAATTATACTATATAGATATATAGCTTCACTTTTTAAATAAAATAATTTAGGAACAATTTTTACATTTTGTTAATTACTTGTAAAATAATATGGCATATTTATTTAAATAAGATTGAGAAGACGTACATAACTATACATAAAAAATGTATTATTAATTTAGCGCGAATAGAGATATAAATCTAAAGAGGTAAAACAAGAAAATGAAATTTTTCATTACCTTGAGACTTTGTATGCTGTCGATGTCGCGATAATAGACTGGCACAGTGAGCAAAGATGATAAGCGACTTTGGAAGAGAGCATTTATATTAAAGAATAAAATTAACACCATACATATGTAGATCCTTGCGGAATCCATTTTGGGCAAATGTAAAAATCCTACAGAGACCACGAGTCTTATCACCTCTAGTCCAGCCTTTATAAAACCCACCCATTTCACAAAAATTATGTAAGTTAACAAACAGGTCCCTATCCTCAGGTACATATCCCGAGTATTCCTGCTATTACTTCCGGTGACAGAAAGGTTATTATCTTGATAAATTCGGAGATCTGCTTTTTTGGTTGCGCTATCACGCAAATGCCTGATCTCATATGAGGATATAGGTATCTGAAAATAAATGAAATATTATATTTTTTAATCTCGCCTATAGATTTTTTATTTGCTATGCAAAAGAAGAAAAAGTTTCTCTTTTTTTTGCTGCTTTCTCTCTCTTTGTCTTTTTCTCTTCATTAATAGCTATTTATTATTTATATTTAGTTCTTATAATACTGTGTAAGAAGTTGTAATAAACAATGTAATAAGAAATAAGTTTCAACAAATATTTTTCGTAAGATCATTATATATGATCACATATATGTATTTTATTGTTCCATGGATATAAATCTATTTAATGTATGAAGTTTATAATTTAGTTAGATTTTTAAAGAATTCTTGAAAAAGGACACTTGAGGATTCCTCTTAAAAAAATTAATATGAATTATTTTTATAATTATTTCCTTGGAAACTACTGACAGACATACCTGATTTTCCACCATTCCAATACATAATTTGTATTCATGATAATGTCTATTCTTCTGTCGCTCGCAGCGACCTCCAAACCTTTATAAGTACCATTTGATCCTATATCGGCAAACGAATAAATGTCTCTATGAAGGATGGTGATCTCGCGACTTGCATTCAGCTTATTTAAAAGCATTTTAATGATGTCACTGCTTACACCACGAAATCTTTCTTGTTTCGGTAAACTCAAATTGATTTTGACATATGGTTCTATCTCAATGGTACTTAATCGAATTTGATATCTGTTCAGAGTAGTCGTTTTATCAAAATCCAGATCTATGCATATATCGCTATCTAAAAATATAGAAGTGACAGTTGTTTAAATTTTAAATATTTTTGATACATTTTTCTAAGTATAACGCAAAATTAATATGTTTTATTAATAATGCATTAGATTATAATTAGAAAAACAGAGTATGTATCTTGTTAATTCATTTAGAAAGTATTTATCTAAAATAATATAACAAATAATAGACAAATTAATTTCACGTTATATTAAAATATTTTATTATTGAAAATTAATTTGCGTGCTAATATGTATGTCTCTTTAGATGAAAATAAAGAAGAGAGCGGGAGAGAAAAAGAGAGATACCATGTATGAATTTCCTCTTCAGTATTATCCAAGGATGACCCGCTCGCCCTTTGATATGTTCTACTTTGTACCAGCTGTCTGGGGTAGTGTTCGAATACGGATTAAACGTGTAAAGAACAATTCCATCGTTTGGATCGATGCATATGAATATGACTGAGAGCAAATCATATTCCCAAGCAGTCCAGAGATATGAGCGAGCATTTATGCAACCCCGAATCTCGGTTTGCTTGTCGACTAGGATATAAAATCCTTCTGGATTCGCCCGTAGCGAATCTTTTGCTGTCTGTGTGAAAAAGAAGAATATATAATATATAATTATCATTTTCATTTACTATATATAGAAAAATTTAATTATATTATTTAATTAATCAATTATAATATTGTTATCTTTCATATTCTTATAATTTAATTGTTTATAGTAAACACGATACAGGTTTTGAAATCTCTACGGCTCAAAAATGATACACAAAGACTTATGTAAATATGATTGTACTTAGAAGACTTCTCTTTTGAAGTGCTACGATTAAAAATAAGAAAATAGTTCTTCGAAGATTAATTATTATGACTACAAATAGATTCATAAAATATATATATATATATATATACACATACGTATAAGGTTTCATTTTCAATTAAATTGCCAAAATATATTAATATTTAATCGCCTAGTTTGAAATATAAAGATTCGAGAAGAAGGAGAAACGAAATAAATTTTGATCATCTTCAAAAGTAAGCTGTCAGAACTGATACAAAAGAAATATAAATGTGAGTGAAAGTAACATATAATTTAGGCTATTGAGACTAAAGATAATTAAGTGCACGCATATTTGAATATCAAATTTGTTTTTCTAAGAAACAAATCCTCATATAATAAAACTTTACTATATTTACTATATATTTTCGACTTATTTTTTTTATATAGAATCACCTCCCTTTTGTATTATCAGTTTTAAGGCATTCGATATCATTATACATGTTTTCATAAAATTATATATTTTTTAAGTTGTTTTATTTACCTGTAACAGAGCTCGCAAGAAGGGTTGAGAAGATGTCACTAACACGAAACGATGCGCTCGAGGAAAATGCATGAAATTGTTATTCTTAAACATTAAATCGGAGTATCTTGACAAGGTAAATTTCCGGAGGGTATCAAATCGAGGATTTGTTTCATCTATCAATGTTACGGGTATCACATTATTATGTGAGTGTACAAGAAATTCATTATAATCTCCGCCCAGCAGTAAAGTCAAATGAGATTCCGTTGGTAGACATCTCATTAAAGTAAATACCTATGAAATTAATATAAAATTAAAATAATAGAGATAGAATATTTCGAAATAATTTTATTACGTACTTACAAATAAAAAAGGAATAATTTTTTTCGACAAGTTTATAATGATATTTTGTTATATGTGATAATTTGTTATAATAATATATAATAATAAACGTATATGACGCGGATAGGGTCGTTTTTATAACATGTAAAAATATTTCATATTTTTATCTCGTACATTTTCTTTGAAAATTAACTTACCGATGTTACTAAATCTATATAGGAAGGCCGTTCTTCTGACGATGTAACATTATTATTAATAGTGAGAGGAAATATGCCTACAATTAATAACGAGAAGAGAACACAAAGACACACGTTCGACATACTTTCGAAAATTTTACTATATAATAATAGAATATTAAACTTGAGAAAAATAAATTCTCTTTTTACAGAGAGAAAATTTGCTAACTTTGCTCTTCCGATAGAAGAGAATCGAATGTCAGGCATATCTATAATATCGTGCTTTTATAATGATTACATAGTTGATCGATTGTATTTAGATAAGCGCACGTGTGTATATGTTTCATAATTTAAGACATATTTTCATATGATCATGAGTTAATTCTCTTTTCTTGTATTAATGTAGTCGTTCTATTATTTCACAGTAATTACATGATAGCTTGACAAATGATAGATGACAAATGCGATTCGCATTTTCATCTATTTCTGATAAAGGTAGATAATAAATAGCATCACATTTTAGTGGGAATATGATTACATATAATTACATATAAATGTTACACCCGCTAAATTATAGACATACGGAAGCGAGGTAATATCTTGATAAAGTAAATGACATCGTACAACATATGTATATGTGTGTGTGTGTGTTTTTGTGTGAGTGCGTGCGCGCGCACGTGTGTATAGCTATATTGTAAATAAAAATGTTATTGTAATGTAAATTATAATATTAAAAATCAAGAAATATTTCTCTAGCAGCAGAAACTTTCAGGTAAGGCACAAATGTGGACTTAAAAACTTTTGTATCAAATAATCGTCTAGTTTATACACACTCTGTTAAAAAATATGTTTATATCAGGCTATAAATAAATTATAAGAGAATTGAATTCTGATCGATTTGATCAATTCCTCAATTCGTCCATAAATTCCACAGGAATGGGAATCTCTCGACATAGTTAACGCATCTAGGGAACGCGTTGATTGCGGAGTTTACGGAGGAAAGTTTAAAATTTTAACGTATCCTGCAATTTTAATTCGCAGATAATACAACCACTTAGCGAATGATTGAATGAATTAATGATCGCGTGACAACTTCGCGTATCGTAGCGAACTGAAGGTGATGAAGGTGATTGACTCGATGTGAGAAAGGCGTTCTTCTCATTCCACAGACTCCGCATCATCACGGAGAAAGACGTATCAAAAGAAGGAAATGAATTTCGTGCAATTAACCGATGTATATACATTTAAATAGATTGAAAATCTGTCCCTCATTTTCTCATGATGGGAATCGGAAATTGGTTCCTTGGAAAGCTCTGATCTAATAAGAGTGAAGGACCCGATCATTCACTGGGAATCGGACAGTGGATCATCCTACGACCATATGATATATGCATACACATATGCAAAGCATAGAATTATACATCGATTAATTATCCATTTACTAATGACATTCTTAACGAATTATTGAATAAAGATGGACATTGGAGATACAAGGGTAAATTGGAAAATTGGAAGAATAATAATAGGCAGAATTAACGAAATAAAAGAATCGAAGAATATACATGTAAATGACAAACCGCACCAAAGAGAGACCAAGTTACATCGTTTAATGAACTCTACTTATTTTAATTGTTAATTATTGTATTAAATTGTAATTTATTTAATTAAATTGTAATTTATTTAATTAAATTGTAATTTAATTAATTGTATTAAATTGTAATTGTTAATTATTGTATTATTGTGTTAAATAAATCATTCTTTGTCGGCGTGCTCTTTTTTTGTTTTCCTTTCGCGTGATTTCGTGTGATCTCGCTTCTTTCATTTTCCCTCGATTGCAACGAGGAGCTTTCTCGGCTTCTCGGTTTTGGTCTTTTGTGAGCGTCTGATCGGATGTCTTTCCTTATTTTTTGCGCTTTGTTTTTCCCTGACATAAACGCACGGCGAAACGCATATTTTTTTGACAGATTAACAGTTTTCGACTTACGCTCGTATGTGAGAGGAGGACAAAACATACCACGTGAGATAATGATGACTGTTGAGATAAAACAGCATTTTTGATTTAATAAAATCTTGATCCTTGATCCTGTAATGAAAATGTCCTCGACATATATGGCAGAATTTTCGACGTGTTCCTTGCAATCCTTATACGTGACCATCTTGTAACGCGATTGAAGTACAGGATCGTAAATCTTATTCTTGATGATCTTTGGTCCGTATAAAGTGTGACCGACATCCTGAAAAAAGGATCAATTAAAAAAATTAACGTATTTGTCAATAATATATTAAAATATCATTAACTTCTTACTATTTCATTATAAACTTGTGATGTGACTGGAATTGAAATATAGCAGCTGTTTCTCTTTAAAATAAATATTATAATAAATATAATATTTAAAATAAATATTATGCATATTTTATGCATAATTAATACACACAGAAAAGATATTCCTACATGATAAGAGGACTATGTATTTTATTAAGTTTACAAAAATATTCTATTTGTGCAATATACATAATATGCATTGTATTTGATTTAAGTAGATATATGGATATTATTTTATAAGTAACTAAAAGATACGAAATTAAAAGTTCATATAAAAATTGTTCAAGGATAACGTTATATGAACGTTATTGAATATTTTCTTAAAGATATTAATATAAAAGATATTTAAAAATCAATCAAATTTTCTCGAATACCCAGACAGCACAAAAAGGCCAAAATTTAAGATGTCTTAAAGACGTCTAGAGGTCTTTAAGACGTCTTTAAGTCCTCTAGACGTCTTTAAGACATCTTTTGACCTTTTTATGCTGTCTGGGTATTCGAGAAAATTTGATTGATTTTTAAATATCTTTTATATTAATATCTTTAAGAAAATATTCAATAACGTTTATATAACGTTACCTTTGAACACTTTTTATTATGTGCTGTCAGACATATTTTATTATGTGCTGTCTGGGTATTAATTATTTTCATACTTTTAACATAGTAGCACTATTAAAACAATAATTTAATAAAAATTATTTAATATATTATAAAAGACTATAAGTTAAACAATCTTCATTAAATATCCCAATAAATATCCTCATTAAATATCTCAATAAATATCCTTTTACGTTTATATCGTATATATTTAATTATATATAATAATTACAATTTAATATTTAGTAATTTAATCAGATATAATAACTATAATTTAATAGTATATATTTCCGCATTGCGAGATGCACGTTATCGAATACAAATGGCGCGGCGCGGTGTAAGCGCGGCCCGGTGATGATCGCGGCGTAACGGATAAGGCCAGGTATCAGCTGATGATTCGCGGCAAGGCCGCGGTAGGGCCACGTAAGACGGAGCACACGCTTATTACACGCGTAATTTGAAAAAGCGCGTATACAATAGGCGGTGTGTACGACAGACGAACGCGATTCGGCGACGCGCAGTCCTCTAGTCCCATCGAGATATCAGCATCGGATGTAGCTGAAGGGCCAGCTGAGAGAACGCAACTGTCATTTCCGTCGTCACGTGGAATTAAACGCTGGCATCCGAACACTCATATCGGTTAGATGACGGCGCGGCGCCGTGGCTTGACAGGTCATGGGGGCCTGTCTCGGCCACTGCTTAGCGAGAATTACAGATTCCGTGCCGTACAGGTTAGAACTGGATTGCAACTCTGACAGAAACGCTATTAACAGAAAATACTCGTGATGATGGCAAAAAAAAAAAAAAAAATAATTATTATTTTATTGAACTGGAGAAAAGATTCTTATATTTTGATTTTTAAATACGCTTAAGGGACAACGCCTTGATGACTCATTGTCAGTACTATAGTTGCATGACCTCATAGTTGGATTGATACTGCTGTAGAGGAATGAAAAGTTAGGGCAAATGTATATCGAGTCTTTTGTTCTAGTCATTAAATCTTTTTCTGTGATTTATTGTAGATATTATAAAGGGTATATTTGTTAAACCCCAATGTATTTTGTTCTCTTATTATTTCCTTGTGCTTTGTTGTGCGTTACAGATTCTATCGAAGGCATACCAGAATGCCTTTTCCAGAAGAAGAACAAGCTGAGGTACATATTGAAATTTCCTTTCACAAACTATGCTTTTATTGGCATGAATAATTTTGATGTTATCGTTTATGCTTAGTTCATGGACGCTGAAGAACATGAAGACCAAACTAAAAGATCAAAAAGGTATAAAAATCGACTTTTAACTTTTAATTCTAATTAAAAATTGATATTAAAATTGATATTAATGTTACATTTATTCATGCTTCCTGGATATAGTCTGTTATCATTTCTTTCTTTAAAAAGATTCAAGGTAAAGACATATATTTTATATATTTCACTTAGTATGTAAAAATAAAGATATATAAGGGCTATTTCTCAGAGTTACATGCACTGGCAATATTGCACAATTATTATGATAAGAGTCAACAAATCAATATCAATTTTATAAACTTTCAGAATTTTATATCTTTCTAGAATGCATAGAATAATTTGAGAAACATATTTATTATTTTTACTTTGCAACAAATATTTTAATTTATGCAATAAAGTATTTGAATTATAGAAAAAGCACGGGGTCCCAGTGACTTTAGAATTATTGGAAGACGGAGGATGGTCACGAGGTGGTAATAAATATGCCAGATTGAGTTCTAGAAATGATGTTTCTACAAGGTAGACTATATTTTTTTCTTTAATTTTGCTAGTTTATGAAATTAAATTTTATAAAATCTAAAGAATTATATTTAGCTCTGGACTGGATACGTCGCTTCAAGTTCTCGATGCAAGAACATTAATGAAACAACAAACTTATGTTTCTTCTACTCCAGGATCATCGCTCGATCTTGAGTGGGAACACGAAGGTAACTTGTATCATTACATCATTTCTCTAAATATATTTTCATAATACACAAATAAATTGTACTTGTGCAGGAATGCCTTTACCAATTCTGAACAATGGAAAAGAAAATACAGAAAATTCTTTAACACAAACATCAATTAACAATAGTCAACCATCTAGCTTGACATCATCTCCTTGGTCCAGAGTTTCAAGCCCAAACAGTTTAGAATGGGATCCAGTGGAATCAGATATGGTATGTGTCGATATGGAGACTGAACAACTTTTAACTGAGATAGAAAGATTAACAGATAGAGCTCTAAAAGAAACAGGCGACTGGACTAACACTAATACTAGCTGATAAACGATTTAATTATAATCAACGGAATTGTTTGTATTTTTGTATTATGAAAATTCATTATAAAATTAAAATAGATGCCCTATACTTTCGAGAGATACAAAGAGATATTATTTCGATATTACGATTCTTGAAACAATATAACTATGTTTATATTGTTTCAAAAATGTGTATTTTTTGTACGACTTAGAATATATATTAAGCACAAAAATTTGATGAGGATATCTATGTTGTGCATAGCGTGTCTTATAATAATCTGTAACATGGAAAAGAGGAATAATGTCAAGCTATCAAATCAAGGACACCTTCTCGCAGTATATGCATATGTATGATATTGTATACATAAATAAAAGATATATTTCTTGTTCTAAAATTTAAGTCTTGTTATACATTTTAGGCAAAATATTTGCTTGCTTAATTAAATGCTGGAATTAAATTTTTGCCATGAGCTTTAGAAACATTAACATTTTTACTTTCGCTATTACCTTACACACAGCTTCCATATGACAATAAATTATTTACAAATAAAATGTGCCACAATATTCTTTTAATATATATGCACTCGAAATAATTTATTTCAGTACGAGATAATATATATGCAAATAAATTGTGCTTAAATTACATGCAAATATATGTACAACTCTTTTATAGCATATTTTTTACACGTGGTTTTCAATCGTAAAATGATAGTGAATTTAAAAATACTGAATTTTAAAGATGCTGATATTGAATTACCTTAAAAGATATATATAATTTAAAATACATACACTTCAACAGATCAAATAGTTAAAAAATAGAAAAATGTACAAAAAAGAATTATATTTTATTGTAATGGAGAGCACGTGTAGAACTATCTGATACAATTAAACGATAAATATAGAATGCCTTAATATAAATAATAAAGAAATTGTAAAGTTTTATAGCTTATGATTCTGTTATTTTTATATATTTCTTTTAGTATAATTTTAATGCATCTATATATAACTTTTTTTCCTATTTTTGCAACATATACACGACCTAAATGTGACTCACATAGATTTAATGTTTTAATAGACATTTTTTAAATAGTTTTAATAGATTTAATTTTTTTCTTTTCCAATTATTTGGGTGCTAGAAATGAATATTTTCGAAAAAAATGTCATATCAATTCAAAGTAATAAAAAGGTGTTATAGTTAAATAAATGTAAAAGCGGATGTGGAATTGAGAAATATTATTATACATGGACTGTAATGAATGTTAAGAAGTAATATGTTTATATATGCTTTAATAAATAGTTACTTTATTATATTTCTATGTACATACAAAAAATCAATTTAGACAATACCCTGCTCTAAATTCTCTTCCTCTAACAGATTATATTACACATTAAATTTTATTACAGTGTGGCTATACACATATGAAAAGTGTACGAAAGCTATAGAATTACACGTATATCTCTGTATAGCTTAAATGTTTATTACAAAATATTATCATATTAGGCGATATTGCACAATATAATTTACTGATGGAAAATAATAAAATATACTGATTTTGATTATAAATACGAATATGTTTGTCTAGGCAGCACAGAAAGATTCAAAGATAATAATTATTAAATAATTAAAATTAATAAGGAGTATATTATCAGTAACAACTAATAATTTATATTATTAAAATTTCGAATTAGTTATCACTTAATGTATTAAAATAATAAGTGTGTTGTGTGTATTCATGTGATTTATTTTTCAATACTATAATTAACAAAAGCGACTAGTAGTAAATATACTAAATTAATAATATTGACTGAAAGAATTTATAAGATAAATATAAGTGCAGATTCTACAAGAACGAAAAATATAGAGATATGTATTAATATATATTAATGCATACTTTCGTCCTGTGTTATATACGTTCTTATGAAATTCAGACAGTTTGTATTATATACGAATCTGATTGGTTTTTTATCTTATAAGGATATCCATAAAACATGTATAAAATTTATTTTATTTTCAAGACATATTTTTGTCCTTCAAAAAAGAATGAGTTAAACGAGAAATAATCGTCGTAAGATTAATAGAATAATTGCGGATACTAATGAGGCGATAAGAATAGTCCAAAATAAATCGTTCGAAGAGGACATTGTCTCTACGCGATTTAGAATAATATCAGGTTGTTGACGATCTGCATTTTCCGTTGAAATCGTTTCCACGTTACGGTGTCGTACTTCGCTCTCGGGTAAATTTGCCGTACTATCCGTGAAAGATACTTCTGATGTAGGTGAATCATCGGCCTACAATATTTTTAAAAAATATCTCCATATAAGTTTTTGCTTTAAAATGAGATAGAGAATTTTAAACAACTTTTTTAATTACACATAATAAATAATGTAAAAATCACTAAATAGTAATTTAAAAATCACTTTCATATTTAAAATAATATAATTTACCTTTAGAGCAATTGTATTCAGCATGGTTTGCTCTTCCTCAGTAATAGGTTTTTTAACTGAGTTCTTGGACAATAAATTCACAACCTTTCCACATGTATCACATTGCCAGTTCAGTGATCTGGAATCAATCAATTAGATAAGAATATGACTGTTTGCGATGTTATATTTAATCATGAGTTATATCATATACTTTTTGGCAAGCTTTTGCCGTTCCTCAGTACTGTAATCTAATGCGCCAATGGTGCCGCTTCCTGGGGTAGGCATGAAAGCTATCAGAGCCAACAGTGCTGTTCTAATACTCCATGATGGTTGCCACGTCTCAGGATGATGGCCAGAAATACTCAGACATATTTTCTTGTTTGTTTCAAAACGCCCGTTTGGCTAAATCAAAAGTACATGTAGCGCTGTCACGATACTGCATAATTTATATATCGCATATAGTTCCTGGATACATCTACTCACTGTCAACAAAATAATATTCGGTGGTTTCATAGGATACTCTGGTGGCAGTAAGATTCTCCCATGATACACCCCACCCTCAAAGTCTGTAGAAGGTGGTCCTTGCACCGTAAAGTGCCATTCAAATAAGTTGTCCTCGAGAGGAGATGCATAATACTCTTCAGTGGCTTCGTGCAACTCTTGAGCCTCCCTCATTAATCTTTTCACCGCTGAAATGTACAAGGCTTTTATATAATACTTCAGATGCCATTTGTGTTATTTCATGCTACACAATGTCCAACATATACATGAGAGGTCTAATGTCAATATGCAAAACATTTATTTCTCGGGTATTGGCAACTAATGACTACGAACCGTGCGACAGCTTTATGGAAATGTATGAAAATCACGCGAGAGCGAAAACAATAAAGAACACCGGCGCGATTAGCATATCGATACATGGACTCACCCGGGCTCTTGGCGTTGTACTTGCCCTCGAATGACATTTTCGCATACGGCGACTTTTCCTTTGTCTTTCTAGCTCTCTTCCTCGACGCCTCCTACCTCGTTCGCTTCCCCGGAAGCGCAGGTTACAAATCGAGACGGGGAAAATAAACGTCAAAATACACGACACGTCTTCCTCGGACGCTAATTCACGTCAACGCGCACGGCCCGATAGCGCGCGTTCTCTTTACATATTTATTGTATCGGCGTCGTCAGAAGCGGCCGCGAGGTGATTTTCGGCGTCACACCTTTTCGACATGGAGCAACCGCGCGTCCACCGCCTCGCGAGATGCAATGTGACATTAACTCGATGGGCTCGCGCGCGCTCGCGTTTATCTCGTTGCCCCGCGAACCCCGCAACCTTGCGCGCCAGACGAGGAAAGATCGTCGATGAACCTTAATAAATTCCTCGGCCGATCGACCGTCCATCCTTCATGTTGACAAAACGGCGATGATGTTATTTAGTCGTGATTTTATTTATTTTTCATGGCTTATAAATGATGCGTCGAATGAAAAAAAGAATATTTTTTTTAAATGAAGATTTATAACAGGATGTATTTTTTGAGGAAAAATTCTGTGCTTGATCGTTCACTTATCGGAAACCTTACTCATACTTTATTTGTAAGTAATTTATGAGTAATTTGCATTTTAAATGAAATAATTTACTCGTACTTTATTTGTAAGTAATTTGTGAGTAATTTGCATTTTAAATGAAAATTTATATGTATAATCAAAATTACATGAGCTTGTTTTTGCATATATAATACATATGTCACATACATATAGATAGTAAATATATTATATCATATGTTCTTGTATCATATGTTTTTTGTAATACTTTAGATCGCAGACATCTAGCTTTGATTAATTTCGCTCGTTTTTTCCAGATAAATTGCCTCATTTCATCTTTAATAATAAATTTATATATATATGAGTAAAAATTTAGGTATAAATTTATTATAAAGACAGGATGAGAGGCTCTGATTTGATAAGATAATTTATCTAGAAAAAACAAGTAAAATTAATCAAAGTTAAGTGAGATATCTATACTCTCAAATATTAAAAATATGTGAAGATAATATATTTATTATTGTATGTATTTTAATAACATATATTTATATATTTAAAATATGTCTAAAAAAAAGAAAAGTTTTCTTCAAGTAACTTTTATTGTAACTTTAGAGAAATTTCAAATGTTATATTTATTTTAAGTAAAAATAAAAAATCATATCGAATATATATAATATCGAATATAAAATTTTGTGTTGTGTTTAAAAAAAATATGTATACATGTATGTTTTTAAATATATAACTTTCTTACCTGAAATTCCTACAATATTTTCTATATTTTCTACATTAAAAAATATTCTGCACATTTAATCTTTGAGAAATAAAAAATCTCGCAAATTATTTCTATAAATAATTAAACATAGACATGTTTCTCCAGGACAAAAGTTTCCCCTAATAATATTATTCCCCATAAAGGCAAATATTTACACAATCTTAATTATATTTTAATTTTTCCCAACACTTGTGTCAAGAATGATAAGTGTTCGAAGATGGGAGAAGCAACACATCATATGAGAGCTTTCGTGGAAATTATAGACTTTATTTTTAGAATATTCTAAATATCATAAAACAACGTAAACATTCACAACAGATGGGAATAGGGTGTTATTTATAATAGTAATAATAATGTCATTATGCGTTACCGTAATAATTAATCGTTATGAATATATCGTCTCTCATGACGTATTTATAATTATGTATAAGTAAGTTTTTTTCTCTTTTATTTATTTATATAATAATTACTCATCGGGTATCCTCTCGACAATGATAATTATAATAGTGAAGACGATATTAATAATGATAAGAATCGTGTAACCATAATAATGATAATAATAATAATAATAGTACCGATGCGTCTATATACGTGTCATGTATATGTATATATAAACAAATATAATATATATACATACATATATATATATGTATATATATGTATATATGTATGCTCTTATTTTCTTAAGAAGGGGATAGAGTCACAATGGCGCTAAACAATGTGTATGCGATCTCTGCTTGTTTTTTTTTGTCGTTCTCCTCGCGATCAGAGAGAGTCTCACTTCTATAAAGTATTTTAGCCAAAGATCTCTTAGGAGTAAGTCTCGTAATAATAAGTAGATAATAGTAAACGCACGTATATATATGTACAGTTCTTTTCTTTATCGTTGAATGCCATTCTTCTTGAATGCCGCGAATATATCAGAGTAATAAGCCCGATTATATGGCTCTCGCATGGGTGCCGATTTCGCCCGATGGATGTGCTCCAAGAATAACGCATCTCCTAGTTTCTTTTCTCTTTTTTCCTCGTCCCTTTTTAGGATTTTAATAAAGATATCGCGAGCGCAAAATTAGGGATACCTTTTTCTGTGCACTTTTAGGAAACAAAAATATCCAAATTTCCTCTTTAGAGATTTAAATGTCATTTTAAATGTTTTTTTCGAATAAAATCTAAAGAATGATGTGAAGAAGAGACTCGACGTGTCAGATCAAACTTTGGTCAATCCCTCATCGCTCGAAGGGATGACTCCTGATCTATTCCGTGAGAGGGTGTCGCTCACTTTTGGCTACTTACCGAGGAACTTCTACTAAAGAACTCTCCTCCATCTGTGTCTTGCAAAACGATAATGCACAGGAAGAAATTTAGCAAATTATTAATTACTAGTAATTATTAAAAAAAGGGCCGAGCTTTTATAAAGAAGCATTTTCACCCCGATACCTTCTTCGGTAGAAATAATTCTTTCGAAGACGAATGCTTCTCTTTAAAAGCCGTTTTAATGATCAATCAGTTATCATTTGTCGACTTTCTACGACAAAAATCTAATTACTTTCTCAAGTCAAAAATCTAATTACTACTAAGAGATCCTTCCGTTATATTCCTACTTTTATTCTCAGGAGGACACGTCACATCCACCGGGCGTCGCTCGCGTGAAAGGAACGAGAGAAACGGAGTCTAAGACTACAAATCTTTTTTTTTGTTTTTGTTTGGAAAAGTAGTTAAAATCGCAATCCCTAATGTATATTTTCTCTCCTTGCGGCCCGTCAATATCCTGGGCGGCACGTGTCGCGCAATTCTGGAATTATTTTATCATGTAAAACGCCAAACACACACGAGATGCTGGCAGAGCGTAGAAAATAGATCTAATTAAACGACACACTATACAGGTACAATTATTAAATAGGGAAATATGGCCACGCTGTGTGTGTGTGTGCACGCTTGCAGCTTCGCCGCGAGAAAATATATATCGTCAAATGTGTGGGTGTGTGTGTGGGGGGGTGAGAAATGAACGAGCATTCGCGAAAGGTGTCCTATATTCGACTCGATCGAAGCGTTGCAGCCAAACAATGTGGGAATAATCGCGAAACAAGGGATCTCCCGATGGGAATACGGCTACTAGGACGTTAATGTACCTACAAGACCGATCCTTTCGTTCATTTCCTGGGACACGGTGGTCAGTCGTTCGTCAAAGAGAGCGATTGGGGGTGTCTCTATCTCTTTCGCGCATCATTTGCAAAAACAATCGTGCGAGTGATATGCAGGCGAACATGGTGCACGCCTCAAACAATTGGGCCCACGACGCGTAGTCATCGTACGATGTAGGCCCGTTGTCCCAATGTCGGTTAGCGATGGGGAATTTGTCAATTACGCGTCTACATACTTATTGCTCGCTCGATCTGGCAAGGATCGGGGTATCTCATCACCGCTCCGATGAAAAAAAAAAATTAACTCTCTTCGGCGTACATTTATATTTAATCGTAGCAACGAAAGAGGGGGATCTAGAGATCTATTAGAGATCGCTAATCCGGGGGTAGCCAACTCGCGCGGTGCAACTGACCCCTCCGTACATACGCTCTTCACACGCCCATTAAAACTCGATATGTACATGTGGTTCAGCTAGACGCAGATCGCAAGCATCGTCAGTAACAAGCAGCCAATGACATTTAACGATAGTTACAAAACAATCGTAACAGTACGATATAATATACTATATAAATATATATATACATACGCACAACGGACATGTGTATGTACACATACATGTACACGTATTCTCTCTCACTGCCTTATAGCGATTAGTACACGATAATAATCAGTCGTAACAGGTACATAAAATTGTTTCTCGGTGAAACTCGATTTTTTCAGTTGCGTTCGATGCGACTCGAGAGGAGTCCCCGAAAGTTCCCTCCTCTCTTCTCGCTGATGAGAGGAGGAAAAGGGAAGAAATGATCTTGGGGGGTAGGGGGGGGGGAAGGAAAGAGTGTGTGTGTGACAACGTCATGTTCAGGCGTGTTTTAGAGATATCGGGATAATAGAAAAATGCAAATCACACGATACAAATCATCCCGCTTTGCGCTTACAATGTAGAAAATTATCGCAAACTCTTAGTTATACATCCGGAATATGATACGTAATATGATTACGCAATCGATACAGAGTATCTTCGGATTTATATCATTTCTGCGAGATAACGAAAGTTATACGTAAATATTGTTGCAAGCTCGAATCCGACTTTGCTTATCACACACCTAATTATACTAAACGCGAGAGAGACAATAGATACATAATGAAAGTACACCATCGCGAGTTCGCGTGTAGAACGCAACTTCGTAGCCACGAAGAATCACACACAGCACTTTTTAATTATTTCGCTTGAAGGAGGAAAAAAAAGAGGAAAAGGAAAAATAGCGTCTTGCTGGACAAAGGCGCAAGCTTCTCTCCTGAAAAATGTTTTTTCGAGCAAAATTAAGCGATTCTATTACTAATGAGACGTCGCTCGAGCGACTTACTTATGCATAAGTGTATCGAGTGTGAAGAAATGAAATTGTACGCGAGCAACATAGGCAACACAGGCTCTGAATTTGTACGTATATGTATTATATACAAAGCTCTATCGTGATAATTTTTGACAAATTTCATCTTCGAATTTAAAGCCAATTTGTCTTCTTGACAAAAAAAAAAAAAAAGAAACAGCTGATTCATCGATTTTCATTTTTCATAAATAAAATTCACTTTTCTTAAATAGTATGAAATTTTTTTAGTCTTATTAAAATAAGATCCATTTAAAATTAAATTAAAAAATGGCCTATGAAAATATTCCAGTCGCTATGATAATAAAATTCACTTTTTTATAAATAGTTTGAATTTTTTTAAATCTTATTAAAATAAGATCCATTTAAAATTAAATTGAAAAATGGTCTATGAAAATATTCCAGTCGCTATAATAATAAAATTCATTTTTTATAAATAGTTTGAATTTTTTTAAATCTTATTAAAGTAAGATCCATTTAAAATTAAAAAATGGCCTATAAAAAGATTCCAGTCGCTATAATAATAAAATTCATTTTTTATAAATAGTTTGAATTTTTTTAAATCTTATTAAAGTAAGATCCATTTAAAATTAAAAAATGGCCTATAAAAAGATTCCAGTCGCTATAATAATAAAATTCACTTTTTATAAATAGTTTGAATTTTTTAAAATCTTATTAAAATAAGATCCATTTAAAATTAAAATGAAAAATGACCTATAAAAATATTCCAGTCGCCATAATTCAAAAACTACTTATCTACTTTGACATGTAACATATTGCTGTTACATAAGAAAGAACACGAAATCGCATAATGAATTTCCAAGTGTAATTTGTCATTGAAAACACGAATACACATGCATATATATACCTATTTTTCCCGCGTACATGTACAAGGTGAACCCGAAATTCGCGTTCTACATACATATGGCGTGTATTTGCATGTCTACGAAGGATGTGACAGGCATATTTGGTGTCGACACGATGATGTATTTCCAAATGAATGAACGGGATGTCTCCGTGTCCGTATGCGCCGATGGAATGATCGCATGCTGTCAGGTCGTTCTATGCAGGACAAACAATCGAACCGAGAGATAAGTGATATAGAGTCACAGCTCCCAAATTTATAAAAAAATTCGTTTTGATCGCAATAACTCTACGAGAATTCTGCAATATTACAGATAAAGCGCGAGAAATTTCCTTGTCACGCTACAATATAACCGAGGAAGACCTTCTCTTCGAGAGAAAGGGGACGATGATGCGATGATTCACACAGACTGATTGAATGGGATTTATTAATTAAATATTTTTTTGTCGTAAAAAACAAAAACAATGTCGAAGGTGCGTTTATTTCGAGTATAGTAGAGTGCGAATCGAAGCGTGAGTTGATTGAAAACGATTGGAAATATCTAAACAAGGCACAAGACTGTTGTTCGAAAAATGGATGGTCCGTGAAAGTTCGTGCATGCAAAAGGGAAGTATAGTTTAATATCTATTCTCCGGGTGGTTATATTTTTTTTCTCGTAATATCTCTTCGTAGAATAGATCGCTTCTACCAACCAAAGGTAGACGGGAGCGACTTGAATTCGCATTCTGTATCATCATTATCGTGTCACCCTCATCGTATCGTAGCTCAAGCGACAATTAGAATTGTGAGTATCAACGCATATCGCATATACGCGCTTATATATTAATTTGACCCGCGTGCCATTCCATTTTGAGATATATCGCGCTCTTCGTGATAGCCATAGTAACGATAGTAAGTGATAACGGTAGTAAGTAGGATGATTGCAACGGCGACAGTAATGATGATGGCAATAATATTAATCATAATTAAATGAGTAATAATTATCGTAATCATAACGTGACATTTGTTAATATCAGATAATCAACATTGTAATGTATATGTATACACGTCTGTACACAGGGTAACCCGGAATTATCGAGAGGCTCTTCATCTAGAAATTCTTTTGGTCGATTTAGATGCGCTCTTTCTTTGTAAACAGACAGTTTGCGGAAATTGATACTCTGAGAATTGTATAGGATTCGATTGAAGGTGAAGGAGTTTGAAAATTTTCATCAAAGAAAAGTTGCGGGAGGAATTCGTAGGTGAAAGGAGCGACGATAGTTCCGAGCCACCCTGTATATATTGTAGTGTTCCTTTTTTTATGTATATATGTATATTTATATATATTCATATTTATAATTATATAATATGTATTATTTATAATCGTGTGTGTATATTATATTATATATTTCATTATATTATTTAACACATTCTTTTGTACAAGTAAATTAATTAAGAATAAGTACAACTTGGTAGCAAAGAGAGATAGAATTATTATTCACTGTATATTTTATATCGTAGTGAGAAGAGAGAGAGATATATATCTTATTTCATTTATTATAATATTCTTTCATTACCTTTATTATGTTTCAGACCGTAATGCTGATGGTGCCGTCATTCGGCTTCCGGAGATGCTTCCCTGCCTCGAAATCTCTCATCTTTTTCTCCCTCTTTTTTTCCGATACCCGATATGATTAGGCTTGCGACCTTCCGCGCTGCTCGTCGACGCTAATTCAGTACGCGGGGCTCGCTAGGCGCGACGTCTCGATTTCTAGAGAAGAGGTAGAAAAAACAGCGAAAACACGACGATAAAATCCCGCGACGCGATCGCGGGCGATTATTACTATAAATATTACACGAGGGACGACAGGAGTGAGTCGCCTTCGATTCTGATTATCCTCGGGACGTCACGTGCGAGATCGCGATGAACGCGCGACAGCGCGAACGATCGAAGCGGAAGCGTCGCATCTCGACGATCGCATTTTTTTTTTTTTACACGAAACACGATTATTCTAGCTTCGTAGAATCGTCTCTATCCAAAATAAGTAACTCGCAAAAATGTAATACCCACGAAGAAACTTCCGGCACTTCGTCATTTTTGCAATACGATTCTCGATATATTTGTTTTTTTTTTCTCACACGCTCGGCCGTTCTGTTCCGCTGTCGCCTATCGACGGCGAGGATCCACTGTCGGATATAAATAAAGAGCGCGGCTTTCTATCTCTACTTCTTCTTATGGCTTATTACGACAAAAGCCACGGGGAGCACATGATGAAAAATAATAGGATAAACGTTCTTACATGCGTGATGCAGAGTGCTACTTGTTTAAAACGCGTGGTCCTCTTTCTCCTCAACTCGTGCTAGCTTGTGTAATTCCTTCAGCACCATTATGACCTACTATTGGATTTTAATTTCAAACCCATTGACCGGGTTCACGCCCGGATGGCGTATTGCGATCACCTCGATTTGCACGGCTCTTTCTAGCAAATCTTGTGCGACTAGTTGGGGCAAGAGATATGCATCACATGTCTAAACGAGCGTATGTGTGTGTAATATGCGTTATGGATTTCTCGTTCGTACAATAGAGCCTCTTCGAGAGATTCTTGGCGTCTCGTCTGAGCGCACTACCAGTCCAAAGGTGTCTCATTTTTGACGTACGTAATTTTATATCCATCTACGATATCACAAAATATATAACGAAACGGAAGTTGATCGAGATCACACGTAATAAAGACAATATATTCGATACTATGTTATGTAATATACGAGATTCTTGATATCGTATTGACGACGTTTAACAAAAGACGCGATAATTACTACCGAGACCGACTAAATCGTTATTCAATGTAACGCGATTCATCATGATAACTTAATGGATAACGAATATCTTGCGTGTTCCCTCAGTACAC
Organism: Camponotus vicinus; assembly: GCF_025532165.1. NCBI lineage: Eukaryota > Metazoa > Arthropoda > Insecta > Hymenoptera > Formicidae > Camponotus > Camponotus vicinus. The sequence goes on along the minus strand of NW_028141949.1, from coordinate 12,502,705 downwards.
GATCGTGCCGTGCGCAATTCCGGAAAATCGGAATATACGAAACGAAAAAATGAGATATTTCCTTTCATATTGCACGAGAATGTCGAATGAATCCTCGGCGCAGAACGGCCAAGATAGATTATATTCGTAATGAGATTATGTTCGTAATTTAAAACGATACGCGCGCTCGACGTACATTTCTTTCGCGCGTTAATTATATCGCGCGATCGTGACGAACGTGTGCACGCGCGGCAGCGAAAGATACGGTATTCGGATTACATAATGAATAATTAATAGTAATGATAATAATAATTAATTATAATATATAATATATATGTATAATATTTATATAATATTTATGTATATTAAATAAATTCTCCGATATATTATACATAAATAATCAATTAATATGTATATATACGTATATATATATAAAATTAATTAATTATATATGTATAAATTACGACTTAGCCCCTAAGCTTAGCTCGACTTAAGATTTAAGTAACCCCACCCCGTAGCGCGGGTGATGCGTCATCCAGGGCGGACACATCTTAAGAACCTAGTAAAATTCTAAAACCGGAAGCTCCGCCGTGACGACAGGCCAGCTGCCTTTTTTGTTTCTTTGGCGGAGACCACTCGTCCTCATTCTCTCTTTCTCTTTCTCTCCCTCTCATTCTCTCTCTTTCACACTGTACGATATCTTTCATTAGACAAACGTAACCGCGCGCGCGAGTTATCCATTCCATTTTTCTCTTTCTTATTTTTTTACGCCCAAGAAAGAAAAGAGAGAAGTAACGCCCGAGGAGAGGAAAGGGGTATACTCTCTCGTGCATGAACATCCGATCGGAGGTCGATTCGCAAACGGATCCATCTATAAGATATATCGCTCTAGGGTTCCGCTCCTCGTCGATTCGTGCAGACGCGTATGTACATCGAGTAGAATATCCGAGAAACACGCGGATAATGGATATTAATGGATGCTGGGAAGAGAAGAGAGAGAGAGAGAGAGGGAGGGAGAAAGAGAGTTAGAGAGCGAGAAATTGCGAAAGCTAGAATAAGCGAGAACGAGGAATAATCGCATAAACGATCGAGAAAGAGATTGGAGAACGTCACGCGCGCGCGGATCATTGCAGAATGAATTATCGCTAACGTTCTCGTTCTTCCTATTCGCGAGTATATAGTGTACGCGAAAAAAAAAACAGAGAGAGGCAGATCCTCGAAGAAGAGAAGTTCCCGCTGAAATCGGACGTATTCCGATGATGGTGCGGTGGTTCCTTTTACTTCCGCTGACTTGCTTTCTTCCGCTGCGCGCGCACCAAGACCGATGACAATCCTCGTTGGAAACTGCATCGACGAGAAACCGCTTTCGCACATGTCTGTCCGTCCGTCCGTCCGTTCGTCGTCCATTTGTTCCTGATTTTCCCCTTCTTGCGATGGCTCCTTCTTCTGACTCTTCGATGGACAGCGCACTGGTTGTAACAACCGGGGGAGGGAAGGGAGAGACGAGCAATGGTTTGCAAATGTTCGGTGGTGACGGCGATAGCGCCCAGGATCTTAGGACCCGTCCACGCCATCTAAAACAGTTCATCTCGCATTAATGCATTTACATAAAGCTTAACTAATCTTTTTACGACAATAGAGAATCAGATAAGACGTTATTCCACTCCAAAACCCATATTAATTTTTTTATAAACTTGGAATATTACAAACATGAAGGAAAATATCTAGATTGTTACATGTCATGTGGGTTTTTTGTACGCAATGGACTTTAGAGTGAAAATATTGAAATTAAAGATGTTCTTATTGATTATCGTAGATAAATCATCTGGATGATGAGACGAACAAGCAAGATTTTCCCTCTGTATCTTGGTATTTAGGAGATTTGCTCTGGATGGCTCGGACGTGTACCTTGATTGGACGAGTGTGGGGCTCACGATTGCGGTTGCGGCGTGTTGTGGTCCCGCTTGTCTCCCGCAGGAGGCGGCGGCTTTGTCACGGGTTTCTCCTCATTGACCGGCGTGGGCGGCGCGTCCTTTCTCGGTGGCATTCTTTCGTTTATGGCATCCAAGCCCTTGGCCTCGGCGAACGAGGTGATTTTGTGATTCGGCGAGAAGCCTTGGAGAGCTGGATGAACAAGAGAAACGTACAATATCAGAAGACGAGATATAAAAGGTCAAGATTCTCTCGAGCATTACATTATAATATGATGAGACATTATTATCGGCGAACAGTAATTGAAGAATCGCGTTCCACTTTTTTAATAGGATGATTAGGAACAGTTGGTCGCGCTCTTGAATTTGAAGCTAAATTACCATTCTTCTCAATGGCGCTATCAAAACGACATCTCATAGAATTCTTACCGTTTTTCAGAGAAGTCTTGCCGCCGGATAATGCACCAAGCGGTAAAGCTCCAGTTGGCGTCAAACCCTTCAACTGCAGCACGCTCTCGCTTTCCTCTCTGTGAAATACAAAAAATTGAAATTTATAATACTAGGAATTTTTTTATATCAATTATATATTACAATAATTATATAAAATAAAGGGAATCTCCGTTGTAGGTAATATCATGATTCTAAGCTATTTTTCATTTGTAAAAAAGAATCTGTAATCTATAATTTTGCCATTCAGAATTTTTGTTTAAGCTATATTAAAACATTTTCTATATTTGTATTAAAATAAAGATTTTTATACATCTAAAGGAGGATTATTTTCCATTATATTCGCTAACCTCAGCACGGAGAAGACACGCGCCATTTTACCGATGGCTCTAATCTTGTTTCTGATGACTTCTTTACGTAGATTAGCTGCTGCACCTATAAATACCAGAGACACATCTTATGATATTCGCATGATAGTGAAATATTAGCGTCTAGATCATCCAGTGACGACCAACATAGCGAGGACTATATCAGTGATTTGGTTCAACAATTTATAATTTATAATTTAAATAAAAGTAAATCGACAAGTGTCATAATTTTTCGTAAATTCTTCTTAAATCGTTTAAAACAAAAAAAGGAGCTATTATATATTTCAAAAATACTTTTACACCAAGATTAATTCAGTCTATTTGCAATACACTTTAATTAAGATTGATACGGTTTCGCCACGTCGTCGTCACCGATTTGCCTCGCGATCATCGCCGCGCTTGCAAATCATCTGCAATGACTCTCGCACGTTAACCACTACGTTATCCATACTACAGAGCTTACCGGGGGCATTATTAATAATCACTCGTTATTCTCATCTGGTCACGCCAAGACAACAATGTCAAACTACAGGCAAGAAGTCTGCGCACGTCACGGGCGGAATAATCGTGTGAAGCAATCGAGTGGTAAAAAAGAAAAGGAAAAAAAAATTGCGCGTGACATTCGTCGCGTTCGCAAAGAGAATACGCATTCTTCGCGACAAAGCAAAAAAAAAAAGAGAGAGAGAGAGAGAGAGAGGACTGTTAATTCATCAAATCGCGAGAGACAACAAAACGCGTCAAGAATACGTAGGATTGCGAACGCGCGTGCACTTGAACAAACTGCATAAAAACGTGCGCAAATACACATAGTAAATTTCTCGCAAAAACATACTACAATGTGTCTATATATGTATGTGTGTGTGTGTGTGTTTTTAGACGCATATCAAGATAAATTCGATGCGAGAGAAAAGAAGCATGCGCATGCTGAGTAAGCGCGAGAAAACTAGGTACGAACCATCGTCGGTCACTAGAATACAAACTCTTATCGTTACCACTTCCCCTTCAGGCAATCACTTGCTACTCCGAGGTTCATTATCGGCGCGAAGGAGTTGCGAGCCCCTCGTCCACCTCGCGACGATTAAATCAACGCGAATTAAAGCGGCCCGATGTCGCACCAGGTGACCGCTTTAATTCCCCGACGATGTATTTTCGTCGCGTGGATCGATCATCCCAGATCCCCTCTCCAGTGAGCAAGGAACTGGACCTCTTCGTGGGAGTCCATCGTTAAACAGTTCACGGCATTCGACGTGGCGGCAACTCCTTTGCGCCGAGCTGTCGGTTTCCGTCTGTGTTTGTTCGTTAATTGACACAGCGGTCGAGCATTGCCGCTCGATCGATTGTACACGGTACCTTGGGGGAGGAACGAGGGGGGGATTCGCTCGCAGCAGCGCTAAAATCTTCCGTTAGCGAGAGAGAGCGAAGAGGTGCAAAGAAGACGGGATTTTTTGCTTGTTTTACTTCTTATTTTTTAGCACTAAAATAGCGTACTCTGATTAAGAAGGGCTCGTCGGAACTGGCAGGTCTACATCGTTTTAATTTTAATCGCGCGTTTTTAACCGTTCCTCGTAATTTCTGTCAAGTTCACCGAAAAATTGTATTCCCGGCAAGAGAAAAAAAGAATCCCGTGTCAAAAATATCGACGTCGTTTCCCGACGAGACGCGTTCGAGTACTCGCGTTTCCGGCTTCCTAATGATTTACGGCCATGGATCCGCGATCCTTAGACCGCTGTCACGATAACGTATCGCGTGATTTGTCAGTTCGCAGAGGGGGATACGAAATTACAATCTCTCCTGTCGCTCTCGCGAATCTCTGGTCGAAGCGACCAGGGCATTTTGCTTTCGGAAATAGCGGGCCATCCGAGACGTGCGATCGATGGACGTCACCGGAGGGGACGAAGATTACCGAGGGAAAAAGAGAGGGTATCCCGAGGTTTCGAGAGACTCGAAATGCACGTCGCGCTGACGGATTCCTCAAATAATCGTCCAACTTGGTTAAGGATCGGTCACGCATCGCGGGTCAATTAAATGACACGCTTTCCGTAATCAATCGAGATTACCTCTAAATTAGGTAGCCGATTTATAGGCAATTATTCGATGCACCGCGATATCACGCGAGTGCGTTTCAATCTCGCGTAATCTACGAAATTTACGAGAAGAGAGAGAGAGAGGGAGATTTGCCCTCGATTATACGAGATTTTCTTCGTATGCACGATGGAACGAGAAACGTCGTGCCAAGTGAGTATCGAGTTTAAACCGTAATTTTCGCGTAAGAAGATTATTTTGCGAGAGGAGAGTTTATTATAGGGAATGTTAGAGCGGGATATATACGATTTACGTGCATAAATCCGGCGAGGCAATCAACGCGACTTTACTTATGTCGTATATAGCGAGCGAGCGAGCGATTCGGCCGAAAATGTCTGTCGCTATCGCGCGGAAAATCGATAAAGTCGAGCATGTCAAATATTAGGCGCTCGACCTTCGCGAGCGAGGGGCGCAATTTCGTCGAATCCGAAGCGCGACGGGGTAGTAATTCGATGAGAAGAATCACGCGTTTCTCCCCTAACGTCTCGCTCGCGTAAGGAAAAATAAGGAGAAGAAAAAAAAATACCGAGACGGAAAAAAATTACAAGGACGAGATTCGTCCTGCGACGAATCTGCGATCTTTCGCTCCGAGAAAGGCCTTTTTCCGCGAGAGGCTCGATCGTCGAACACAGATATCTTGTCCTGAAACAACGTCCTGCGAGATGTCTTACAAACGAGAGGATGCGGCAACATACAATGACGTCAACTACAAACTTGTACAAACAGATCAAGCCTTTTTGCTCTCTATACATTTATGTGTCAGCGCACGGTTACGCACAGGTGACTCTTGTCGCAACGACGTCGAATGTCGTCCTCGAAATTGCGAGAAAATTTCAACGAATCGCGAATCGCGACGCAGATATACATACACACGTCCATAAAAAACAGTGATTAATTTAATAATAAAATAATAATAATAATAATAATAATAATAATAATAATACACTGAGAAAAAAATCTGGTTGCATTAATTAGAATTCTGGTAGATTCAACCAGTATGTCTGTTGGAAAATGGACGAACCAGAATTCTTGTAGGAATTACCAGATGATTCTGATTAATTTCTTCCTGTTAAATTTGCCAAATTTTCTGGTTAATAATACTGAACTCACCAGCACCAAGTCGTCTAAAATTTTTTCCATCTAATTTCAAAAGTCTGTTTAATATTCTGAATTCCAATAAGATTATTGGATAAATTCAATCCAGATTATTGAATAAATTATTTTAAATTCAGTTTGTTAGAAATTAAACTGATAAAACAGTGATGCAAGAAGAGGGTGCAGCTCAAACACACACAATCAGATAGCTAGCGCCCTCTTTCTGGCACTACTGCTCGTAAGAGGAAAAAATATACATTGGATTTAATGTTAATACTAGTTCTTTATATACATTTCATGGCAAATATTGAATACGAGTTAAGTTAAGAGTGACTCGCCGCCTAGCGGCAAGCAAAGAAGTTAATGTAACAAGATATTTTATAGATTCAACCAGAAAATATTAACCAGATCCTTATAGTAAAATCTATTAAACGTTCTAGTTATAAAAAATCAAGTCTTATCATGATAACTAGAAATTCTTGTTTGATTTAACCAAAATGCCTTCAATCATATACGTCTTGTTGGTACAATCAAACGATTTTTCTCAGTGTAATAATAATAATAATAATAATAATAATAATAATAATAATAATAATAACATTAATAATAATTCGTTTATAAACTTTTCAGAGAGAGGAGTGTAGCAAATGTCGCATTCGATGAATGTATACAAAGTAGATTAAAACGTAGCTCCGATATCAAAGAGCGCGAATATATGACGGTGCTGTTTTATCGAGCACGCTTATGGCAATTTTGACGATTCTAATTACGCATGTCACGTAACATCATGCATTTCGGATTATTTTCTACATGCGGAGCTAACGACAAATCAATATTCTCATAAATATTTTGCGTCGTTGAACGAGTAATTCCGATGCGCGTCATTATTAAAGAGAATTTCCGCGCGTAAGAATAATATATACGCGATTAGCGTTGATTCTACAAACGGCCGGGTATGCGTCGCGATAATCCATGTGTAATGATCGTCTCTGTAACGCGGCCCGATGTTATTTTCGATGGACCGAGCGCAGTCGTTGCGACAGTTGTCTACCGAGCTAACATTTATCAAAACGCAGTCGAGCCTGGCACCGAGTTTTCAGCGAAGACCCATCGTACGTCCACGAGATTATGACATTTCTCGTCTTCCTGTACGTTAATCTTAACGTGATACTCGTCTCTTGCGAGTGGAAATGTATCCGTTAATTTTCGGGAGGAAAAAGACTGCAAAATTTAATCTCAAAATTGATCAGATTTGATCGATCGATCCAAGTTGATCAGATATTACTTCAATTTCGAGATACTTTTAAATATTTGCAATAATCTCATAGTTTGTAAGTATCTTGATTTAATGACAATCATTTAAATATAATTCTTTTTTTGCAAAAAAATGTAAAAATGCGATGCAGCCGACCTGATTCGATGGGACGCGTCTTCCTTCCCGTGAACCTGTGCTCAAAACATCATAGGCAGCAGGGCTACTAGTGCTCTATCGGGTTTCCCAAAAGCAGTTTTAGAAGCCGCAACTACCCCTTCGAACCGACTCGCAAAACAGGTACGCTTGTCGCTTCTTGCTTTTCAATTGCCATCTCAATATCGCGACGAATAAACGTTATCTCGCTCCCATATCGTTCTAATCTCTCCCAGATAGACGCACAGGACAAGTCGGCTCGAAGTATCGAACGATATTCCGAATACAGGTCGTACATATCGCTTACTTTGCAACGATGGGTCTTCGACATTGGTCTAGTCATAGGCGCCGCCGCGAAACAACCTTCAACAATCCTCTCGTTTTTCTTCTTTTTACGAAGAATGCGACGCCTATGTCTCGTTACGTGGACCGTTCATCGTGAATGGGAAAGATTGTATACCTATACCCAATGGTGAACATTTAACCCTCGACTACTACGTCGGAATCGAGAGAAAGAGAGAGAGAGGGGATAAATAGCACGATGTATCCATAAAAGACCCCGAGGGATATTTGATCAAAGTACTTTCAATTAATTTCTAATTTTAATTGAAAACTAATTTAGTCCAATTGGCTGTTTTTTACCTTACGTTACATATTTTTTTATAAGACATAGCGGTCGAGGGCCAACAACGACCGAGCAACGCGACTAATCGGGGACCATTGGGTGCTAGACATATCTCTATTTGTATATTCTGAGCTCGAATCGTGGAGGACTTCAGCCGGGGAACTGAACGCCGTTGCGCTGATCAACTCGTAACCGAACTCGCTGATCCTGCGAAATCCAACCCCTTAAACTTCTCGATCTCGCACCCCCTCGGGAAGGGAGATAGCCATTAACGAGGTTTATCGCCCGTTAATGCGGATCGATGTTAATTCTCTCTCCGCGAGTTTGCGGGGAATTATCTCGCGTCTCGTAATTGCGGGGTCTCGTTACGAGAAGATCGAACGAAAGGTTCACACTTTCATGTTAAAGTTGGATGGGGAAGGGAACAGGGGGAAGGGGGAAACGGCGTTGAGTCCCCGCGGATTCGTCATTCACAGCCGAGAAATAGATAGATAGATAGAGCAGTAGATATAGTAGTGTATTATAGGTCTTACTCGCACTTTCAACAGAAAATAACTCACCGTACGCGATGGCAGATGGGGTCGGACCGGACCGTTGGGTTACCATCGGGTTACCATGGCGGCCATGGTGCGCCCATGGTCGGTTTACCGATGGTTGAGCGTAGTGGACGTAAGTAAAAGGACAGAAGTAACCAACAATGTGAGAGCAGCATCAAATGCGGCCGAAGAGAAGAGATAGAGAGTGGCGGAGATTTTGGTCGGTTCGTTTGGACGCAGCCCGTACGGGAAGACGTTTTGTATTTTTTTTTTTTTTTTTTGGCAGTTTGCGGATGGTTGTTTGGTGTCGGTTGTGGTGGTAGTGGTGGTGGTGATGGTAGTGGTGGTTGGTGGTGTGATAGTGGTGGCGAAGAGGTGGTTGTAGAATATGGCGCAAAGGAAACAACACATAGAACAGACAAGAAAAGACAAGTGTGCACAGCGTAAGTGGCATTCAATCAAGCAATGTGCGTTAAACGATCTTGTTATAGATTGTTTGATCTTTTTCCCGGTTATCGATTGTATGATTCTTCCAGCGGCGAATTAAGACAAGGAAAAAAAAGGAAGAGAGAGAGAGTTTTTTTTATTAATTGTCAAACACAGAAATATGTCAATAAAATATTTAACTTTTTAAAATTTTTTAAATTTATTTATCAAACTTATTTTTCAAAATTTTTTAAATATTTGACAAACTCCCTTAAAAAAACTCCCTCTTTCTGTCTACTCTCCTCTTCTTTCTCTGGCTTAATCCGCTACTAGAATCTCGAAAAATCGGCAAAGTTGCTTGTATTTTATCAGAATGTTTATAAAAGTACCGTCAGTGAATTTGCACGCGTGAATCTACGCCGTTTATTACGAAAAAGAGAGATGGAACGACGGTATTTTTTATGTATAATACTTGCACCCCGACTGCTCGCGTATAATGATGAAACAAGTTTCCAGGAATCACGAACTGGACTATCACATGGAATCATGAACTCATATTTTGAATCGAAAGCTCCCTGGGGAAACGCACTTACATTATAACCACCATGACTAACGTGGGAAACGTTTTGCATTAAAATTCATCGCAATAAAGCGAGAGCCCGCTAGGAATACTCAGTATTTTACAAAACAGACTTGAATTAATAAAATATGCAAAAATTATTGCGCTCTGGGCAGCTCTGCCGATATTTTGAAGTAAACGCTCGCGATTTCGCCATCGAGGGCGTGAGTTTACTGTAAATATAAAGAAAATAGGTTGATTAGTGTGTGAGAAAGATGATTTCCGGCCTGCGTCGAAACTGCCAATCTCAGGCGAGCGTACAACTGCTCGATTCGTTCGGGGTAAAATAAATGTTTATAATGCGCTTTTTAATTGGCATAAAAATTCAATTGACTCATTCATATAGAAAAATATTTAATAAAAGAAAGAGTGGTTTTCCCATGATACTCGAAGCAATTTTAAAAATTACTCGAATGTAGCATTTAAATCTCCTGCTGAATGTACGATTGCCTTGGGCAAAGTTCGACCATGTCAAAGATTACTTCGTCTCTAATCGAAAGTTTGATATAGGTAAACATTTAAATGGCAGATTTTATATTAAATTCTTTCCCGCGAGACACTGAAGCTGAAAAACGACTTATTCGTTTGCCCAGCGAAAAATCTCGAGATATAAAACGAAAGTAATCTCGACATAATGCAGCAGTTACAATCGTACGTGAGAGATTATTTATTGTGCGTAGCACAATTCCGCTATAGAGGTTTCCTGGAGCACAATACTGTTTAAAAGAAAAACAAGTCGATTAATAAATTTTCGCAGGATCGCTCGAGGATGCAGCCAAGACTAGACTTTGTCCCTTCGTCGTCGAACGTGACGTTTCTCATCGCACTTTAATGTAAATTGGCGAGCGCGACCCTCTCGCGATCTGCGACTCAGATATTAGATACTAGTTCGCTCGGTTAATCCTAGGAGACTAAGTATACACTAGCATGCGCAAAAGAAAACTGGTAATCAAAAGATATAACGTTCGGCGGCTGGCTGGAAACCGAGTTAAGTAAAGGATACACGTACTCAACATAACTCAAAGAGATAACTTAAGCATAAAGACGGTAACAAACGAGCAGACTCAGGGGCAAAGAGAAAGAGAGAAAAACAGAAAGATAGAAAGAGAGAGAAAGAAAAGGAGAGAGAGAAAGAGAAAGATCAGAGTGATAGTGAGATGGGTGTGTATAGAGTGAGAGAAAGCTAAAGAAGATAATCACGTAGCAGAAGAGAGAGAGAGAGAGAGCTAGAGAGAGAAAGAGATAGAGAAAATTAATGCCCGACATGGAATGTCGGCCAACGGAGTGAATTTTTCGCGGAGTGGAAAAGTATGTCCGACAGTTTTTGCGCAACCGGTGCATCGGCGTAAACGCGCAACATGTCTCGTGAAATTTTTCTCGAGATCTCAGTGTTCGTGTCGAGAGTGAGGAAAGGTCTCGGGTGGCGAGGAAAGGGCGAAGAAAAGCGGACAAAGACGGCAACGGCGGCGGCGGCATCGAAGGGACGCGAGATAAAGACAGGTCGGGTGAAAATATCGCGGTTGAATAGCTTGCTTATTAAAGACCTCGATGGAGCGCAAAAATAAAGTAGCGTGGAAAGTAACCCTCCCTGTCGTTTCGATCGAAACGCGCGATAATGCGGCAACGGGAATCATCTCGCATTGGCTAATTACAAGGGGAACGTTCGAAAGGTTCTGATTGCAAAGCGATTCTCAAGACGAACAAGAAGAATCCTCATGATTTCTTCAGAGTCGAGGATAATTTCGGTTTATGAATTTTTTCCATTATTGCCCGCAAATTGATTTTAATCTAAAATTGTTCGAAAAAAAGAATAAAATCGAGGGAAAAGATGAAATTTGTCAACAAGAAAATTATTCATTAAAGGGGTTTCTGAAAACTGATATTTAAATCTTGAGAATTAATTTAACGCGTGTGAATTTATTATATTTTTATCGATCGTAGGAGTTTCGGAAACAAGATGAAAAGTAGCGGAATTTTACATCGCGAGGAAAATGGAAAATAGCGGACGACATCGCGCAGCTGGTTCACCTGAGAAAGTGAAAAATGGCCTCGCGGAGACTCTTCCTTTTTTTTACGACAGAATCCGTTATAGTGCGACGTCGTTTCTACCTTTCTTCGCCTTCGAATGAAGAGGGAGTTTCTCCGAGATACATTTAACATCGAAGAGATGTAACAGATACCCCAACAATGGAACGTATTTGCGTAAACCATGGAAATCCGACGAGCGATGTCAAATTGCATGCACTCTTGGAATAGTGGTTTTATCTCATTTGAGGAAACCAGATTGGCCTTCCTCATTTCGATTCTTATGCAACCCGAGAAAGATAAATGTGCCTGCGACGAGTAGCAGTTATCGCGAAAATTCTCTTGATAAATCGAGAGCGAAATTTGCAGCGAGGAAACACCCCGCGCAGAGAAGACCCGTGATCTACAAAGCCATTAACCGGCTTCCTCTGAATTATCACATTATTTGCTCTATTAATTAACAGCCTAAGATTGGGAGTCGCGAACGCGAGACCCACTTTCCCGATCAATCGTAGCTCATCCCATCCTGGAGAGGCTTTGCATGTGCATCTAGGAATGCAGGCAGCGGTGCGGCAGGAATGAACGATTGACTCGGGTCGGTGTATTGGACGAGCGGATAAGATGCCGATGGAACCGCCGTTCGAAAGGGGGGCCCCGGCTGGTTGATCGATGCTTCGTGGCCTTCCCTCGTTATCTCACAGAACTCCGGTGCGTTCTATCGATCCGGTATACCTTCCCGGGCCGTACCGGAGCCTCCTCCGTAGCGACCGAAAGCCTCTTTCGCTCCGGATTCTCGTGGAAGAGAGAAAGAGGGAGGGGGATGGGAGGAGGACGGATGAGACACGCCGTAGCGACGAAGATCCGAGGGTTCCGGAGCTGACCGGAAATTGTCAAGAGAGAATCTTGTCGAGATCGCGCGTTAGTTAATTAAATAAGATTATCGACACCGATGGGCGTCGCGCGAGCCGAGTTAAAGCGCATCGATTTTTTCATCGATCGCTCGAGAAGTTAAGGAGCTTAGCAGCTCTTCAACAAGCGTCAATGACAGATAGTTGTCGGGTTTCACGAAAAAAAATCCACCGATAATATAATCTTTTTTTTAGCTTCTACAGCGAGCATCTACTCTCTAAAAGTGAATCAGTGAAAATATCACTAATTTAAACAGTAAAATAAGATTTCACTGAGAATCAGTGAGTGTTTTACTGATCCTCAGTGGAAACGCTTATTTTTTTGTTATTTTATCTTATATCTCATTGATTATGATCAGTTAAAGTAAAATTCACTGTAAAACCAGTAAATTTCACTGTAAAATCAGTAATCGCTAGTTCGTTCGTTTACTGCTACGATCGCTATCTCTCTCGTATTTAGTTTTAGTCATAAGAATTATATAAAGTTTGCAAAGAGCAACAGATAAAATTAGAAATATTACTTCGATTTAATTTCTGATACAATCTCAATAGAGAGGCTTCAGATATTAAATCGATCTTATAAGTCGGACAAATAAATGTCTGGCGACTTAATGAAAGTTATTCGTTCGTTATCTATTTAAAATAACAAGTTCAATATGCATAATATAAATAAAATAAAATTTTTAATATAATAAATATTTAGTAAATATAAATAAAATTTTTAATTTTATATGAAATAGATAGAGAGATGAATTGTAGTTTAATATTACTGACAATAACGAAAGAAATATTACTAATATTGAGAAATATTACTGATTTAAACAGTCAAAATTATTAACTGATTCTTTCAATAAAATACACTGATTTACAGTGCTGTACTTATAACTGCTGTAATCAGTGACTATTTACTGTTTTTCAGTGATAATACACTGATTCACTTTTAGAGAGTAGAACATTCATATAATTCAATAGACAGACATTGCATTTTTATTATATATTAAACGTTCTTTTTTTTTATAATCATCGTTTTCTGTCGTTCATTAAAAAAATTTTTCAAATATATATTTATTCTTTTTTTAAAAATTGCAACAAATATAAAAAAAATCTGCAATAATTAAAAATTGCAACAATTATTTAATATAAAAAAAGAAAATCTGAAAATATTGTAACATTTATTTTACGAACCGCACGAAAGTTACGAATAAACTCGAATTTCGTAACTTTGGAGATATGAATCTACCCGGAAACGCGATTGAATTTTAATACGAGCAAACTTTAGCAATGCTCGTTCCTCGTATTGGGAATGGATGCTTTGTACGTGTACACTGGAAATTCGAATATGCATCTCGAGACAAACGAACGGCCGGTGAATATTGTTCCTCGACCTGTTCAGAGACACAGACGAACCGAGATTGCCCGGCGACCTCGGTCGAGCGGAGAGGAATCCCTCTCGTGGATGTATCGAACCGAGGGAAGTCCGTGCGCGGCTGGTCGCGCTCGTAAAACCGGAAGCGTTGTTAGTGGAGCGTGTCCAATGTTCGCTCGCTGAACGTTGTTCAGAGAATGAGCAAGTGCCATACATATGTCCACCTAACATATGCGCGCGCGAGACACACACACACACACACACACATACGGAAGAGAGCGAGATATCTAACGCTGCATCGTAAAGCGTGCTAAATAAACTGAACTCAAACGAGCGAAACTCAAACGAGGTGGAGACGCGACGGTCGTTTCAGGTATCGCTGAGGGGATGGGGGTGGAGGAGAAGATGGGAATGGTTTGAAAGTCGTAAAACTGTGTCGCGAATGCAATGCGGAGATTCGTCGGTTCGGTCCTAGAATGAGAGAGGAGGCGAGCAGGGCTACGGACGGGGAGGTGGGGACCGAGAGGGTTGAAGTGGCAGAGAGAGGAGAGAATGAATGGTCGAATGGGATGTATATATTTCACCCAACTTTCCCCGACTAATCCGCCGAGCTTTATGAAACTCTTCTCGAGGCGAGAGCATAAATTCACGTGGAGGATCCGCTGTTCTTGTAGACGACGACGAGTCCTCCGAATCGCGAGTCATGCGGAAGGAACGACCCCGTGTTTCCCGTTGCGCGCATTTCAGGTGTCAAGAAGAAAATGTCCGCGAGATCTGAAGGGAGAGAGAGAGATTCATCTTCCCTCTTACTTTACGAAAACATCTCTCTATTCATCAATGATCTAGTAGCAGTACATTTCATATAATCAATTCATACCGGTCCGAAAGGTCTCGAATTAGGGGAGGATAGATTCCTCGCATAATTCATACACCTGTATGCAACGCGATTTGTTGATTTCATCGTCGGCGAGAAGCGCAAGAAGCAGGCAAGGATGGGCTTTCACAACAAAATCGAGATGAAAAAAAAAAGAAAATAAAGAGAGAGGAGGGTGAGAGATCAACGGGGTGATGATTAATTTAGCGTGTAAGTAGACAACAGGGATATGTGTGATATACAAAGGCGGCGATGTGTAACGCAATAGAAATCAGTGCGAAACGGAGAAGGAAACGGAAGAGACGAGTGAGAACGACAATTAATGTTCTCTAACAGTTAATGGACGATTTGTAATGTTAGCTCAATCCAAAATCCGAGAACGGTTATACAGAGCACGTTTAAAGGAAATAGAAGATGATGACGAAGATAGAAATATGTAAGTATATAGATATAGATAAAGATATATATATATATATATAATATATATATGTATATACAAGAACGAAGAGAAAAATCAACTCAACAAACGAGAAAACAATATTTCGCGTGGAACGTTCGTGTCGACGTTGTTCTACTGGTAATGTCGTTCGTGCGAGCTTCGAATTACAGTCCCCCTTGGGGATCTATCTAGTCGAACTAAAAGTATCTTCCCAATATGTCCGACGAGAAAAAAAATATAGTTGGAGTATAATTTGAGTGATCGAAATGATTAAATGATAATGTTACTTCTCGTCATGTTTCTGACACACAAGTATCGATCGTAATAAATATCAATTCCATTGTGCAAAGCTCAAAGGATAAAGAACACGAAAATCGATTACGCAAGATCGTTATCGTCTATTATGCGAGCGAAAAAAATTGCACGGTGAGAAATTACGCAGCGCTCCTTTACGCCATTATCGCGAAATTGTGCATTAAGGAATTGCAACATTTTTCTACGTCATTGAAAGAAAATTGCACGAGTATATTTGCGGAGCAAGAGTGTACACACTCGCGTCCCCAGCAGAGCAACGCGTCACGAAGCGCATCCGCGCGACGAAAACGAAAAAAAAACGAAAAAGAAAGAGACAAAAACGGAAACTGAAATGAAAACGAAACGAAACCGAAACGCAAGAGAGAGAACACTGGCGTAGAGTAAAAAAGAAAAATTACACGAAGGAGTTAAGAGATATATCATATATATCACAAATATATATCGCAATAAAAGAATTTGAAAAAAAAAGGAAAAAAAGAGATCTCTCGTTTTTTGTTTTTTTTTTTGGGTTACTCTTGGCACGCACGAAAAGAAGAAAAAAATCTTGGCTCTTCAAAAGTAAGTCGTCGGCTCTCACGGGGACTTACCATTCTTTTTTTGGACAACGACTTTGGCGGCGACTTTACGGGGGTTGCCGAACGATCGGAGTTTTGAGTGGTAGTAGTAGAAGTAGTAGTAGAAGTAGTAGAGGTAGTAGTAGCATAGTGTCGTGCCGAGATAGGAGGAGTCCAAGGCCAGTGTGATTGATACAAATATAATAGAGAAGGAGTACGATAAAAGACAGTCAGTGCAACTTCGGGGGGGGGGGTGGGGGGCTCGGGGGTGAGGGGGTGGGGGGCCAGAGGGTTGCTCGGGGGGGCCTGGGTGTGTGGACGGCGCGTATATGTCTCGCAATAATTAAAGAAGGCGAAACCAGGCTGATGGGAAGGAAAGAGGGGACCGTGAGTATCTTATTGATCGAAACACCGGGACGATTCTCTACTTGAAATCTTTTTTTTCTTTTCTTTTTTTCTTCTTTCTCGATCAAAACGACCCAGCCGCAAGATAGGGAGAGATATTCTCTCGCGAGCGAATTCTTTTCGGGTGAGATGTGAAAAGGGGTCGAGGAGGGAGGGGGGGCGGTCGGGGAGAGGGGCTGCTTGACTTTCTTTCGGTGATTGGACCCGGTCCGGTGGATGGATGCTATTACGAACCGCGGTCGTTCGTTCGATTGACACCAGACGTGTATCGATCTGACCTTTTGACTGCGCCAACGAATTAGTTTGCGCCTCTTTTTCGGAAGGTAACGTGAAATTTAATGTGAAATTGATCGGCTTATTAATTTAACGCCCTGATGTGTACTCGGTATCTTGAAAGATAAATCATAAGTTTCGCGATTTCGTCACAAAGGTCACAAAGCTCCATCCGTCGGTTCCCGGGAAACTGGTCTTGACCTTCTTACGGTGCCCCGTAGAAGGGGATAGAATTATACATACACATATGACACGTAAAAGAAAGTAAGAAAATAGGCCAGCAGGGGCGGGATGTGACACGTGAGAAAAATTGAAACTGACAATAGAATTCGGACAGTGGTAAAGTCAATCGGAGCGAATGGTAAAATGAATGAAATCGATCTAGAGATATTCTCGAGAGTGACATCGAGAAATAATTAAGACGGGAGTCTGAATAACGATCTGACCTCATCTTACCCGCTGAGATGCATGCGTGAATTAAAAATGCGTAATGCGCAAGATGGCAAATGATATCTCCTCGCGATCAGTTTCGAACATTGGATCGATTTGACAAGTATACCATATATTTGCATTTTCTCGTAAAACTCGAAAAATAGTCATGCTTTGAAAAAATCGTGCCATTTCAGATGCCATCTTGAACGAAACGTATGGAGACAGGGTGAAGATGCTATGAAATGGATGCAGAAAATCAAAGGCTACCATGGGTGAAGATGTAAAAATTCAGGCTAAGTGCCGTCGAGACACGTCGAATATGTATTACACACATATACATACGTATAATCGGGGAGTAAAAATAAAAATGCCAAAAAGAGAAGAAGAGATACGGAGAGAGAAAGAGAGAGAGAAAGAGAAGATGTAAGAGAAAAAACGAGAAAGAGAGAGAAAGAGAAAGAATCTCGTACCTCGAGAGATCGCAAGTATCGTGAAACAGATGGTCGAAGATAAAAAGACAGAAACATATATATATAGAAAAATATAATATATATAGTATATATATGTATACATGTATATACACACACATATATATACATACATGTAGAGATTGTAAAGAAACGAAACAGAAAGAAGGAAAGAAGAAAAGAAAAGAAAAAAAAACGCAGACGCGAATGGTTCTTCTCCCGGGAAGGAAAATGTGACATCGCGGCCAGAGACTTAACAAAGAAAAAAAAAAGAGAGAGAGAAAGAGAGACAGAAAGAGATAGACAGACGAGAAATTCGACATCGAGAGAAACTACTATGAAATAGCTAAAAATTAATGATAATCAATGAAGCTCTTAATCGTGTGACGTCTAAAAGAATCGAGCGGCGTTTCTTACCATCTGTCCGTGCAGCGAGTGAAAATGCAAACAGAAAAAGAATTCAAGATTTGTATCTGGAAGTTCTCTAAGAGAGTGAGATCGTGGTGGGGGGAAAATGATAGAGATATTTCAACAGATCGACTACTCTTCTTCGGCGCGATGTGTATATATATATATATTATATATATATATATATATATATATATATATATATATATATATGTATATATTTGGGAAATCGCGCGTCGGGACGCCATCTTTTTTTTTTCCCCTTTCAAATTTCCGCTCGAAGAGGTGAAATTTTTATGTAAGAGGTGCGCGAGCATTAGCAGAATCGTGTGAATCCAAGGGGTGTACGAAAATACTCAGTGTACGACGTAGTATTCACAGGTGCTGTCGTATCGATCGATTGCGAAAATGGAGATTGACCGTGATAGATCGATCGTGCGCGCGAGATTCCGACGTAAAATAAAATTCGCATTCCTCCGGAGGAAAAAAAAAAAAAAACGCGAGGATCGCGTTAAATGATTAAACGAGAAAAATTAAAGACGCCCTCTCGTTCCGGATTCGCGTTCAATTTATACCGCCGCGGGCGGAAATGACAGGCCGCGCGCGGGCGGTTTTTCGCGAGGCTCGCGCTCGGCCAATCCGGACGCGCGTGCACGATCGATCCCTCTTCCCTTTCGGAGGAGAATGCGGCGATTCGCGCGGAACAGGATGTCCCGATTCATTTTTCATCGTTAGACCGTCGTCTCCGACTCTTTTCTATCGGCCCTCGCGGCGGGACATGAGGGATGAATCCGCGCATTCTCCCCGGGTGCACGTAAGTGACGTGGCCTCTCTTAGATCGTGTCGGAGCTCGTAAAAGATTCCAGATATTAGCGGAATCTCGACCCGTCTTATCGCATTTCGCCCCCGTCCGGCCCCGTCCTTCAAATGGGACAGATAAGATTGAAACGTGTCTCGCGTCACTCACCGTTATTAGAGAGCGCATCCCGGGCAAAATAAATTTACCGAAGTCGAGATTTCATCGGGAAGTCACGGTAATAGTTTGCGTTTCCCCTTCCACGATTGTTTTCTTATCATTACGTAATTAGACCTTAAACGGAATGTCTCTCCAATTTCCCCGAAAGATGGCCATCGAGATGAGATCGCGACGTGTTTTCTTCTTCTTTTTTTTTTTTTTCAAAAAAAGCCCTTGTGTGATTACGCGATTGTGTGATTCTCACTTCGTGTCTTGTACAGGATTTTTATTAGACAAATAAATCTCTCAGACGCGTTAAGGGTAGCATCGAAGTAAGAGGGTACAACAAGGCAAGGCTCTGATCACGATATAAGAGCGACCAGTCCGAGTGCCGATTTTGCTCGAAATATCTGCAAAATAATAGTGTATACGGATTAAGGTGGGGGGAACGAGCTAGATGATGGACATTACCTTCCTCGAGCGCGTCGTCGCCGTCGCTCATCAGCTCGTCGTCCGAGCAGATGTTCAGCACGTTCACTAACATTTCTGTGACTGGAAAATCCAAAAATCGCTATTAAATTCTGAACAAGGCACTTCTCAATAAACAACCTTGCAATATTCTTACATATCTCGAGGCTTATTAGAAATTAATTATCTAAATTATCACACATTTTAATTTTTCTTATACGCAATTTTTTTCAAGATACCCTCTGATCATCAGAGATCTTGCATTAAAAAAAAAAAATAGATATGCGGGATTAATTTTTTTATAAATCCTCGTGTGCCTCCGGCACGACTTACCTTTCTCGCCGACAAACGGCAAGGACCATGTGAATACGTCCATGAAATTGGGTAGCCAGTAGGGATGTGGCGAACAGTTGAATTGCCTAATATTCATCACGTTGTTCTCGTACTTTAACACCGCCGCCTGCGGGCAATAACGAGCATCGGATTTTTACGATTGCCAGGACCAATATACGGTCCCACCACCGGTGGTCGTATATAAACGGACAATGCTCCGCATTTATGCGATTGTTAAATTAATATCGATCGCGACAGGTTGGTGTAGCTTCACGCAGACGCAAAACGGACTTTTACCTTGTTGTTGTACACGTCGAGATAGTTGGGCGCGCTGAAGATGGTGATAAGCGATGGGAAGCCCGTCGTCTGAGATTTTCGGTACATACGATATCCAGCATCCTGAGCCTCGTGCGCCCTTATAATGCTGAGCAAATTGTTGTTTTGCAGAAAGTCGCAACACGCCGCGTAACTGGAAGCAGAAAATTGGGAGCTTGAGTGTCAATAATCATCGTAAAGGAATTTTCCAAGTATTATACACGTATGTATAATAATTTAGCTGTATTAATGCATCTATTTAGCACTTTAGTATTTTAATAAATAATGATATAAAACACCTGGCTTAAAAAATTTACAATCAAGTAGAATACCACAATTTTCAGACAAATTATTCGATAAAATTAATATAAAATAAATGTGTCTCATAAATATTCGTATAACACAGATTGTGAAAATTAATAAACATTTATTTGAGGAAACCGTGCACCACAAAATCGCGACCTAAATTATGTCGTAATGCTCTTTTGGCACTCGCATCGAAAACAATTATTCGACTGCCAAATAATCAATCTTAATTTGCCGAAATACACAACAACGATGCAATTTTATTAATGTCACAGTACGAATCTGCAATTGTGCGTTGGAACGTTAAACATTTAAGTGAGTATTGTCAATTTATTTCCCGACAGTAAACTCTAAACCTCGCTTTCAACTTGCTAAATTCATCATAGTTTGAGTTTTTTTAGGCTTTCGATCGCTGTCAACCGGACATTGGATAACGGACGGTCGTGTCACATGGTCTCGTGCGGGCTCGCATAAACAAATTAAACCCTGAAAGACGTCAACAGGACGACCCTTTTCGCGCTGCCATAACTGACCTGACCGAGCATCGTGAGAAATGTTTGCCCCGCGTCGCGGCAGGATCATTAGCAGCCATTAAGAGCCGTTCGCAGCGTCGACAAAGATTAATGACAAGATGAAATCTCTCGAAAACCGCACGGTCGGTATCGATCCTCGAAGTCGACGTATCCTAACTCCGATACCCACGCATTTCAGGATGCGCGACGATAAAATACAACGTGTTTGGCTCGGTTGGTTCGTCAAAAACGTACGTATAAGTCGCTCGGAGTCGTTAAGGGAAACCTCCTTCACGAGTCGGGCGCGAGTAGCGCGAGTCAGGATATGGTCGGACGACCGGCGGGTGATTACAGTAGCTAGACTACTTGCATACTGCTCGAGACGCGGGGGTGATTTATGTTCGCGTGAAACTTAATGCACCTATCCTTGTACCTATCCTTGTACCTATCCTTGGCCGAAACACGATAATGCGAGAATCGAAAATGAGAAATTAACCGAGCTGGCAAGGTAAGGCAAGGCAAGAGAGTTAACGCCTCACCCACAACGTCTTCATAACGGCCATTATTATCCTATCGCGATCGCGATCATTTGCGCCGACGTGTATATTAATCAACACAGCTCTCTCTCTTGATCATTAAAATTACTTTCCTAAAACTTCCACGCCATATCTGCTGAAGAAACACCCGAGTGCGGTCTAAATCCTTCGTGGAAAATTAACTGCATCGAAATAAAAATGACATTTATAAGGATATTCAATATCGATCCCTGCTTTCCTCCCCATTGGATAAGTTGTACTCTGAAGGATTAAGATACTGGAATTTTCAATTTATCACGTTCTGCCTCGCAAACAATACACGCGCGATAAACAAGCGGGCAGGGAACGGACGAGCAGGTGAGACGGTTGACACTTAACGAATCTCGGTGCTCATTAGCACGGCCATTCGTACAATTAGCGGGTCTCTGAGAGAAGCTGTAGCGCCTGCGGTTTGCTGACACGGCCGTTATTAATCCTTGCGTAGGACAAACCGCGGACGTGTCCACGGACGCTGACGTAGGGTGACTCGACGAGGGAGCGAGCTTGACATGTAGGAAGATCTCAGAACCCGGAAGGGAAAGAGAGAGAGAAAGTCAAAGTTACTTCGTTTCACGCTATGTGATCGCGCGTGGGCTGCGCCCAACGTACTTCCGGTTGCTCGAGACAAACGGCGAGATAATTACCTCGTGGAGCGGAGGAAGAGGAAGGGAACGGACAGCTGGAAAAGCGAAAAAATCGAGTCCGACGACAATTGCGAGATATATCGCGCAAGCATATCGTATTTCCACGTGGCAAGAGGCAAAAGGAAATCTGGCCACTGCGCTCGGATGGCGAGAGACCTCGTTTCTCTCTTTTTTTTCCCCGCTAATACGGCCTTTTATTGTTACATTAACGCGCCGTGATAAACCGACACTGTATATATCGATCTGTCTCTGTTAATAACGAGTATCGCGCAAATGCATTTTTTTATATCATTTTTTAATATTTTCCGTCAGAAAGTGTTCTATTTCCAAAACGAGTATTATAACTCATGTAGGTTTGTATATTTGGTTGTATTCGGTTTTTTTGGAAAAAAACAATTTTTCTGATTTTTTTAATTCAATTCTGAATCGACTTTATAGAAACACTCATGATTTTTTAATTAAATAAAAAAAAATAAAAGGTAAAGAGTCTTTTAAAAATATTGACCAAGCCTCGAAGGAAAAAACAGATACAATAAAATCATATTCTTCGATTAATCTCTACTAAATACACTAATAAATATCATACAATCGATAAATTGGAGAAAATTGGACACTGTTGGTCGGAAAAATCGATCCTACCCCAAAGTTTGTATTGTAAAGTTAACATATTGAAGGCAAACTCTCTCTCAGAGACCACGTCACTCACCTGTAAAAGTATGAACAACCCCTGACGCTATTGTGGGAGAAATGCTCCGCATTCTTCTCGTTGCCAAAGTCCTCGAGGGGATCCGACCAGAGGAGATCGCACATCGGCCCGAACGCCGGCGGCTCTTTGAACCTGTCCAACTGAAACAGCAAGTCAATCGAATTAGCCCAAGGATTAAACTGACAGCGCAATGGATTGTTCGCGCGGTCGCGCGCAAACACGCCGTAATTTTCGGCGTAATTGTACGAGCCATTGTCGATTTTAGCGAATTCGCAGTGGTTTGGTCAGTTGGATTACGCTTTGACCGATCCTCTATTCGGTGGCTTAATCGGTTATGTTGCGCGTGAAATTTTAATCGTTCTGTCTCTCTTTCGATTTTATTCCTTGTTCATCCCGTAAACTGTCAGTATCGAAATGACGATAGTTGTGAAACTGTCGCTTGGACGCGCTCAATTCCTCCATGTTCGAGAGAAATGTGTCTCAATATGTCGAAATTTAAAATTAAATTGTAATTTGACAGTGATTGGTGCGTGGCAGTGTCGACATGCGGATCGAGCAGCGACAGAGTCTCGAGGGGAGACAATTCTGATGCGAGTTTACGTGTTATGACAGCGCCAAACGAGGTGCGTGTAAGCCGGATCGTTTGGCAGATTGCATTAATCAGGCCACGATATCTGACAATGTGCTCACCGCGGATTTCTAAATGCCTGTTGGCTCCTATTAATTGGTCGCTAAGCTTTGAAATTCAATATTTGACATCGTCAAGATGACGAAGCCAAATTCTATCACCATGATTCTATTTCAGAGAGTGACGACGTGTTACTTTTCCAATATATAAAATTTTATATTTAACAGGATGTTTATTCAAATTTTATAAAAATATTTCCTGTCCCTAATTTTTGTTCAAAAAAATTCCAGGTAAAGATAACATTTTAAGGATTCTTTTAATGTAATTTTTAGCGTAATTTTTTAAAATAAGTTTTTTTCATATGCATTGTCTAATGCTTTTCATTCATATAAAAGAAAAACACACAAGAGCCATTTATTTTTCAAGTGCGAGATTTGCAAATGTATTGGAAAAATTGAATAGCTTTCGTAAGGTAATTTTTCACTTGCATAATATTTTCATTTTTTATCATTAAAATTATAAAGAATACTGTATATTTAAAATTTTTGTTAAAAACGTAGAATAAACAGAGACAGGTAAATATTCACATTTTAATCACATAATTCACAACTTGGCGGACTGCCAATGTCGACTGCTTACAACAGCAAAATGATCAAAGAGAGAACTTTTTTAAAAATTCCCTGAATTCTAGAGTAAAATTCCAGGTTTCCCATGTTTTTCAGAGAATAGACACTCTGTTTAATGTCACCAAAAACAGTCATATGCACATTTGCATAATCCTTAAGTACGTTAAGTTTGCAAAACGATTATTTAAGTGAGAGACAAAAGCTGGACAGACCGAGTTACTCCCGAGCTATGAAGCACCCACAAAACTCACG
Organism: Camponotus vicinus; assembly: GCF_025532165.1. NCBI lineage: Eukaryota > Metazoa > Arthropoda > Insecta > Hymenoptera > Formicidae > Camponotus > Camponotus vicinus. The sequence goes on along the minus strand of NW_028141949.1, from coordinate 12,478,403 downwards.
GTAAGGATTTATTCTCGGCTCGTGCCGAGTCGAGCCACTCCCCTCGAATCGATGTAAAGGCTTGAAAACTTAGACGGTCAAGTTTCGCCGTGTCTACCGACGAGTTTCCGAGAGAAGTGGATATCGAAGTCTCGGGGAAGAGCACGCAAAGACAGACGCCGCAGACGAGGGCCCTCAAATATTTGTTCCGTTGATCTAATCTCGCCGAGGAAAGTCCGCCGGCGCGGTCCCATATCTAGCCGCCTTCGGGAATCGCGTTTAATGACTTTCATGAATATGAATGATTCGGGAGGAGGAGGGAGGATATTTCGCGCAACGAAACGTCTCGCTATGGCAAATATTCAGCTCTTCCCTTCGAGATGCAATCAACGCTGATAAAATATTGAGAGCGAAGATTGAGATTTTGTTTACGTTATTCATACGCTTCATTTCTTCTCGTCGTTGCAACAACGTTGGACTTTGGCGAAAATTTTATACAAATGCGTGTGTAATATTACACAAGTCTGCATATATCTTTGAAAATACATACAAAAGGAAAATAAGATATTTATATTTATTGTGCAGATTTTCTCGTTTTTTTCATAAAGCGATATCGATTCTCAATTTGATTTCGCAATATGTGCAAATCATTTGCGACTCGATACACCGTGAAACTCTTTCGCTCGGTTTTTATTAAAATATTTTTAAATTTCCACATACGATACCCGCGTGAAATAATATCGCACGATCGTTCAATCGGCAATGAAAATAATCCCAAACGCGAGGATTAAAACCGATTTTAAGCAATGAGTTCACTCGCCAAATATTTAATCGAAATAAATAACATATGGTATCGAGAGAGAGATGCACAATGAATTTTATAAATGCAGGATGACAATATTCACGAAATATTATTCGCGATACATTATTTTAAACTTCAATCATAATAAAGATAATGATAAGATAGTGTTCGATCTCAGATTATGAACAAGTATAATAGACAAAAGGATTAAAATCTTTCTCCTTCTATTTATCTAACAAACTAATTATTAATTACATGGAATAGCTTATATAAATTATTTTGCATATTTTATATTTTTTGAAAAATAAAAAATTCAATCTTTTTTCTTTATTCTCTCCCATAGACAAAAGGATTAAAATCTTTCTCCTTCTATTTATCTAACAAACTAATTATTAATTACATGGAATAGCTTATATAAATTACTTTGCATAATTTATATTTTTTGAAAAAAAAAAAAAATTCAATCTTTTTTCTTTATTCTCTCCCATAGACAAAAGGATTAAAATCTTTCTCCTTCTATTTGTCAAACACACTAATTATTAATTACATGGAATAACTTATATAAATTATTTTGCATAATTTATATTTATTTGAAAAAATAATTAAAAATTCAAATTCTTTTTTCTTTATTCTCTCATATTTTTGAATCCCCGCGGCATTATCGACGTGTCCGATAACACACGTGTCGGATTCCACGATTACCTGATCCCAAGTTTGTTGCACGTGATCTTGATGCGAGTGACATGTAACAGGTTGCGTAATTACGTTGAATGGGTCGCATTAGTTCGCGACCCGCTTCCGCGTGAACGCATACATACACGGTGTATCGGGCGTTTATTATGATATAATGAGCAGTCGGTGCGCGATAATGACAGCAGCATTAAGTGAAGCGAGCGCGCCTTATGGCTCCCCTATCGCGTTCGCAGTATCTATAACGATTCGCAATAGTGCTTCAATAACGCTATCGCGTCAGTCTTGACGCTTTTCATCTCAATGTCGATCTCAAAATTTAACTGCAACTGCATAAAATGTGACGTAACAGAAATCATCGAGTCTCCACGAGTCTCGCGTTTCATATACAAGATGTCCTAGACTTAACGAATCAGCCGTTAATGGTAGATTTCTGAGATCATTTGGAGGCGAAAATTCTAATACCAAAATGTTGAGGAAGACTTCATAAAAATGTCCAAACTACTGACTACTGTCGCATGGAAAACACAATCGCGCTCACTGCAGAATCCTATTTTTTATTTTATATTGATCCCTCTATCGATATCGATATTATCGCGTTGTACGCGGGCCTCTTGATGCGCTATATCCTGAGCATAGGAGAATGAAACGCGCCGATTGGTAATCTTTAATCTTTTGTAGCGCCGAAACTACATTTTCCTCAACATTTTGGTATTAAGATTTTCGTTTCCAAATGATCTCAGGAATCTATCATTAACGGCTGATTCGTTAAGTTTGGGACACCTTCTATTAAAAAAAAAATAATAAAATAAAAATATTGGGATATTATCCTAATTATTTATACGATATGGAACCAGATAAAATTACGTCATTTGTCGCAACTAGCTAATTATGAATATTAAAATGGGGGGAATCCCGCTCTTTTTCATTCACGCGAGATATGAATACCCCTTTTTCTCTTTCGTCATGCGAAAAATTCCCATTTGAAAGAAACATTAATTAAAATCGTGGTCTCGTGCCAAATTGTGGTCGTCGCAATGGCGCGGCTCGCGGAGGGTAAGATAAAGTGCGAAGGGGGGGGGAGAAAGGGCGGGGGAGAGATGGGAGAGAGAGAGCGTCGTTCCGCGGCACGAAACAAATGTAATTCAACATGACGCTCGGCTCATTTCCTTAATGGAATGTTTCCTTTGCCCGTGACAGACATCGTTATGCATCGTCTGTGGATTACGGGCGAAAAATCGTTCCACGCTCGCCCCTTTTCGACCTTCTCTAGGAGCGGAAAACGCTCGTAATGCGCCGGATCGGCGCGATTCTCTCTCTTTCTCTATCATGTCGCGACGCCACCGTTCTCGTTCGATCGATACACCTCGGACAGCGCTTTGTGTCGTATATCACACATAGAGCGTATCTCAACGGTATCCTTTACGCGTGGTTCCCACGTGGAGGATCCCTTTCAATCGTGCCCCCTGTCCGCCCACGCTCCCTCTACCTCATCTCACGATGACGCGTGTTTAATCGTGTTTGCCCCTTTATCCGCGCTCTGCCCGCGTAATCCGCGATTTATATTAATCTCTGGGAAAACACGGCGCGTAAAGATCAAAGATAAACGCGTCCAGCGAGACCTCCGTCCGTTTTGTTGCCGCTGTCGGCCGTTCTCAGAGGGAACATGTGAAATACGAAAAATGAACGGGAGATCGCAATACACGGCGCGCAAAAAAATCGTTCAAAATGGCTCGCGGCCTCGTTGCTATATATATTTATAAAGGCCAGAGTCGTTAATCCTAGTTATTAACGCCGCCTTTCTCATCGACGCGTATGATAGATGTTTCGAGATATTTATTTGTTCTCGAGAGAAACGTTGGTCTTATTTTTCCAGCAGAAATTTTCTTAGAAAATACCTTTAATCGTGAAAAATTAATTGATTCCTCCCTCAGTAATTTTAATCTTTAATTAAATGAGAATGTATTATTGTGAAAATCGCGGAGCAGGAGATACGATCTGGTCCACGCTGGAAGGCACTATTCTGAATACGCTCTAATTAATTGAAATCCGTGTCTGTCTTCCTTCTGATGGCTCTTCCACCCTCTGCAAAGGACAACGTTCAGAACAGCCTGGTGCACCATCAGCGTTAAGAAGCACAAACTCTCCCTCGGGTAATTTTTAGTCCCACGCAGGAAGACTGAGTTCCCGCGATAATGCGATTACGTGATTACGCGTGATTGTACGCATACCTCAAGTCTCTCGGCTGGTAACTTGCTCGCTACTTGGGCATATAATCATCCTATCCCGGAGCTCCGCTGAAAGTTTCACCAACCAACAGTTCGGCTCGTTAGTCATGCGGGATATTTCGCGTTGATAGCGAGACGCAATTCTGCCTGCCTGGCAAATTCTCATCGAAAATTTAGGTGAATTGTCCTTGTACATCGCCGTAAGAAAAACCCTCGTGGCAGGGGAGCAAGTGTATGTCATTTATGCGCAAAGTTTCGACGCACAAAGGCAGGCGATACAAAAGAAGGTGGAAAAAGGGCAAAAGAAGCAGGAGAAACGAGTAATGCATTAATGCAACCGGGGTTAATGAAGTCGGACGCGGTTTTTATACCGAAACAATTAGCGATCGTGCCGCTAATCGCGTCCAATATTTTCGAATAAAGAAGATACGCGGTGCTTTTTTTCGCGTGGAAACAATAGCGGACGCTAGCGATGCGAGCGAGAAAAGCTCGTTCGATCGTTGTTAAAGGCTGAAATAAATTCGCATTAAACCTGACCTGAACGTCAGGCTATTCTAGCGTTTATTTTGCGCATGCAATCCGCAACATTTCAATCGACCAAGTTGCGAGCTAAAATGTTCTACATATCACTTCGCTTCACGAAATAAATGTAACAATGTTATATTTTTATCGCGTTAGGTATAATATTAAATCAAAACCTTTACCTTCTCCTTCGATAAGACAATTCAAGAGTGATTTATTATTGTATGTCGATTGTATCTTGTCATCATTATTTACATTTCATCCGTATATATCATATTCGCGATTTAATTCACAGATAAACGAAATCAAAATTGATAAAATTGAAAATTTTTTAAATAAAATCCACTGATAGAAACTAGTATTTTCCAGAAAACATCGGCAAAAATTGGTCTCTTCTATTAAAAATATTAAAATAAATCAAAAATTTTTTTATTGGTATTCTTCAATTAAAAAATGTTATCTAATTTAAGCTTCATCCAAAATAATAAATATAATAATACTGCAATAAGTTAAAAAATAATAAAATAATAAATATAAATATATAATAAATTAAAAAGTGATGTATAAAATAAATTAGTTTTTTATGACAAGGTATTGAATGGTAAGCGCGAACACAGATAAATATTGGTGAATATTTTTAATTCTGTTACTATTACATTTTTCTTATTAAATAAAAAATATAATATAAAATTTAATAACCTTTGTATCTCTAAAGTTTTTGTTTTAAAACTTTAGAGATATAATGGTTATTAAATTTTATATTATATTTTTTATTTAATAAGAAAAATGTAATAGTAACAGAATTAAAAATATTAATATAACTTATACTATATAATATAACTTTTATACATTAATTTAAATTAGTGTATAAAAGTTATATTATATAGTATAAGTTATATTAATATTTTTAATTCTTTAAGTTAGTATAAGTTATATTAATATTTTTAATTTTATAAGTTATATTAATATTTTTAATAATATAACTTTTATACATTAATTTAAATTTAAAAAGACTATTATTAGATTGATTTTTTTTTTGTCAAACTATAGCGATGATTTATTAATTAAAGGAAAAATTTATTTTTCCATAGATATATATTTTAGTAAATCAATTATTTTTATAATTTTTACATATCAATTATTTTTATAATTTTTGCCAGTTAATTACACTGGATGAAGCTCGGGACGGCAAGAGCCGGAATTTACCATGATTATTTCCACTCATCGGACTTTTCCGGCCAGCCCTGCCGGAAACTGACATAGAGACTCCCACGATGGCAGACACGACGATAATACCTTAATGATGCATAATTAAAGCGGCGAGTCCGCTTGCTAGCTACTCCGATCCCGCCGCAATCGCCTTACGACGGATTATATAAAACTTGGCCCGTTCAGACGTTGATCCCACTACTGCGAGAGATACATACATCTGGCACTGCCAGCCAAACAGGGGAGCTTAACAGCGACTTGGTTTTTGTGACCGTATCGTCATCGTATAGATACGGTAGAATTACGAGGAAAGCCTTCCCCCTTCCTCCTCCCCCTACCTTCATCATGTTGTGTTTCGCGATGTCATTTGGTATTCATATCGTTTGTAGAGCGTTCGCGCAAAACATCTCCTTTATATCGCCGGGACACACGGAATAATGGAAAGAGGAGAAATGTATCCGTTGCATACTGCATGGTGTCCTATATCCTCCATATCGTTCACATTATATCGGAAAGGGAATATCGCGATTCTGCAAATTAACACGGTAAAGCGCCTTGATAAGGATTTTGCATACAACGCAACAACAAAAAAATGAGCAAGTATAGCTCTCGTCTTGTATATCCATCGCCTACAGGAAATGGAATATTAAAATTCTCGCTGCGCTAGAGCCGGAATTTTCTTGCGGATCAAAAGATTGCGTGTTTGAAATGGAAGATGCAGACGGACGCGGGAAAGATAGTAGCTGGAAACCTTTAAAGATCCTCGTGAAGACAAAAACGCGAGAGAGAGAGAGAGAGAGGAGTCTGCGAACAGCGTTTGTCCTTGCAATTATCGACTTCCGATCGCTCCTCGATCTCGGAAAATTCAACGGGGCAGAAGGGAAAAGGAGAAGGAAGGCGAGCGCGATGGATGTCAGATCGAAGGAGCGACGAGGATCTCTCTGCCTCCGATCTTCCCCCTCGCACGTTTACACTCTCGCTGTATCCGCAGACTCGTTTTTCGCGATTGTTCACGTCGAGAAAGAAACCGGGCGATCGCCGCGAGGACGGACAAGAGAAGTGGGTTAACTATCGCGTGATCTCCCCCGAGAAATAGACCGTAATTTAGAAGAGTAGACGCGGTTCTCCTCCGGTCTCTCCTTCTCAGCGCACGTTTTTGCTTGTCAGAACACTTTGAAATTATTCGGGGGCTCTCTTAATTAATCTACGGAAGACAAAGGCCCATTGAACGCGGATTTATTTTTTTCCATCGATGAAAAAAAATATATAATATTTATAATTTTATTTTTATATATTATTTAAAAAATTCTATTATTAATGAGAGTTTAAAAAAGGTTCTTCAAATCTCCCCTATCTCTTTTTCTCTCATCTTAAATTAAACGCACGTTCTCCGATTTTGGAAGACGTTTTTCGTTCTCTGGAGTCGAGCAGAATCGGAAACAATCGTAGGAGACTAGTAGTTGTTCGTGGCAGGGTGGTTTTTTGCTTCCTACTTCTACTTCGATGTCCCCTTGTTCTCGGTAAAAATGGAAGTCGAGCAAAGAGAATCTTGGGGGATTATTAATTGCCAGATATATTATTCTTGTAGGAGTATTCGATCGGTGGCTTTTTACGAAGCGTGTCACGGGATACGTTTACGTCGCGATCGGAGAAACGAGCGAAATCGCGAACTGTCTTCGTCACGGAAGTAAACATCTATTCCTATCAAGCTTTTAAATATTTATGGAACGTAGTTTGTAGAACGATTTATATCTCGTGACCCATGTGCGTGCGCGTGAATAGTTTCATGTTTTTATCGCCGCTATACTGCTTCGTATGTAATGAATAGCAAAAGAATTATATTCCAGATTTTTAATTTAAAAAAATGTAATTAAAAAGAAATGTTTTTTTAACAATTTCGCGGATTAAAAGTATCCATAAAATAAAATGATATAAAGAGAAGATACGAGATATATAATTTTCCATAGATTCGACATTCCTTTGGTCTTTATTTTGAATTTTTAAAATAACAGCATTTTTTTTATTTTATTAAAATCCTATGATTCTTAATATTGAGTAAATGTGTCTTTGATTTATTAGCATAACATTTCTCAATTTTAGAAAACGAAAAGAAGATAAAATATTTGAAATTTTTTAAATATTTCGTTTCTTGTGAAAGTTATCCTTATTATTAGCCTTTTATCATTCGCGTTACGTAACACATTTGGGACCTCCTTATATCATGACACTTTACCCGATGTTATGTAAGTGTTCAGTATCGCGCTTCTGATTAAAGATTAAAGTTCTCACCGTGAAAACTTCGCGGAATAATTTTCTCAATTTTTTCTCCCCCCCCCCCCTTTGCCCCGAAGAACGCCCAAAGGAAACACCGTGCCGGGTCAATGCGTTCCAAGATTGCCCCGACGTTCTTTGTACCTCATCGTTTCCATCCCCTGCACCCCTCTCTTCAACCCCTCTCATCCTCCCCTTCCCTTCCCACCCCCCTCTGGCTGTGCGCCTCGCCTCGCGTTGTTATTATTATTCTTATTAAAGCGGGCTCGCGCGACACGCATACACGTGCATACGCGCATGCGAGCGTGCAAGACGATTAACTTAATAGCGGTGCGATAGCGCGAGCTCGCCCGCTATTTAAAGCGGCTCCCGGAACACGATCGCATAAATCGCAAGTTTTCAGCCGATAAAACGCACGCGCCTTGCACACGATTGCCCCTTCACCCTCTGTTCTCGTCCCTCTATAAATTAGACGCGGGTAATGCGGCACGACCGATAAGGAATTGAACGGCTTTAATAAAGATCTACGGCTCCTCCTTCTCTCCCTCTCCCCCGCCCCCGCCCCTTCTCCTCTTCTTCGCGCGCTTCCGAGATTAACGCTGATCGTTTCTCGATGTTCATTTCAGTGGATTTCTCGAATCGTTAATGATCAACAGTGATTTTCTCCCCGGATGTGTATAAAGGATCTCCTGAATCGGGGCCGCAATAATTGCGTTTTGATAAAACAGCGATTTGGGGTGTGATTTGGTGGAGTTTTAACGAGAACCTGTCAAAATGTCATGGATTTCTTATTTTAAGTTACTGAAATTATTGAGATGCTTTTATCGGAATATACAGATTTTCTTCGAGATGAAAAAAATTTGTGATTACGTGTACCAATTTATTCTCCAATATGTTCTCTTTATTTTAATCTAATCGCGACCACTCTAATTTTAAAGTTTTATGTACAGTATATCTAACAATTTATTTGGAAACGTGCGATCAATAGTACAAAGCGAAACATTATTCTTTTGTAGAAAAACAAAAATTATTTTTTGTAGAATACGCGATTTACTTGTCGCAAATATTGCTCGGCTGGCATTGGTACAGTAATTCGAGATAATAATTCAGGAAAATTGTATTTTTATTATCCATTTAAAATTCATGCGATAAGCATGTGTTGGTAAAAAATATATTTTTTTCGTGCCAAGTAATTTTATTGATCTGACATCTAATTTGAATTTTATTCTGACACGTGGATAATAGTTTCTAAAATATAATGGTAATTGGAAACATATATTATCATTGCAAAATATACCTGTACATTTTTATTTTTATCCTTCACGTGAGTCGGATAACTAGGAAAAAAAAATGAGAGAAATGCTAAATTATTGGAAATAATATAAATATTATGAGTAATTTTATTTTAAAAAGAGGAAACAAAATAATTGTGAAATGTATTAAAAATCTTTGCGATTGAAAGCTATAAAAATAATAATAAATGAAATGTTTTTTTTTTTAAATCCGTTAAATTGACGGATGAAATAAAAGCAGATGTACATTCAACGCTGGTTGTTTTAATGTTAAACAACTCTCGTGACACTCATGCGAATATCCCTTTTCACAAATTAAAATCTTCAGTTTCGAATGCAAAGAATATAATTATGCGAATGCTGTTTCAAAAATATATCCAAGGTTTATTTTTATTCCCTCCCCTCTTAACCTCTTTAAAAAGATTAATGAACTATCTCATTATCTTTTACTGCGACGAAAGTCTCTGAAGGCAATTCACTCTCGTCGAGATGCCTCATGCGAGTCACGATCAAAGATTCAGAACGATTATCCGGTTAGCAAAAAGCGAAAAAAAAGTTAAATCGAGCATTTCTAAGGACGCGAACCGGTCACGTTTTATGGGTTCTTGCTCTCAAAGGATATCGTGATATCGTCCGACTGGGACTGTCAATTTCCATATCAAACGTCTTGAAACGTCGGCGATAAAACTGTTTGGCAATAAAACATAGATTTCGAAATTCGGTCTCGTGATAGAGGGTGGAAAGAGAGAGAGAGAGAGAAAGAAAATTGCGATCAGAATTTATCGATAATAAATTTTCGCAGAGGACTTGCTCATGCAGAATAATATTTATTACTGTCTGTTAAAAAAATCTTTAAACGCGTTAGCACAGTTAAATATGGTATAATTTTATTAATAACCTACTTTGAGATGCGAATTTCGATTTATCCTTAATTGACTGTTGGAAGGCAAACCCGTCCAAAGGCTCTCCGTGCAATTTCGTAATCGATTTATATCTCCGCGCCACATCTTTCTCGTTATATTCGACTCGTAGTTTCTCTCGAGTAAAATTACATACACTTTTTCCCCGGGCATTTTTATTCCAGACATGTCACGTTCCAAACCCCGGGCGAAGTAGTCGGGGATTAATCTATGTCGTTTTACGGTGCCGCATCATCGTAATTGTGCGTCGTTTTCCTTAATTAACTCGGAAATGTTGAGCTCTGCGAGAGCTCCGTCGATCTTTAAGCAAGATTGCTGCGCTTCTATTTGACCTTCTCTCTCTCTCGAGATGCCATCTCTCTCTCTCTTTCTTCTCCTCCATCCGTCTCCCTCTCTTTCCCTCGATTTCGACCGCGTTGTATAACTTTACGAGGGAATAGCGAGAATGAAAGCGGGAATGTCCCGAAACACACACACACACACACACATACCGAGACGAGACGCAATTCAGGGAGCTGGCGTCGCGAAAAATTCGACGAGATGCTTCCCGAAGGAAAGGACGGACGCGATCCACGGGCTCGATATGAAAATAGCACAAATTTTTACGGGCGCGACGAAATACAAAGCTGCTCATCGCTCTCGTCTCTCGAGCGTATCGAGGCGAAAACCCGACGTGGTCGATAGTCGGGAAATACGGGTGTCACGTCGGAAATTTCCGACGTGAAACGCGATACGCGCGTGGAAAAGACGCGAGCCCTCGAAACAGATGGAAAAGCGCTCCGAGTCGAGACGAGGAGGCCGGATGAGAGGGAGCTCGAGGAATCCACGAAGAATCCATTTTCTGTCTTTAATGGCGTACGGTCAAAATTACTCATCGCGAGAATAAATCGCTGCTCGATAAATAGAATTTATTTATAATATTTATTTATAATATATTTATTTATAATATATTTATTTATAATTTATTTATAATATTTAAAACGTGCAGACAATAATTACACACATTTTTTACTAATTTATAGGAGAAAAATAAAGCTGGCAAGATGATGGCGTTGGAAAAGTATGATTATTACGGTTTCCTTTATCACGTCGATCGATAGAATCGCTGATAATAATAATCATACACAACGATAATGACGGGAGATCTGTCAAACGTGAACGCTCCAATTGCTATTGTTTCGCTCCGGCTGTATTTAACGTATTTTACGTGCGTGTATAAATTGATTTCGTTGCTTATCTCGAATCTCGTAAATGTAGGTATAATGTAGTCAGGATATCGAGACGAAAGAGTGAAAACCGAGGGGGGCGAGAACGCATTTGGGGCGCGTGCACGCACGCCCGTGTGTACCGCACGCAATGCAGGAAGGTGAAAGGCGTAGGTGGACGGATCGATAGAGCAGGTGGCAGCACGTCGGTGCTCTCCCTGGCTCGCTTCCGGCGCGGAGAGTCCAATGACACTCACTCGGCCGATCGAACGATTGGCCTGGCACGATTATGAGAAACAATATCGAGGCTAATTTGCGCGAACATCGGCGATCGAGTCCCGTTTGGATAAGACAGTATTCGGGTCTTAATCCCCTCCCCCTGGATTATGCGTAATTTCCCAGGAAAAGTTCGCGAAAGAATGATTTCGATAAATTTAAATCGTATTAAAAATTTGTATTAAATTTAAATTGTATTAAAAAATCGATTTAGAAACCTGGTTTCTCCGATGGAGATTTTTGACAGATAATTAATTTTATATTTACATGTAATGTCATTATAATGAGGATTCCATAGAGATCCCCATTTATGTATCTGAAGCTTGAAAATGTTGTTTCATTGTTTTTATATATCAACGATATTAATTTATATTAAAAGATGTTGTATGAATTAAATTTGTATTAATTTATACAACAATAAATTTCGTGTTCTACAATTTAACGGGCTCACATGTAGGTATTAGTGCGATATTGTGTATTAAAAAAAATTAGAAAATCTTAAATGAGAGGAATTTATGGCACTTACTTTGCGGATATCTTCTAAATTGTGAATTTCCGGCGACAGGCCGCCGTGAACGCAGAGGAACTGTTGGTTCATGAGGGCGGCGAGCGGCAAACAGTCGAAGGCATCCATGCACGCGTCGTACACCCTCTCGGAGTATTTTATTTTACCTGAAAAAGCGAAAGGGAGACCCAGATTGAAGCGCTGGACAAATGTCTCTTCGCATAAGAAGGGCAAAAAAAATTTATCCATCCCAACGTTATGACACTTATGTCAGGTTGCTTCCGGTTAACTTCTTACGAGATAGGGAGATCGGAGGAATTCGTCGTGGCCGACGAAGGAAATAAAGGGAACGAGGAGGGCGAGGCCATGAGGGAGCCATGAGAAAGGATACCGAGAGGTTGGAATACGCGTGGCTCGCTATGGCCACCATTTCGCGAACGACCAGCAAAAAGGATGGCAAACACGGGAGCTATTTCACGTCCTCTCCCGCGCGTCCTCGCAGAATAATGGACATCCTGCGACGACCAAGGATCTACCCGCGGCCGCGTCGTCCACGCCTGTTCTGTGTCACGCCAATCTCGCGACCTAAGCACTCCTCGTCTATCGTCGTGTACAAGCGCGACCCCGATGTACAGAGCTAGAGACCATCTCGCCGGTCACGAACTACCCCACCGTGAAACTTCGTGCGGTTGCTCGTTGTCTCATTTCTCAAGTGAAACGTACCGATCCTCCGCCAAAGTCCGTGAGTTTACTCTCCTTTTTTCCCCCCGATTTCCAACTTCTGATTACTTTCGTAACTAACTTGCACGATGTCGTCTGATGAAAATTAAAGAGAACGAGAAATTTTAAATTTCAGAAGGATTTCGGGTGTGAAAAGCTCCGATTTCTCTTTCTCTCTCTCTACTTTTCTTTCTCTTAAAGCTATCGTTTCCCATCTGAAAAAAATGCGACCTCGGAATTTTTCACGCAAGACACTCTATATTTGCCACGTCGACGGAGGTCCATCGGATCCGGTGTCCAAGGTGACGCGCGAGAAGGATTTCCTGCCAATAAAACAGAGTAGCCTCGACAGGATAAAGATTTGTCGGCGCTCAAGCTAAACGGATCGCCGCCCAAGATCCTTCACGAGGTCTCGCAAATGAACGACCCGACTGCTGGACGTGGGAGCTTCTTCGGGCTTGCAGATTAAAGTTTTGCGGAACGGATGTCCGTAATATCGCATCGAGGACGCAGCTCTCGCGTCTCGAGATTATTAAACGAGAAAGAGAGATGCTGTCGACGATGTTTCGGAAAAGTCGGTCATCGAATACGTATAACACCACGATTCATAAAATCTGAAAGTTGTTATTAATAATTCAAGTGAGTTTCTTAGTTGTAAATAATAATTTATTATATAAATTTATAATAAAATAAATTTCTTAGTTATAAATAACATAAAATTGCACGAAATTAGGATTAACAGGATGTTTATATATTCAAATTTTAGAAAAAAATTCCATACATTTCAATTCTTTTACATATTTTTCTTCAAAATTCCAAATAAATATTTTAAAGATTTCTTGGTGTAATTCCTAAAATAAGTGTTCTTATCATATGCGTATTTTCTAACATTTTTTACTCATAGAAAAAACACCAAACTACTTAAACTTCAAGTGCTAGATTTATAACTGAACAAACTGAATAACTTTCGTTAAGATGGAAATTTTTAACTTTCATATTTTCATTTTTTATTAAAAATTAAAATAAAGAATATTTTATATTCAATATTTTGTTAAAACATTGAATGTATAAACAGTAACAACATAGTATATATTTATATTTTAAACGCATAATTCATTTGGTTTGCCGATTGTTATAATAAAATGAGAATAAAATTGAGAGAATTTTTTTTTAATTTTCAGAATATCAATAAAACTATCAAAATTATCTGATTTTTCTTTATGTACAAAAAATTTCCTGAAAATTCCAAGTTTTCCCGGAAATAGACATCCTGTTAAAAAATCTTAGAAATCTTTATAAAAAGAAGATTAAAAGTTCTCATAAAGAGAAATTCAGATAAATAATTTCAGCAGAGAACATTTCTCTCTCTCTCTCTCTTTCTCTCTCGCGCTAATAAGTATGCAATTGCTCGCGTAGAGACAGCATTTTGCTTTATTTCCGTCGTTGCAAAATGCGCGCGTCGGTATTTATCGCGATGAAAATGGTTTCGGCGAAATCGCCGACGATTTAATTGCGCGTTCGTTCGCGTCTCCCGCGCGCGTTTGTGGACGAACGATCGTTTTTGGCGGCGAAGTCCATTTCGAAACGACACCGCGTTATTTTGGCGCGCGGCCAGCGCGTCCCGGCTTCTTGCTCGAGACGCGCGCGAGCGACAAGATGGCCCGGGATAACGCGTTTCTCGAGCCCGGTCTCTCAAGGAAGCTCTAGTCAAACTGCTAGTCTCCAGCAACGTCAGCCTCGTGAAACGGGGCCAAGAAAAATGCGAAATAATCGTGCTCCAAGTTAAAAAGAGGTGAAAAAATCAATATTCCAATCACAGATGTCTATTTAAATTTTGTAAAAAAATTTCCTCAAATTTCTAGATAAAGAGAATATTTTCAAAATTTTTTGATACAACTTTCTAAAATAAGTTTATCTTTATTCTATGCATTTTCTAATATTTTTCATACGAAGGAAAAACACAAGTCGTTTAAGTTTCGAGTGTTGGATTTGCAAATGTAGTGGGAAAAAAATCTGTACAGCTCGTAAGATAAGCATTTTCATTCCTTACGACTAAAAATTACAATAAAAAATACATATTTGCATATTTTGTTAAGTTGAATGTATAAACAGAGATAGATATATATTTATATTTCAAACAGATAGTTCACAATTTGGCTCATTGCCAACTGCTTATGACATAAGAGCAGAATTATCAAAGAGACAATTTTTTTTTTTAATTTCCGAATCCTAATAAAAAATTCCATAAAAAAATTCATGATTTTTCCAGGTTTTTCATATTTTTCCAGGGAATATAGACAGATGTAATATGAAAAGTTTATACAAATTTGCTATATACGTTTAATTAACATTAAAAGTAAAATAGAATTTTTTAACATCAGAATTTTTAACATCTGTTCTGCCTCAACACACACAGATTATATACATAATTATTAACAATATCTATTTAATAAAGATAATTAACTAAACTAAGCGGGAAAAAGTGCAAAGTTGCAAGTCGTGCAAAATTCGCGTTTGTCTATTTGACGTAAAATTTTCATATGGAACGGAAGTCAAATCACCGTATATTATACGTGATACGATGGTAAAAATGATATATTTGTGGTATACAAAATATATGACCGCAAGGAGTAACCGCACATTTATCTTGATAGAACCGGTATCGGACCTTTCTATATGTCACGGTTAAGCGCGTTACATTTTTCTCACGTCATTGTTGCCTGAATTGGCGGAAAAATGTTCGCGCGATGTCGCAAAAACGCGGGAAAAAATGCGACCGGATGGGATGTACTCTGCGCACAATATATTATCGCAAACCACTGCATTTCCGCGAATATTATGCTCGTTAAATAAATGTGATAGAATACATTTAGCTCGTTATTGTTCTTTCCCCATTTTTTTTTCGACATTACAATCCGCCTCGAATTGTTGCAAGTTAACGCGAGGGAAAAATGCGCGTGACAATTTCCAAGAGGGGGAGTTTTCGAGCCTCTTGGAACTGAATTTGCCTTCGTTAAGTTAAAGAAGGGAGAAAAAAAAAGGAGAACGAAAGGAATCTCTAGGAGCGTGCTATCGCGACGTCGTATCGCGAGGAAAAGCTCGGGCCGCTGGAGATAATCGCAATTTTCTCGATCGGCTGGCACGTGAATGCCGGCGTAATAGCAGCAGGTAACTAGGCCGCGTAAATAGGCGGTTGTGGAGAAAAAAAGGAAAAAAAAATATACATGTATACGCGAGAGAGCGCACGCCCCCGCTGGCCGCACCTGAACGCGGCCGCCAATAAATGCAGGGGGAAATCCCCGTGTTAAAAACGATGATTAAAGCGTAGCGCGTGCGCGCATGCGCTGGGATTTTCGCGGTTATTGCGGTTATTAAATGCGCGCGGAATCGGGGTCACCATGCGTGCGCGAGCGAATTTTCGTCTCGCGGACGACCCCTACGCGCATTTCCCTTAATATCGCGGGCGGAAATGGCCGTTCTGGATTTAGGAGGAAATTAGAACCTTCTGTTCTCCGAACGGTGGACCGACCTTCCCACGCGAGTTGCGTAAAAATGCGGGGCGTTTTCTTTCGTTCCCCCTTCCGCTGCCTTTATTTTTAATATTGGAGCTATGAGCGTGGAATATAAAAGCACTGTACGAGAGCAAGGTACAAATGAGATGACATAGTGCGCTTAATAACGCGTAAAACATACTTACAATTAGAACCTGTTTAAGAGCGTTAAACAAAATTTATGTCCGATGGTTGTAATTAAACTATAATTCATCAGGTATCTACTCGGATTTTGCAAAAAAATTCACTGAAAATATTGCCCGACTTTCCAGATATCCTCGTTCAAAATTCTAAATAAAGAAAATGAAATATTTAAAAATTTTTTTGAATGCAATGTTTTTTTTTCCAGAATATAAAAATTTAATTCACTTAGTTTATAAGAGCAAAATTAATAAAGAGAGAATTTTTTTTTAAATTTCCTGAGTCCCAATAAAATTCCCTGATTTTTTCAAGTACAAAATAAATCCCTGAGAATTCCAGGGTTCCCATGTTTTTCCAGGGAATAGATATACTAGTGTACGAGAAGAATTTACTCGAGAAATAATACTTGCAACGTTTTATATAAAAAATAATAACAAATTTGTTTCAAAAATTCAAAAAAGATCTTGCTGTCCATTCACTTCGAAGTAAATTGCTTTATAATTAACCGTGGTCGGTTCAGAAACACGCAAAATAACCGAAAGAATTCGAATTCTGTCGATAAAATCCCATCATCGCGACAGCTCGAGAGCAGTTTCGCGCAGCAGAAACCGGCGCGTCTCGCGGAAAAGTGTATCGATCACGGGAAATTGTCCGATACTAGGTCAGCGCCTGCGAGTATTCGCGGGGGTGTCTCTCGCCGCCCCTGCTTTTCCTCATCGTTTACGACTGACGGCGACGCATTACGAGCGACAAGAGCGTAATGCACGATACTAATAATCTTTCTCGCGGAGATGATGCAGGCGCCGGAGATGATGCATCCCGGCTCCAGCGTCTGCGACTGCGACCGGGAATCAGGATTAAAGCTCGCCGAATAGGATAGATGCCGAAGGGAGGATCGTGACGTTAAAATGTCGACTTAAATGCCAGGTCTGATGATTCGACTGGCTTTCCAATGACGCGTATCATTCGCTTAACGCGCGATGCATAATCCATGCGATTCGAGGGTCGAACAGCTGTATACGATATTAAATAGCCCGCAAATTTGGACCTTGGCACACCCGTGGGTATATAAATTATCTAGCACCGCGAGCGTGTAACATGGATACGCGCGATTAACGTAATTTCAAAGTCCGGCTGCGAACGAGGTTGAACTCTTAAGCGAGAGAACCGTGGATGTTCATGACCCGAATGCTTGGTCCTTATGTTTTACGATATATCGTAATTTATCGGATACACAGACAGCCGAAGGGCTGATTGTGAGAAAACCCACGTGTTTTATAAGGCTGATATTACTGCTTCATATATCATTGTATAACAGAAGCAGGAAATGTATCTTTTACGAGCTCTAGAGAAATCGTACGCGACATCATTTTCCACTTTTCTTACATATATATTCATTTAAACATGAAAATCGGGATGAAAATAAAGTTAATGTAAATATCGTTAACACATAATTATATATTGCCGCGTATAATTATGGACCCATTATCGTCCAGAGTTAAAATCATTATGCAAATAATACTTGGCCAGAGAAAATGTAACAAAATGTTTAAAGTATGACGCAATATAAATTAATTATATTACGTTTCTATTAATCTGACCGATATACCGTCAATAGTCAATATTGCGTCTAAACAATATTTCAAATGAATATACATTTGTGTTTGTTTATTTTTTTTAATTATATTTATGTGATACATATACAGAGTGTTTTTTAATAAGTGCGAACAATTTTAGGAGATGATTCTTTGTCGAAAAAAAATTAAGGGGGATTTTTCATATAAACATGTACTCCTACATTCCTCCCTGTGGAGTTACACTCCTCCAAAAATGGAGGTAAAAATTAGGTTTTTAATTTTTAGGTTTTTAGGTTTTTATTATAATTTCGTTTTTGTTCCAATTTTTCCAACATTTACTCTAATTTTATTTTTATTTTAAAATTTAACTTCTCGTAATTCAAAACCTATGCCATTTAGCATCGTGCTGTGCACGATAACGTATTTTATTTTTTTTCTTGAAAATTACTGATTTTATGAAAAAAATAAAAGAAATAAAAAAGTTTCTAAATAAATCAAACTTTTTAATGCATATTTTTAGATGATCATATTCCGGCCCATTAAAATGTTCTAAAAAAAAATTGAATAGAGGTTGCTAGTTTCATCCCCTTATAACAATACGAAAGGCTGAAAAATATTAATAAATAACCTTTTTACTAGTAGAAAATATCCACCTAATTTCATTTCTTTAACGTGTTCCAAATTTGAGAAAAAAATAAAAACCTAATTTTTACCTCATTTTTGAAGGAGTGTAACTTCAGAGAGAGGGATGTAGGAGTATATGTTTATTTGAAAAATCCGCCTTAATTTTCGACAAAGAATCATCTCCTAAAATTTTTCGAACTTATTAAGAAACACCCTGTATATGTATATACTTGTGTTAGTTTTATAGACTTCAACAATTGAGAATTTATGTTAATAAGTAACATTTTTCAATAAATCTATAAATAAGCGTCCTCGCGTATAATTGACGTTTTTCTGAGGTCATGTATCTGCTTATGTTTAAACTACAATATTCGCTATAATTTTTGCTCAGCTTTTTGCGATTTCTTTCGCGAAAAGCTGCACTTTGTTATGTAGACCCTCTGTAATTATGGCATGCGCGTATGTTGGGCGCGAAAGCCAGCATGCCATGTAGATGAGACGCATAAATTTCGCGGCGGCGCGGAGCTCGCTAATCCACCTTACCAGGCAACATCGCCGTAACTAACGAGGCGGATGACTTAATCCGAGTTGCGAATTATTAAACAGGAAATAATTTCTTATTACCATGTGAAACAAAGCGCCCGACTAAGGGGCTCGCGGCGCGAAGCGAGCATAAAATTTAAATTTCGCGGAAAATGAACCTTGACATTAGAGAAATTTAATTTCTCCCCCTTAAACCTTCGAAGCAATAAGGGAAAAAAAGGAGAGATTCATCGTCTTTGTACAGCCATAAGCTGCGGCCTCATTTGCAATACATATCTCTTTTCAATTATGCATTTACAACGAGAATTTGTAATGTAACTTGTGTGCGAGAAGGATTACTTACATTCCTGTTTAAATGTGAAGTATTCCGTGAGATGACGGCACTCGTGGTTACCTCTGAGGAGGAAGAGTGTGGTGGGATGGCACAGTTTCAGCGCCCACAGGTACAATACGCACTGAAACAAAAATATCAGAATGGTGGGCGTTAACTTGGAAGTAATTTATTTATTTTATCAATAATATACCTCGAAAAATAACTTTTAAGTAGCATTAAGTGCTTTGATTCTCAACAGAGTCAGAATTTTTTATGATCACCGATAATTGAATTGTTAATAAAACTTATTAATAGGCATTATATATTAAGAAACTTTCAACAAGCAATTTGTACGTCCGACCCAAGAAGATTGATACGAACTTAAGATCGGTTTAAACGATACATAAATATTTTACAAAGTGAGAAGACGAGAGAATAAGCCGTCAAAGACAAAAACGTTCTAGCTGGCTGGCGATTGTGCGATTGCGTCGACAATATCGAGGTCCTCTAATTAAATCGAAACAATCGACTCGTCTCCATTCGAGCTCGAATCTGCTGAAGATTCCTCCCCAATTTGATCGGCATTCCCCGGATTTAATTGCAGAACTCGCGTCGACGCGAATTCACCAGATCGCACTCGGACTTCTCGCGAGATCCACCTGTAATTTAACGCGCTATTAATCAGCGCATCGGATGGAGAGAGTTGACTGGGAACGCGGCATCGCTCAATAACACCCCGGTACCATTAATAATAATTCGCAGCGAGACACGCGCGTTTTGGTGAGCATTTTGGCAACGGATATCTCGTCTCACCGTCGTCGATTTTATCGTCTCGTGAAAATGAATCGGGTGGCGAAAGCCGCGAGTTGCATTTGGCTTGCGTTCCATGTACGCGATGAAAACGTATTGCGTAGTTGTCGACGAGGTTTATACGCGTTACTTAGGACGGAATTATTTGGCGAACGCGACAATAACAGGGAATATTCATTCGAGAACCTGGTAAAAAAAATTCCCCGAAAATTCATCCTGATTTATCAGCTATTTTCATTCAACGTTTCAGGTAAAGAGACCATTTTTAGAGACTTTTTGATGGAATTTTTTAAAATAGAATTTTTTATCGCATGCGTTTTCTAATACTTTTCATTCATACAAAGGAGAAACGCAGAGCCACTTCAACTGCTAGATTTTCAAATTTACTGAGACAAAAATTGAATAGCTTTCACAAGATAAACATTCTTCATTTGTATAACATTTTTATTTTTTTATCATTAAAAATTGTAATAAATTATGTGAATTGCATACCTTCATATAATCTATTAAGACATTATATAAACAGAGAGGCAAATTTTTATATATTTATATTTTAAACATATTTTTAATCACAATTTCCATTTATCAGCGGATTATCTACTGCTTACAATATAAGAGTAAAATTATTAAAGAGAGAATTTTGTTAAAAATTCCCTGATTTTTCCAGGTGCAAAAAAATTTGAGAATTCCAGGTTTCCCATGTTTTTCCAGGAAATAAACACTGGATAATAACTGCGCGTGTCGCAAAATTTAAGAGAAAATAAAATAAACAAATAATAACAAAACTAAAAAAAAAGGAAAAAAAAACAATTTGATAGAAAAATATATATTTTTGTGTTATTCGCTCTAATCGATTCTGATTGAGATATAAATGTTGGGGTGAACTTGGACGCTTTCGCTGGAACAATCGTTGGGGATCGGCTGTTATCAACGCAGTTAGAGGCACGTTTCGCGAGGATATATCGCTAATTAATATTATTCGTTGTAACACACGGCCCACTGACCCGCATTAAATTGGCAAGGGCCGTTGCTAACGAACGGACCGGGGAATTTCGCACGAATTTTGCGCGCTAATTAGCTCGCTCGCGAATGTGGCGACTGTAATGACGACTCCATTAGATGTACGGTTTCGAGGGGAAATGGGAGCCGGGCAGGTCGCGATCTCATCGGACCTTTTACGTGGCCAACATTCGTCCCGCACACGTTGGCCGGGGTCTATTTAATAATCACGTGTGACGCGGCAGTTTTAAATAGACTTAATTATGGACGAACAATACGAATTAACGTGCTTTTACAAATGTCGCGTGTTCGTTGATAATTTTCCCCGGGGTAGAAAATGATTCAATCCCGATGAATGATACGTTCCTAAAGCATTCCTGACGCAAATATGCAAAGTGTTTTCCATCAAAGCTCATTTTCTCTTATTTGCGTTAAAATTATTTGTCAATTTTCATTCTATTTCCCTCTATCGATATTTTGATTGCCACTTTTACTAATTTGTCACTTTTTTCATAGCTTTTTTAAACTTTCGATGGTAACTATATGTTGAACTTAAGTTTTGCTAAAAGTAAAGCCTTCAAATTGTTTGTAGAATAAACTTATTATCCATTAACAACTTCCAAGTTTAGTTTTCAAAAAGCACTGAATTTGTAACTTCTGGACCGCTTCTAGAGGGAAACTTGTTGGCGTTTTGACATTTTAGTTACACGAAAAATTAAGAGAAAAACGCGTGACATTATACGTATATGTTTAAAAGCAAAATGCAAAATAATACAATTTCATATTTTTTAAAAATAAATTTTCCCTAGAAATAATTTTTCGGGGAGTTAATTCTCTCTCAACAAAAAAAAAGAAACAGTTGAGAAAACAGCTGTTTTATTCTTTCACGATTGTCGGCCGCACAAATATAACTTTTGAGAAAAAGTTGCAAAATATTATATTTCTATATCGTAACCTTACATAAGGCTGATTGTGTGACAGATGTGATTGCGATTAAAACCGCTGGACCAGAACGTTTAACCTTTGTGCATCGAATCAATACCGTGGAACTAGCGATATCGCACCGCAGCTCCGAGATAGAGGTAAAGAAATGTCACACGTTCAAATATATAGCGTATTTATCTTGCTTCCCCTCCGTTTTTTTCTCTCTCTCTCTTTCTCGCTTCGGAAGATCAGGCTGCGGTGATGCTATCGCGTCACGATTGGATATCGATATACGGTTTTTTCGATTTTGCATGACGCCGCACTGCGGGATAAATCCTCGTAGCTATCCGGCCGTAGGAGCCACGGCGGCAATTTTTTTCTTAGACTTTCGAGGTCAATTATTTTCTCCCCACTGACCCGATCGACTGTCTACCGTCGGTCCCTCTCGCAGCCCTTCCACTACTCGGTCGGTCTCTTTGCGAAGTCAACGGAGCGGTTGCTCGCTAGCTCTCTCTCTCTCTCTTTCTCTCGCCTTGCTCCATCGCTATAATTACACGCGAGGGCCTTCATTGGCATTGTAACGAAATAATGCACTCGGCCGTCGTCGTTGCGTCGTCCTTCAGATTCCGTCGTGGCTCGCTCGTGAGTGTTTGCCTTGTGTGGGACATGGTCTCCTCCTTCAATGGTGATTGCACGATGCACGTGATACATTCGATTGGATTTATGTGTACACAAAAGGCCTTTAATATTTTTTTTTCATTTCAATACAGCTCGTATCCTCGTAAATTGATATTATCTTTATCAAAGTAGAATTTTTCCGCGTCTATACACTGTGTATATACTCTCCAAGGCTGTGTCCACTGTTGAAAGTGCTCTTGGAGCTCTTTAATTGAAATATCAGCCAAGAGAGATGTCGGTAAAAACTTTTTCTTTTTTTTTTTTCAATTCATAAACGTTTGTATTATTTCGAAACAGTAGCATCCGCCATTATTTCTTCTTTGTAAATATTTTTCATAATTTCTTAGTTATATTTCCAAGAATGTTTTAATAATATTTTTTCTCCATGCTCTCTCTCTCTCTCTCTCTCTCTCTCTCTCTCTCTCTTTCAATATATTACTCGACATTCTTAACATAACAAAGAAATCTCGTTAAATAAAAAATTACTGCGTACATATTATTTACACGAAATGAGAATTATAAAATGTAATGAAAATGTGATAAAAAGAGAAAAAAGGACATGTTCGTAAATTTAACAGACAGGTCTCGTGTGCAGTCTTGGAATTTTATCTAATTGAATACTCTCTGGACTGTGAAAATACGCTTCTTACAAGTGCGAGAAATTATTTGAGGGAATTTGAAGGAAATTTCCTCTCTCGCCACATCGAGGATGTGATTTTCGAGAGCGTGCGGAATAAGGTTTCTCTCAAACGAACGATCATGGCGGACGGAACCTGTTCTCGTCAGCGCCCGCTTCTTCTCTTTAAGCCCTCGGATCCTCCCTTTACACCCTCTTCTCCCGCGCAGCCTCTCCTCGGATGATCAGGAGCGAAAGTTTCCATCGAACGTGTCGCCGTCAGAGAAAAGGCCTCGGATCTGCGGAGGAGCCATCGAAGCATATCGTACATACAGAAAGTATCGATCCCACGGAGATTCGACCCGCTCGCTACCACGTGTACACGCATATACAGGGTGTCTCAAACTTAACGAGTCAGCCGTTAATAGCAGATTCCTGAGATCATTTGGAGACAAAAATTCTAATACCAAAATGTCGAGGAAGACTTTATAAAAACGTCCAAACTACTGATTACTATCGCGTCGAAGATACAATCGCGCTCACTGCAGAATCCTATTTTTTATTTTATATTGATCCCTCTATCGATATCGATATTATCACGCTGTACGCGGGTCCCTTGATCCGCTATATCCCCGAGCACAGAGAACGTAACGCGCCGATTGGTAATCTTTAATCTTTTGCAGCGCCGAAACTACATCTTTTTCAGCATTTTGGTATTAAGATTTTCGTTTCCAAATGATCTCAGGAATCTACTATTAACGGCTGAATCGTCAAGTCTGGGACACCCTGTATATATAAACACATGTACATAAGCACACGCACATAGGATACCGCTGCGGTATTTGCATCGCGTAGCTACGCCTCTTGGAGGCCTCTTAAAACGCGAGAGAAGCTCCTTTCTTCGCGTAAGCCATCGAAGGGAGCATCCTCGAAGGATCGAGGAGCATCTTCTCGCGCGACAGAAACCCCCTTTCATACGAGGCGGCACCGACCGATTTATAATACCATTTACAATCGGGAGACGTCGGGGATCCCATCGGAGGGGGAGAGGGATCCATTTTCTTCGCGAGAGAGAAGCATTGTGCCATAAAATAAGAGAAGCGCGCATTCCGCTTCGCTCCCTCTCGTGTCTCCCGTGAATAGATCGGCCTCGCGCACATCGCGGTGCACCGAGAATCGTAAATACGATCGAACCGGCATCTCGGTTCGCGCCAACTTCGGCAAAATTATCCCTCTTCCGGCGAGGGAGGTAGGGGGATACGAGCCGGTTCGCTCGTCTTGAGAAATTCCGTGTTATTTCCCCGAGAATCGAGAAAATGGAAATTGTACAGTCCAAGGAGCAGACAATTTGACAAAAGTGAACATTTTCGCTCCAACAACATCGGGAATGAACTTGAAGAAGATACGATGAATGTAATATATATAATAATTAGCGTACTTAATATTTATAAAAGTAACATAAATGTGAAAAAGAGGATTTCGTATAAGCAGGCTGGGAAAAACCCCCGGGAATGGGAAAAACCAAGTGGTAAATTCCGGTTTTTACTGACCCGGATATCATCCAATGAAATAAACTGGCAAAAACTATGAAAATGGCTTGTACATGTGACACTGAAATATATTTACGTAACTTTATGCAAGAAGATATTTTTAATTAATAAGTCATATTAATCACACTACAGTTTAAAGAAACGAAACAAATATGATAAAAAGTCTTAATTTAAATTAATATGTGAAATACATTTTTAAAATAAAAACTTTGGAAATATGGATTTTAGATTAATAAGAAATATAATAGTAATAGAATTAAAAATTCTTATGAATATAGATTTAATTCGCCCTCACCATTCAATCTTGTAACAAAATAATTTATTTTCCACGTTGCCTTTTAATCTATCGCAAATTTTGAATAAAGCTTAAATTAAAAAACAAGCGGTAAACATAAAATATTTTCCACTTTAACATTTTTAATGGAAGGATCAGTTTTGCCGAGATTTTGCGAAAAATGCCACTGGCATGGATTTTACCCAAAAAGTGTGGAATTTTGCCATCTTTAATTGACTTTAAAGGGGATGCTAAAAGATGACATCAAGTTCGGTTCATTCCTCGATTGGAAACAGCTATTCGCATACGGTTTAAACTGTCGACACTCGCGTTATAAATCTAACTCATACGTATTTCGTAACAAATGACATGCCGCATCGTGCATTATTCAGAAATTCACAAAGACGCATCTCTCGATCTGAATAACGGCAACCGCGGAATACATCAAGAGATTTTCTTAAAAGGAGCCGTCTCTTTCCTTCTCTCTCTCTCACGTACCTCGCGGAAAATATATTTAAACCCTGATACGCGCAACTCGCCACGTGTAATATCACGTACAATATTGGATTGTCCCCCATTCCTTTCCGAGTAAATTTTTGCACTCGACAGAGATTGTTAAACGTAAAATCCAATGGCTTTCGTTACAAGTTAGAAATAGTATTCTACCGATGGTCGTTTTCAAAAATGCGAATCGAGAACGAACATTTCAAAAGTAACAATTCCCAAAATTATTTCTGGAACTGTCTTTCTCATTTCAAGTTAATCGGAATAGGAATATTAATTGGAATCCACGGAAAATATATATCTTTTCGGGAAAATATAGGAGATCAATTCTATAGAAGAGATAAAATCTTCAAAATATTCAGGAACTTTATCGTCGGCAGTAGACTTCTCTCTCTTTCTCTCGGGAAAAAAAAAAAAGGAAACAGCTCCGAGATTGCATCCTTCGAGATATATCTGGTACGCGTTGTCGGGTGAAATTTCATTTTGTATATCGCGCGGTTTACGACGATCGTAGTAAAAAACTTTGTAGCGTCCTCCCCCGTCTTCCGGTTACGGAATTTGTTGCAAAGGGAAATTGTTCGTTACCTTACGGCGTAAAAATTTCACGAGATTGCGAGAGGAGCGTCATTCGAGATGTCGTTCGCTACTTGGTGCAGCGAAGCGAACCCCTCGTGCATTCTCCTGCTCCAGCGATGCAGTCGGGCGAATTTTATTATTGCATTATATTCAACGCGAAACGTACACTGGTCCGTGACGAAATTTTATCCCGCTAAATAGACCGGATCGCGTGGGATCGAAGTTGATTATTCCTGCATGCTCCGAAATTGCATTCGGGAAGGAGCGCGATGCACTCCGGGAATAGCGAGCGCACGTGTACGCCAAGTCCTTTTCTTTCTTTTCGACTATTGCATTCCGTGTACGAAATAGAGATTCTTTACTCGGGAATATGGGGATAGAATCGCTACAAAAAATAGGCTCAACAAAGAAACAAGTTCTATAAACGAGATTCGAAATAAAAAGGAGCAAAATAGCTAGCATGAAGGATATATTATCGATTTCTTTTCAAAAACGCATTCTTGAAATTATATTACTTAATATTTAGAATTAATTGCTCACCTTTAAAAGTCGGACATTTTTTTCAAGAAGCTTGTAGATTATTAAATTATAATTTTAATCGTCTATCCGCGTAAATGTCACGACATTTGCGACAGTTATATGATATCAAAACAAGTGAACGGAATAACGTCTTTTGCACCTTCATTGTTCGAGCTGGATAAACAGGCGACTCTCAACGATATTTAATAAGTAATTAATCGAGACGCGCGCTAATTGTAGAGTCCGATAATTAAGTAGTATTACCGATAATTAATTCCCGAGGTAAAGCTTTTTCCCCAGAAATCAGAATAAGAATAAATTTTTATTGATATATTTGCATTCGTATATCCTGATATTGTAAATGCGATTAATTCTTAATTGTTATTGTGTGATGTAACATTTTTGCGCGAGCGATTTATTAATTAAGAGAATAATTAAGAGTTAATAATTAAGAGCATTGCAAAAGTAATTTTTAACGGCACGCTTTCTCTCTCTCTCTCTCTCTCTCTCTCTCGTACTTACCTCGATACTGAAATAACCCCTGTCAACATAATCGCCCAGGAAGAGATATTTAGTGGAGGAAGGTGGACCGCCCACCTCGAATAATTTCATCAGGTCGTAGAACTGTCCGTGAATGTCGCCGCATACTGAAAAAAAGAAAAAGATAAATCGAGATTAGACGGATGGAAGGCAGAAGGAGCCCTTTAAAGGTGAAACTAGGAGAGAATTAATTTGCGAAAAGCATTTTTTGCGTCGCAAATTATGTTAAACAACGCCAATATTCCTCCGAAGCATTTAATTACGCGAGATAAAAGCGCTACTTGAAAAAAGGTATTCGAAATTAGCCGGCGCGCGATTAATATAGCGCGATTAAAGCGCATCTTGCGTCGAATATATAGACATTAGCGACCCTTGAGAGTCGATAAACTTGTTTGCGAACGTTTCAAAGTGAAATTACGCTCCCGTGTCGCGGAGGGTGCGGGGAGGAAGCGGGAAATGTTGAGAAACTTCAAGTTCTCGAAACCGAAAACTATTAGCGACCAGAACCCAGAAGTGACATCGCAGCTACTTTGGCGCTTCGCTATTCGTTTTCATATTGTTTCGCATTACGTGCATGTGTGTATGCTTTTACTAAATTATCCGAGTCCAATAAAGGCTATAGCAATAGAGTGTGTGCCTATTCAAATCTTGTAGAAATATTCTCTGATCTTGCTCGAGATGTTTTTGTTGAAAATCCCAAGTAGAGAGAAAATTCTTTTGGTGCAATTTTTTAAAATAAATTTTCTCATTGCACGTGTTTTCTAATGTTTTTCGTTCACGAGAAGAAACATGTAAATGAAATTTGTAAATGTATAGAAAAAAAATTTGAATAATTCTTCATAAGATCAGCATTTTTTACTTGTGTAAAATTTTCATTTTTTTATCATCAAAAATTGCAATACGGAATATATATTGGATATTTAATACTTTGTTGAATAATTAAAAATAAAAAAAATAAAAATAAAAATTATTGAATATATAAATAAAAATAGATATATTAATGATATACTTTAAACACATAATTTACTTGGTTTGTCGACTGTTTAAAATATGAAAGTAAAATTATCAGAGGATTTTTGAAAGAACTGAATCCCAATAAAAAATTTCACGAGATCATTCTCTGATTTTTCTAGATACAAAAACGAAATCTCTGAAAATTCCAAGTTTTTCATGTTTTTCCAGGGCCTAGACAACCTTCTGCAATAATTGATTGTCGTTGCATGTTTATAAAATCGAGAAGCTCCTCTCGATTTCTCTCTTTGGTGTCTTTTATTTTATTTTATCTTTTTTCTTTTATCTTTTATTTTAAGTCATTAACACGTTATTAATGAAAATAGAAGATTGTAGTATATTTTCACAATATTTTCGAAACTTGAAAGACTCCAACGAGGAGGATAATACTTGAGAGCCAGGACGGGAACTTCGAAGGCGCGTAAAAAATGTATCGCAAAGTAAAAGAAAGAAAGTATGACACTGGAGAGAAAACGGTAAACTGTTATATACGACGATAAATGAAGGTCCATAAACACATTGCAACATGGAAACTTAGTTTTCCGCCATCCAGCGGAAACTATCGGAGGTATAGATACATGTACACATACATATGTGTGCGTGTGTGTGTGTTATTGTACGCGCGCGCCAACATCATAGCTTATGACTATCAACTATTTTTATTATTCACCGTGTGCAATACGTTACGGCGGTGTTTTCGCAACATTTTCCGATACCGTTCGTTGCCGAGATGCAAACCAATAAAATCACCCTTCAACTATGCGCTGCACAGTGTAGTCTCGTCCGTTGTGATAATCAAGTAAAAAAAAAAAAATTAAAAAAAAGCGACCCGCAATTCAGAGCTTTACTAAACTCGCGCACGAAAATCATGCGGAATTTATCGAAGTGAAGAGAAATCGTCTGTTATATTTAAAAATTCCTGTGCCACGAGATCACCCGCGATCTCTTCATTATTTCGCGTTATTGAAAAATTTCGCACGGGTCTGCAAACCATGCGTATATCGGTATAACTGGTGTGTGTCAACTTTATTCCTCCCAGGTCGGTTTTGCAAAAATTTTTAACACGGGGACAAAACGCTCGCTTCCGAAAGAAAGAGCCTCGGCGTTTACATAAAATATTATCGCGGAACAAAGGCGGACGAATAGCATCGACGGCGCTTTTTGTCCAACACGCGATGATATATCTCGCGTTAATACGGGTCGCTGCCAGGAACTGGGACATCGTAAAGCAGCGAAATACGAGGCAGCGAGTTGACGGCGCGCGAAAGAGATCTATAAAGATAATTGAATCGAGACCTGTATTAATGTACAAGTGAAACGGTGCGGGAGCGATCGGTAAAGAATAAATGAGGGAGATAAAATCGAGGATAAATCTCGCGATTTTACGATTTATATTTTCTCGATCGCTCAAATTCCGGCGAAGCGCGAGGAGAATTAAAGTTGCAAGTCTGAGGAATCGCGAATCTACGAGCGTCAATTAAGCGTCTGCATTTGCGAGATGTTGTAATATTGTCGATCGTCTTGTATATATTACGTAAATTAACGACTCCTACGGAAAGTGAGATAATTCGAGCCGCTTGAGCGCGCTCGTGCTTCGAAGCGAGAATCGCGTGGGAAGGAAGCTACTCGAGCAACGTCACAAAAGGACGAGAAGAAACTGAACTTTATCCCGTAGTTTTCACTCTCTCCCCCCTTCCTTCTTCAATGCTGCCACGATACCTGCTGCTCTCCTCTTCGTTTCCTTTTTTTTTTTCTTTACTCCCAATGTTTCCTACGAAGAGCAAACAGGACGTGAGCGCAGACGTCGTGGTTGATATAAATAAATGATGCTTCGCAAACAAGGAAAGAAAATATTTTGCTTGAAAGAAACATTATCGATTTACTTTACACGCGTATTCTTTACGCGAGCCTTGCTAATTTTGCAAATGCGATAAAGATACATCCTCGTAGAAGAGAAAAATTTCTAACTCTTCCCCCCGAATTTTTCAGGGTACACTTTCCATCTTCCGAATCGAAGCCTCGGATCCCTCTTGATTTTCGTGCAAATCCAGTGTCGCATTTTTCATCGCATAACCGAGAGACTTGGGACTTATGGCAAGAAGTAATTTCAAGCAACGTAGAATAGCACATGCCGCAAACCAAGTCTGAATATTTCAGACAATTCCCGAATGTATCGGCTTGGTTTGGCCTCCCCCTTCCTCTCCCTCTCTTCCCGAGTCGCGTTAATTATTCGCCATGCGAATACCGTAGGGCACGTCACGAGCGAAGCAAGAACCTAATTTCGGCTTGGCCAGCGGTGACCAAACGATGTTACGTTACACTAGTCTATTGGCTCGGCGGCTTCTGCCGGCGTGTCACGCGCCACGTGAACCGACTGAATTTTCGCAGGAACCGAAGCTTATATATATACGTATATACACAGGATACAGCGTATATACATATCCTACACGCGCCAGTGCGTATTCGTGCAATCGCGATCTAATTATTCAAATCGCGCACGTCATTGGAAGCGATCGACGCAAGTGTATTCGTTGCGTTAGGACGCACGTGAGGTGAAATTGGCGCAAGACAAGTGACGTTTCTGTCATGGGTGCTAATGTTTTTCGCCGAAATAGCTCCAGCGGCAAGTTCCAGCCTCGCGGATCCTTGTAATGCAAGTTAATAAACTCCCTCCCCAAACTTCCGGGACGCTTGCAACGCGCTTCGAGGACGAGACACGCGTGTTTGGCTAATGAGAGGCGAGATTTGCGGTCGATAAAGTGAATTAAACGGATATTCGCAGCGACAGGGATCGCCGCTAAGTATGCGCGAATTAACATCGCCGAGAGGACACGTCGAAATGAACGCAAACACAGTCGGGAGCCTCGTTGCCTCGATCGAATGCCGATCCACTTATGTGTAGCGTTCCAATATTATCTCGGAAATTCGTCTTCCTGCTGGCAGTGTTGAGGAATTTCGCCGACTCCTGTAATAGAATAAAATGAGGGAAAGTATTCTCGTGATACCGAGGAAACCTGGTGGCCTTCAATCTCCTCTCATTCATCGCCCACGGAATTTCGCGTATGAATAGAGCCCCGCAAAATTGCGCCGCAAAATAGAAATTACTTCGTCTTTTATGGATTGTTACCGCTACCGGGATTGATCGTCCACGAGAGTAGAAAATAGCTCCGCTAAATTCCCTGGAATTTAAATAAGGGAGGAGGAACGCGCGTTATTTAAAACAAGCTTAACGAGACGAGAGTTATTTCGATTGGCAACAATTAGGGTCCGCGTAAAACGCGAAACGACGAGGCCATCGCATTAGCCGTTTTTATTTTAATCCGATTAACCGACGGCGACTTCCATTCCTGTTTAATAATCGGTTTGCAGTTAACAATCTGCTCATCGTGGCGTTAAAGCGGATTTCGCGCGCTCTCGTTGATTATCGATAAGCACTACTGGCGTTTCCGTTTGAACAGAAGGTTGTCATCGTGGATGTGCTTTTAAAAGCTCATGATTCCGTCTCCTCCCATCTTTTCTCTCTCTCTGCTAATTTATTCCGCTCGCGAAATTTACGGTCCGCCGACAGTAACGAATCGGTGAGATATTTTTTCGGGCAAACGTATCGCGGTTCTTATATCACGGCTGTTACACGACGGATGTCATTGTCTCGCACAAGCATGTTGTGTACGTGTTACAGGTGTGCGCGTATATGTGACACTGCGATGCGTTTGTCACCATTTTTTTTGGACCCTTTATCGCCCCTTGCTTAACGATATGTGCCTCTCTCATCTTCGTGTACGTTTTTTAGTTATCATATTTATGACGGGCAATATAGATCGAATATAAGCCTCTTCGGCCCAAGTCCCTCTGACACGAGTGCGAGCCGTTTCAAGGGGCAATATCCGTCGCGCGGAAAGTAGCAGACTGCGCAGTTCGAACGAAGTAACCGACTGCAAGGCTACGACGACGACGATGATGACGGTCTCGACTGTGAAACGGTGCATAAAAATGCACTTACTTAGCCGCATATAAATCGATCCGCTCGCTGTTTACGCTGCTACAAGATGGTGCATAAACTCACCCCTCCTCCCTCTACCCTTGCGACCGCTCCGTGTGACGATAGCAAGCATAATACCTCCGCGAAGGGAAACACGATGTTTCTAACGTGAACGAGCGGGGGCGCAAGATATTTTTTTTTCTTTCGGATAATGCCTGTCGCTATTGCAAGTTCATATTTTTGGCAAATGGCATCGTAAATATCAAAGATATTAGAATTAAATATATAGTTTATTGGTCAAAAGTATCGCGTCACTTATAGAAACATTAAACTTTAATGAACACAGATATAAATGTGATCAAATTATACTTTATTATTGTTATTTTAATACTAAATTAAATTTTGAAAGAATTAGAGCAAATAGCAGAGATATTAAATTTTTTATTCTTTGAAATAGCCTCCCTCTGTTTTCAATACTCCCACATGTATTCTTCGCATTCTTGACAACAGGTTTTTTTTTTAAGTTGTTACTGATTGGATTCCAGCATGTTTGCAAATACTCCCACATATTGCTTTTGATTACTAGATTTCATTTTCGGGCACTTCCATCAAGTTCATCCCACAGTAATTCCATCGGATTAAGAGGTGATTGAGAGGCTATTTTGAACAATCAGAAATTTAATTTTCCGTTTTTATTTGTTATAATTTTTCATTTTCACGATATTAAAGCATAAAAAATGACAGTAATAAAATATAATTATTAATATAGTTTATACATATTAATTATTATATAATATTTATACATGTTTTAGTTCATTAATATAAACAACTTCCCCGTTCGTATAAGTACTTTTCACCAGTACTAAAAAATGTAATAAAATCGCTCGAGAAAATGTTTTCGTGTTCTTTCTATGCGATGCCGCGGAATAACGCGAATGGATCTTACGTGTCGCGATTCTTGATGACGTTTCAATGACGTTATCATCTCGCTGCGTGTCCATATCGCGGATCCGAGGGCTGTAGAATAGAGGTCTTACACATACGCCCCGAGGTCGGTGTTTACGATTGCTTTATTAAGAGATTCGAGCCACGTACGGATGTAACTCGGCATCGTAAACCCGACGTACGTCCGTTGCACGACGGTGCAGTTAACCCATATAGCGAACGGAACAAGCTCGCATGGGAGGCTACATCTTCGTTAGTTGGCGCCATCGATAACGACAACCACCCGCAACCGCGCAAAACCATAAACCGTAAGGAGCGCAACGGAAAATGAGATACATCCCTTTCTGGTTTTGTTACCTCCGTAAACTGCTTCTCGTTACGAGAGAGTTCCTTTAAATGGTGCAATTACGAAGAAAATAAAAGTCAAGTAACGAAAGGAACTCGTATTGTATGTTTTATGGTATTATGTTGAATGAGTTATTAAAATTGCCTCCTAACATTCTCTCCCTGCTATTTAATATTAAAATATTGCTTATAAATAAAAAAAAATGTCCTCTATTTTATGGAGGAAACCTGATATACAGAGGATGTATTAAATTTAAAAGTATTGACAGATTAAAATGTGTCAAACTTATTGTGTGATATTAAAAAATCTTAATGTATAGGGTGTCCCAGACTTGACGAGTCAGCCGTTAATAGTAGATTCCTGAGATCATTTGGAAACGAAAATCTTAATACCAAAATGTTGAGGAAGATGTAGTTTCGGCGCTACAAAAGATTAAAGATTACCAATCGGCGCGTTACGTTCTCTGTGCTCAGGGATATAGCGGATCAAGGGACCCGCGTACAGCGCGATAATATCGATATCGATAGAGGGATCAATATAAAATAAAAAATAGGATTCTGCAGTGAGAGCGATTGTATCTTCGATGCGTCAGTAGTCAGTAGTTTGAACATTTTTATGAAGTCTTCCTCAACATTTTGGTATTTTTGTCTCCAAATGATCTCAAGAATCTGCTATTAACAGCTATTTCTTTAAATCTGAGACACTCTGTATAAATATATAAATAAAACAAAATATTACTTTTTTTAAAAAATAAAAAATATATTGGCAAAATAAAATAAAATTCAGAGAAAATACACAAAAAATTAGATTGATTTTTTAATAAAAGAGATGGAATATATTTCTATTGTATTTCCTACACCTTCAGAATTCTGAGACATTACGTTTCGATACCTTAATGAGGAGTATGATTTGCTCATTAAAGAGAATTTGAACGAGCATTTCTCGCATCGTTACTGTTATATTCTTATAACTTATATCCGCGCGATACTCGCAGCGAGATTGAAAAAAAAAATAGATTCCCAGGTAGAGCGCGATCAAGAACCTGAAAACAATCGTGACTATTTGCGGGTCTCGGCGAGCGAGAGGCGAGACCGTCTCCTGGGGAATTCGCCATCGGGCGAATGGTGGAATGCGAGCTAGGCAGCTCGGAGCTATTTCGGCCATGATTATTTCGCGATCATATAAATCTTTCCCCTGGCGATGAAACATCGGGGACACAGCCTGACAGTTTAAGTTACGCGGCAAGAGAACTAGTTTCAAGAGTCGTTCAAGAGTCGAAGATCTCGTACAAGCATCTTGGCATACGCATTTATTTATTCAGAGGACTTGAAAATAGGCGTTAAATGCTTTCTAATGTTTATTCACACTTTATGACACACGCAAAGTTTATTTAAGTAAATAATATATGCTCGCAACATATGCGTTTATTATTAACTATAAGCCATTTCTTATTTTAGGCCGTTTCGCGAAGTATAATATTATGTTATTTATCAGGTATTTAAACGAAAATTTTCAAGTAATTTCACCAAATTTCCCTTTGAAGATGGTACGAGCTACTGCTACTTTGTATTGATCGTATTACGTCAAATTGCGCAATTCAGATATCAAAATTATACTAAATGTTTCCGCAGTGCGCTGTTATGTCAGCCAAATTCCCCGAGCGACTTTTACAATTAGCTTAAGCAACTTGTAAGTACAGTAGCCGAGGCAGTAGTTTATGCTGCTCCAGCACTTCTATTTTCCGCCCACGAGAGTCCCCTTAGGACACTCTGCTGTATTTCTATCACGTACGATGGATGGATAGATAGGTAACTGCGGATGGTACGCGTTCGAGGGCGATTGTCGTTATGTGATTGTATGACACCATAAATTCAACACCCCGCGTTGTCGTATTTTGGGGTGATCCTTGACGCTTAGCGAAACGAGACCGGGGAGATCTAATCAAAATTTTACGACTGTTGCCACGATAAAAGGTGCAGGAAGCAGTAGCTCGATGAATAAACTGTTTAGAATAAATCAGATTAATTCAGTCAAAAAAGGACACTGAATAAATTCCTAAAAATTGTCTTATATATAAGGTATATGTCTATTTAAATTTTGTAAAAAAACTCCCTTATTTTTCAAAATTTCAAGTAAAGAGAATATTTTGGAGAATTTTTAGTGCAACTTTTTAAAACAAGTTTTTTTGTTGTATGTGTTTTCTAATGCTCTTTATTCGTACAAAGGAAAACGTAGAGCTACTTAAATTCAAATGCTAGATTTACAACTGCATTGAAAAAAAATGAAAGCTAGCTTTCAGTTAAGATAAACATTTTTCCTTTGCATAATATTTTCATTTTTCACTACTAAAAATAAAATAGAGAATATGTATTGCAATATTTTGTTAATATATTGAATATATAAATAAAAATAAATATATATTTATAATTTAAACAGACATAATTCACTTGTTGATTGTTAAAAATAATAAGAGGAAAATTATCAAAGAGAATTTTTGAAAAAAATTTCCCGAGTCACAATAAAAGTCTCCGCTTTTTCTAGATACAAAAGAAATCTCTGAGAATTTCAGAGTTTTCCAAGAAATGAACACCTTGTTATAATATATAATATGTATTGAGACATGATTTTACTGCGAAAGTCTATACAAAAGATTCCTGCGTAAATTTAAAGAAAATTAAAAAATCTTATTCGCGACTGATCGATTTTTCATCGCGTGTTCTGAATTCAATCTGAACGATTCCACGATCTCTTCGAACGGAGCTTCCCCACAATCTCGAAATTCGGCATCGGTGACATCGCGTGTCGAGCCCTAAACGTTCCATCGGAACGAATTGAATAATTTCAAGCGCTTTTCGCCGCTCGCGACCAGGGGCTGTTGTGCGGCAAACACCCCCGCCTTTGCCGGGGAAAACAAACACGCCGCGAGCTGGGAGAAAAAGCACGAATTCGAGCATGTTGCACGTCGCGAGTCACAGTTTTAGATATTTTTTCTTGCCGGGCAATAATAATCTACGCGAGAGGAAAGAGCGGGCAGGAAAATTCAAAACGATTGGCCTCCCTGAATTTTTAGTATAATTTTCATTCTCCCGTCCACGTTTTTCCGGCTCGAGGGATCTTTTTACGTCGCGCGGATATTTTTCAAATTTGAGTTCGCGAAAATAATTCCGCGGCTGGTTTTCCCGACCGAATAATGACAAGAGGACATCTCGAGTCGACTGTTATTTTTCCGCGCGCGATGAGAATATTTCAAATATTTCAAATACTGCTGCGGTGAGAGGATAAAAATACATTCTCCGCTGTCATAAATTTGTATGAATGAGCGAGTTAATAATCGCAGCAATACGCAAGTTGAAAATTGCTTGTTAACTCGTATACAGGGGACTTGTCGCAAACAACTGCCGTAAATAAAAATAAGTAAATACACAATGTTCCATGTGTGTACATTCACTTAATTAAAACATTAGTAAATTAGTCGAAATAAACTCTCGGAAAGTCCGAGCTTTCCATAGCTTCCCTCGCGTGTCGAGTTTTTTTTCTCTTTACTCACTTTGATACTCGTGATGGATGAACGACGAGTGATCGTCAAAGTAAATTCAGCCATAACGAGCTGCGAGCGGCTCCAGCAGGCTTTTTTCGATCCCGAGTCGAAAAATTCAGAATATTTCGACATTAGCGGATAATTACGTAATGCGAGAGAGCGAAATAAATTGGCCAAAATAATAGGGGGATGAATCAGAACGCGCGTAATGGAAATAATGGAATGCCCGGTTTCATCACGAATGCATTTAAATTCGCACTCTATCTTCTACTATTGCAAATAAAATAGAAATGTTAGTTACCATAGTCGACTACGATTGCACGTCGAATTTTTGACGACGTTACATTCGTCGATCTTACACGCATTCCATGCGTACCGGGGTTTCGTCCAACGTTTTGGGGAAACCGCGTAAATTCCCCTCAAAGGGACTTAGACTGGCATAATGCGGGCAAATAACACGTGTGGCTCTTCCGTCTGGTCACGTATACGTGGGTGGACGCGCATCATATATATCTACGATCCTGATGGAAGGATCGCGCGCGGAATCGATTAACGTCCGAGAGAGATGCCGAAGAGGATGCGGCTCCGATAGGAGTCTAGGTTAATGCCTGACATACTTCGTCCGCAGATTGATTTTCCGACACGACACGACGCGCGACGCGACCCTGGAATATTACCCGGGACGGGGAGGAAGGAAGGGGAGGAAGGAAGGGGAGGAAGGAAGGGGAGGAATGCGTTCCAAATGAATTCTCCACTATTAAAAATTCCCCTCTCATCTGTGTGTATGTTTATGCGTGAATGTAAACAAGCAAATTCTGTAATAATCATAACTAATATTGGTTACGATTAAATACAGGGTGTTTTTTAATAAGTGCGAAAAATTTTAGGAGATAATTCTTTGTCGAAAATTAAGGAGAGTTTTTCATATAAACATATACTCCTACATCTCTCCCTGTGGAGTTACACTCTTCCAAAAATGGAGGTAAAAATTAGGTTTTTATTTTTTTTCTCAAATTTGGAAAGATTGAGAAGTTAAAGAAATGAAATTAGGTGGATATTTTCTACTAGTAAAAAGTTTATTTATTAATATTTTTTTCAGCCTCCCGTATTGTTATAAAGGGATGAAACTAGCAATCCCTAGTCAATTTTTTATTAGAACATTTTAATGGACCGGAATATGATCATCTAAAAATATGCATTAAAAAGTTTGATTTATTTAGAAACTTTTTTATTTCTTTTATTTTTTTCATAAAATCAGTAGTTTTCAAGAAAAAAAATAAAATACGTTATCGTGCACAGCACGATGCTAAATAGCATAGGTTTCGAATTACGAGAAGTTAAATTTTAAAATAAAAATAAAATTAGAGTAAATGTTGAAAAAATTGGAACAAAAACAAAATTATAATAAAAACCTAAAAAATAAAAACCTAATTTTTACTCCTATTTTTGAGGAGTGTAACTCCGCAGGGAAGGATGTAGGAGTATATGTTTATATGAAAAACTCTCCTTAATTTTCGACAAAGAATCATCTCCCAAAATTCTTCGCACTTATTAAGAAACACTCTGTATATTAGCGAATTCTATTCTTTCTTTTCAATACTTTATTGGAAAAGGCACGAATCTACTGATAATAATGAAGAAAAAGAACACTAATACATGTCTTTTATTAAATTTACAGTATTTTTTCATAAAAATATAATAACTAATGAGACTAGTAAAGAATTATTTATCAGGATTAAAAATCTAATCGCTTTACGCTGTGGCTTTATATATTAAAAAAGTTGCATATTCTCAATAAATTATCTTAGGGATAATTTTTCCCCCTATTTTTTTTAAATAAAAACTCTTATCTCCGCCTTAATTTTCCTCGCATTATAGGCTATCGAGTTTCCCAGCGATTAATATATCGTTACATATACTTATAGATATTGAAGGTTCGAAGGATATTAAAAACATAATCGACTTACATTCGCCTTGCTTTCCCATTACTTACGCGCGCGTTATCGAGACACACGGTATAATTGCACAATCATTCCTTGTCAGCGACGCGGGGGAAAACAAATAGACAATGGACCTCTCTAATTTTATCGAGTCGACGGAATTCTCGGAAAGGCTCGACTGGTATACGGCCGACCGGAAGACGATCGATCGAGACGGAATTGGATTCCCGACAGACCAAATCATAACAAGTCTCCGAGAGATTCACGCTTGTCTCGCGATCTAATTTCGCGCGATTTATGACTCGACCCAAGAATGCGCGTCCGGGCCGCGCCGTTAATAAGTTACATATCCCTCCTCCCCCTCTCGGAAGGTTTGTGCAAGGCCCGATGCTAAAGATAGACCCGTGTGGCCATCAGCGAGCACATCAAAGCGAGAACGCGATTGTCCGCGATATAAATAGGCGAATCGAAAAGTACGCAACACGCGCATCCCGTCACTTCTCCCTTTCCCACCCCCTCTCCGTCTCGATCGCGCCGGATTACAAATTCGCGATTTAATGGCCGAAATTACGCGCTACACCTCGTTTAAGTCGAGCCCCTCCGAAATGCGCGAGAGAAGCTTACCTTAGCTTCTCTTAGCATCGTGCAACCCGCGCGACTGAGAACCCTCGTTTGATCCCGATGGCAATTTCTGGGATTAACCCTGAACCTTCTCCCCTCGAAGGAAAGTACTATGTTGTCGCTTTTGGAGGAGCGATTTTTGCCATCGTTTCGCGACGAATCAACTCGATCACTTTTAAACTCTTTTTTCATTTTTCATCTGGCCGCAGAATCGAGGAGTCCCCGAGCTATTATTCAGTGATATACAACATGTGCTTGATCGTCAAACGCGAATATTAATTCTCAAAAAATTTTATTATTAATTAATAAAATTAAAATTTTAAAAATACAATATACATATTTGTAAAAGATACTCAATAGATTGCGATTCCTTCTCTGGGATTATTCTTAAAAAAGACTTATTAATTCTCACATGTAAAAACCTTCCCGCAAAGATGGCCGAAGAAGGACGATCTGGTAAAGACAGCGTATCTATGGAAAAACGATTCTTACGATAATCGAGGCATTTATTGTGCCTCTATTAGAAATTCTCCACTTTCTGGATGTTCTTATATCGCTACCACAGACTTCCCAGAATTTTCGCGAAGGATTGAATAAGAGAAAAATGCTCGGGCCGGCCATGAGAACCGCTGTCGGTAAATTGCGGAGTGACTGATACCTGAGGGGTAGCTTCTGATGAAAACGAGCGGCGTCGTTTTCCCTTTACCGCATCACACAGGCGTGCGGTCCTTTTACCACCCTGCCGCGCGTTCCATATTGTGCGAAACGCGCGGAGAGCCGAATCAACTGCCGGGCCGAAATGTAATCAAACGCCGTCGGGCTTATATCGAATGACCGTGGACCGAGCGAAGCGCACCAAACGCGTCCAACGGCCGATGAATACTGGGGGGATAACGACCGAACAGCGTCGCGGGAAAATAACGCTTTACGACGCGATACGCTCCGAAAGCTTTTCGCGGATTGATTTTTTCCGAAAAGGATCATTTCCCGGTACACACGATAAAATATGTGACTTTGTATTGTTCAAACATGCGTTTTATTCGCACAAACGTATCGATCCTGTGCACTCTTGAAACACTGCCCAGAGTCTCCTTTAAGAATAATCTCAGAGGAATCGCAATCTATTAAATATCTTTTACAAATACGTATATAAATTGTATTTTCAGAACTTTAACTTTGCGAATAAAATAATAGGCTGATAAAATAAATTTCTTCTTCAAGCAATATTTTGAATTGTACGATATATATAATATTTATATAATATTTATATAATATTTTAAAAATAATATACAATAAAATTTTCAATTATTTTTATTTCTCTCTCCAACCCAGAAAATTTTGAAACAAATTTTGCGCCTCAAAAACTCTATACTCTTCGAAACACGATAAAAAATGGTACGGAAAAAAAGGTGCTGACGTTTCAAAAACATATCATTGAGTTGGATCTTTTTGAGAGATTTTTTCCAATGCTATTCTTTTTTTAACGGAAAAAAAATATATTGCATATCTCGCTGTAACTCGTGACTGCTGTCGAGTCGTGGAATGATCGATGAAAAGTATCTCTGCCCGATCTCCCTCGCAGCAACCGCCGTCTCTCTCTCTTTGACAAGTTGATAACTCATCCCCGCGCGTTATTTGCGCCAAATGAAATCATTCATTCGCTCGCCGATGACTCGCACAAGTTACACTCGTTACACTTGCCGTGCGACGTGATCGCTCATTATGTCATCTGGCAAAGGTAAGTAGGCAACGATCGCAGCCGACAATGTCGCAGTAGAATCGCAGTAATCGCCTCTACATTTTCCTCGTCGTAAAATCGGCGAAGGGATCTCCTCTAAAATACAACACGGATTTCCATCCGGTTCCCGCGGTAAAACTATCGCAGTCACATTTCTCGTTGAATAATACGATCCAATCAATTTTCTTATGACATTTAGCTCGACACGAGGGCAAGGGAAAGATGACGAAATCATTAGGGGAGATAGAAACACCGGTATCGCCGAAAAAAGATAACCGATCGATACGTCGAGTTTTGACATCCTATCCTAATATACTGAATATTACAGTTGCCGAAATGGAGTTCTTCGAAGACCAGCCTCGAGTGTCTTATTAGCACTTTATTGGGGAAAAATTGATTTGGAGCAATTGTTATTTTAAATGATTTTTCCACCATCACTTTATCCGGACTCTGCTCCAATAAATTTATTTATATTTATACGTTCATTTTATAAACTACAAATACAAAGAGTACTTTTATTATTAATATTATTAAATAAATTTATTTATATTTATACGTTTATTTTATAAACTACAAATACAAAGAGTATTTTTATTATTAATATTATTAAATAAATTTATTTATTTTTATACGTTTATTTTATAAACTACAAATACAAAGAGTACTTTTATTATTAATGTTAAAAGAAAAAAATTAAAATTGCTCGCAGCAAAATGCGACCGATACTATAAACTTGACGCATATCGCCAGCGAGATAAATCGGCAATGTGTAACTTTACTCAGCTCCAACGTTTCATTACATTGCGTGTTGAAACAAGCGTAGTTACGAGACTCGGTCTCTCCTCGGCCGAGAGCTAACGAATCGCTCGTGCGATTTATTCGCGACGTACACGAAAAGAAATTCGCCAGATTACGCCGCGAGATCGCTCGTCTGAATTTTATTTGCGTCGTACGTCGGCTCGGCATGTAGATTAAACGACGTTTCCCGGAATATCTGCACCCACAGCGATACAGACTATTAATTCACTACACGTAATGTTACACGTTGCGGCAGGGCCGGCCTTAAAACTTACTGTTTCGGAGCACAATAATATTACAGCGAATTATTACTAATCGAATTGAACGAATCTGCGATTTTTCTCCTCGCGAATTAAGACTCCAATCGAAATTATGAGATTTCAATAAAAATAGTTGAGAACTGAATCACATCATCTTTTCCTCTCCCTCCTTCCTTCTCCATTTTCTCTGATAATAATATCTTACCTTAATAATAATATAATTAATAAAATATAATTATTATAAAATAATATAAAATAATATTATTAATATAATTAATTATATTAAATTAAATTATTTTATTAATTATATTTAATAATATAATTAATAAAAAAATATAATTAATATTTACTATACTTAATAATAAAATAATTAATATTTTACCTTTATAATAATATAATATTTTATTTCGATTTTTGACATTAGTATTGTGGGGGATATACTAGGTGCATTAAAAATTGACGATTAAAAAAATTTCTTTGTAGAGGTGGTAGGAGAAACCGGCCCTCGGACAGCATTTCTTCGTGATTCGTGCTTTCTTTTTCCCCGACACCCGTTACGAGCCCTTATCTCTGGCGGCCGTATCTACGAAGCGGGGGAAATACATGCACCCTCGCGTGTCGCGCTCGCCCTCGACACGAGTTGTGCCTCATGGGAGAAAGAGGGAGAAAAAAAAAAATCGCCGCTCTATACAAGAGAGTGGTTTAAAGTCGTCTTACGCGGCACGCGCGGCTCCGATAATACACGAAATCAAAATATGGAGCAAGATATATTTTAACGAGGTACTCTATGTGGAAACCTCGTTATACTTTCTTTTTTTTACGCAGTCCATCGCCATCCTTTCCCCACGAAATCGCCAGAGCATTATGACAAAATATGTTCCCGAACGTCTCTGTTCGCGAAGTAATTCGTTTAAGCAAAGGGACAAATGAGCGAGCACGAAACGTCCCGTTCGCACATAAATTCATCGAGACGATTGTCGCCGG
Organism: Camponotus vicinus; assembly: GCF_025532165.1. NCBI lineage: Eukaryota > Metazoa > Arthropoda > Insecta > Hymenoptera > Formicidae > Camponotus > Camponotus vicinus. Next base: position 12,434,885 of record NW_028141949.1, on the reverse strand, counting down.
CCACCCCCGTCGTCGCTCCTGACGACAACGGGGTCGGATCGATGGAAAGTTTGAGGGGCGCGATAATAAAGTTGAGCTTCGAAATAGATTTCAATTTACGGTTCTACACCGGCTCGACTTAAGAGCGCGGTAAATCCCGCGTTATTTCGCCTAACTTGCCGCCGCTAACTTTATCGGCCCTGACTGGAATCGCCGGCCTTGAACCCGGGTGTTATCTTATAAGAAACCGGTACACGCTTGTCCTACAATATTCAGTTCTCTGCGAACTATACCGCCAGCAAAACGACTAAACGACGAAATGCCTCCGAGACGTAATACGCGACATAATCGCTTGTATAACTTTCGAGGAAAAACATGGACAACTATAATAGAATCGCTGCAAAGTGGTTACATAAATAGGCAGGTAAGTAAGACGCCGGGTGAGAAATAAAACGCCAGTCTTGACTGTAAAACTGCGCCTTCGCGACATTAAATATTGACATCGAGACGAGAACGACACCGAGAGCCTCGCTCAAGCGAAGGAAACCTTCGAGCTCCGCTTCGCTTTTAATCACGGTGTATCGAATGCTAAAATTAGATGGCAAAATGTTTATTCAATCTCTTTTTTTTCCCTTCTCCGTTACTGTGCGCGCACCACTTGACCCTTAAAGCTTACAACGAAAATCTGCGAGGATTTTCCTGCACCGCACAAAATCTTCCGAATTAGGTCGAAATGGGAGCTGACGGTCAATGTGGCAATTTTCGTGATAGACTCTCGTGATCCGACATCCCCTGTTTATAAAAGCCGGTCAATATCCCCGGAATAAAGAGGGGAAGAAATCCCGTAATTTTTCTTCGTGATACTCGAATATTTCGACGGAATAAAGGAATAAAGGAAGAAGAAAAGGCGGATGAAAAAGAGCGAGGAAAAAGCCGCAACCAATAAAACGCAAACACATGTAACAGCAATGTTTCCAATCGATACATCGCCATCGGATGTCGTTCGCCAAATCATGGAATCGCGACCACGAAGCTTTCCAATAAACGTCCTTGACCCCAAACGCGGGGATTCAAGAATACATCCGGCGAGGATAAACTCAATCTCGAGAAGGAGTCGCGAAGTGTATTATTGAAAGCTCAGATAGAATCTGCGAATTATCGCATAATCGGTTATTCTAATTTTTAATTAGTGCTCTCAAGATGCCATCGCCCTTACTTGCTTATATTTTTATCCATGAATAAGTATCTAATTTATAATATACAGGATGTTTCTTATTAAACATGTTCCGAATTATGGATTCCGCGACCATTTTTTTCACCGACTTTTCCTTAACGAAGATAATCGAGGAGAAATTCGTCGTTTATTGCAAGCATTCAATTTTCAACAATCTCTTCTATTTAAATCCCTTCAAATTAAAACTTTGTAATAGCAAAATGTATTGGACAATATAACTACCTTTTTCTCTTGAAGCTTCAAAAAGTTTGCAAAAAGCCATTTATTTTTAATTCTCATAATTTAAGAAAATTACGGATGCCTCGACGTTTTAAAGGCAAAATCAACTCAAGACTGATCAAAGAACCCAAAGTAGTTGAGAGCAAGTCTGCCTACGGTAAAAGACACTCTGTATACTCAACGAGAGAAATGAAAGACAATATAAGCGAAAACTACCGTGTCATATGAGGTTTAACAATTATGTTATATATACAGGGTGTTTTTTAATAAGTGCGAAAAATTTTAGGAAATGATTCTTTGTCGAAAATTAAGGGTGGATTTTTTATATAAACATATACTCCTACATTCCTCCCTGGACTTACACTCCTCTAAAAAAGGGAATAAAAATTAGGTTTTTATTTTTTAGGTTTTTATTACAATTTTGTTTTTGTTCCAATTTTTCCAATATTTACTCTAATTTTATTTTTATTTTAAAATTTAACTTCTCGTAATTCGAAACCTATGCCATTTAGCATCGTGCTGTGCACGATAACGTATTTTATTTTTTTTCTTGAAAAGTACTGATTTTATGAAAAAAATAAAAGAAATAAAAAAGTTTCTAAATAAATCAAACTTTTTAATGCATATTTTTAGATGATCATATTCCGGTCCATTAAAATGTTCTAATAAAAAATTGAATAGAGGTTGCTAGTTTCATCCCCTTATAACAATACGGGTGGCTGAAAAAATTATTAATAAATAACCTTTTTACTAGTAGAAAATATCCACCTAACTTCATTTCTTTAACTTGTTCCAAATTTGAGAAAAAAATAAAAACCTAATTTTTATCCTCATTTTTGAAGGAGTATAACTCTACAGGGAGGGATGTAGGAGTATATGTTTATATAAAAAACCCTCCTTAATTTTCGATAAAGAATCATCTCCTAAAATTTTTCCCACTTATTAAGAAACACCCTGTATATATAAAATTTTTTTGACAATTACCACGCGGGTGAACGCTACATTTTACTGTAAAGCCGTTAAACGTTAATGACAACCAACGAATACGTCGGTTATGTGACGGAACGTAAAACGACAGTCCCCAACGATCTATGAGAGACGTTTACTGTGCTATATAACCCGGCTGCCCCTCGCTCTGCTGGCTTTTACTGGGCCACTCCGAAAACTCATTATAATAAAACTCGCGCCGCGTTTATCCTCCATGCATCTTCCTTCCGTATTAACGTTGGCGCATTTTCAGCATAACGGGAAAAGTACATGTATATATATTTATTTATTAAGAGTAAAAAAACTTCCAGATCGATAGAAATGGCGAGGGTTATCATTTTTATCGCTTGCATTATTAAATGATAAATAGAAACCGCGTGAAATATGTTGCAAATTGAGAGAGAGAGGGAGAGAAAAGATTTGTCGTTCTTATAATAAAATTTTGTTCTCTCAAAGAAAAGAAAGGACAGAGATAGAGAAACTGTTTATCTCTTTGTACGTATTAAAACGAATGTTATTTCTCTTCGTAGAGCGAAAGCTACACGATGCAAAATTCACCAACTTCGGGAGCTCATTTTTACCATCTTAGAGATAGTAATTTCGAGAAGCAGTCTGCGGTAAAGCGTCCCTTGCAGCCCTTCGGTCTGAAAGGCACAGTCGACCCAGTTTCGCGTAGCGCTTACATTACATCTTAGTGCATTTCTGACTTGCCGACTTTCATGTTACTTCTTTCCCGAATCTCTGTCGAGTTTGCAACGCGGTTTCAGGAGAATATAAGTGCTAACCACTTTATAGCCGCAAAGGGAGAAGAGATATCGTACTGCGTAACCACAAAACTTGTGGAAAACTTATCAAGTCGATATATATATTTTTCCGATTTTCCCATTTTGCGTTAAAAAAGACGTACATCTTTTTCCTAATCGGAAAAAGAGATAGAGAAAAAGATAATGTACTACAACTCAAGAATTATACAGGGTGTTTTCTTAATAAATGCGAAAAATTTTAGGAAATGATTCTTTGTCGAAAATTAAGAAGGGTTTTACAAATAAACATATACTCCTACACTTCTCCCTGTGGAGTTACACTCCTCCAAAAATGGGGGTAAAAATTAGGTTTTTATTTTTTTCTCAAATTTGGAACAAGTTAAAGAAATAAAATTAGATATTTTCTAGTAAAAAGGTTATTTATTAATATTTTTTTCAGCCTCCCGTATTGTTATAAGGTGATAAAACTAGCAACCTCTATTCAATTTTTTTTAAGAACATTTTAATGGGCCGGAATATGATTATCTAAAAATATGCATTAAAAAGTTTGATTTATTTAGAAATTTTTTTATTTCTTTTATTTTTTTCATAAAATCAGTAGTTTTCAAGAAAAAAAATAAAATACGTTATCGTGCACAACACGATGCTAAATAGCATAGGTTTTGAATTACGAGAAGTTAAATTTTAAAATAAAAATAAAATTAGAGTAAATGTTGGAAAAATTGGAACAAAAACAAAATTATAATAAAAACCTAAAAAATAAAAACCTAATTTTTACCTCCATTTTTGGAGAAGTGTAACTTCACAGGAAGGGATGTAAGAGTATATGTTTATATGAAAAACCCCCCTTAATTTTTGACAAAGAATCATCTCCTAAAACTGTTCGCACTTATTAAAAAACACCCTATATATCAAATATATAAATAATTACATTTTATTTCGTTTCTAATTTTGTTTTTATTTTCTTGATTAATAGTAAAACTTTTTAACAGTGATGTATGTCAATTATCACAGCTGTCTATTTAAAGAGCGATGCAGAAAGTTTTGATTAGTGCGAATATATTGTGGAAATATCGCGTTATAAAAATTAATAACTGCGATTCCACAAATATTTATTCAAAAATAGCTAAAGCTTCCAGTGTCGAAAAAAAAACATATTAATTATCGGTAAAATGCATTCTTCCATATTCGTTCAGCAATATTACTTCTCTCCTTTAATTAATGTTCCTACACAATAATCCGATAATTCGCCTTTTCGCGAAAATATATTCTCGTAATCGTTAACGAGATCGAATCCGGTCGTCTTTTATGCCAATTTCAAGCGCGCAAGACGGGCTCCGATGTCAACTTTCGCATAGTTGGCTAATTGGAGATCGTCCGCGGGACAGAATGAGCCATTACCAACTCACGAAACGACTTCCTCTTTTCGGTATCTCGAGCGATATCGGGGCGTCGAGAGCACTCGACGGAAATGCGCTCGCGTTTGCAGACAGAGGATAACTTTGACGGCTTCCGTCCTGCCTCTCCCCCTCCTTTCCCCTTCCCGTTCCCGTTCCTGAGGAAAGCGCGGCGATACAAAAGTACAACTTGTTATCTCGCGGATAATGCATCCGGTCCAAGTTCCGATTGTATGAAGAGGCGGCGACCGTTCACGTTAAAGCGCGCCTCATTTAATTCTTTCTTTTTGTTCCCGCCCCGCCTATCGCGCGCGTTAAGCTCGTTAATTGGATGGCGATCGGGCAAATTGGTATTCCGCGAATAAAATATTCAAATTACCCTATCCTCTCTCCGATACTTGACTGGCAATACGAATAATTATCGGGAAAAATTCGAAATAGATGGAGCGGCAATATTTTCTTAAGAAGAAGATTTCCTCTCTTTTCATGCATTTAATCTCTGTAATAATATTAATCCCGCATTAAAATTCACTGCTCATTACTCAGCTAATCCGACGTCTACGTAACTTTGCGTAACATCGTTCTTTGCGTCTTTTAAAAAATAAAATTATATCCTGACAATCGTATCGCGAAGATTGTACCTATCGAAAAGAGTGATAAATATCGGTTTTGAGACGATTCCGTAGGGATACATGAAAGCACTTGTATATGTGTATGTGTACATTTTACCAGTATCAAATATCGTACTATTGAATCCACGTCGAAAAAGAGAACGATAAACTTGGGAACCGTCGTCGTCGTCGTCTTCGTGGCCTCCTTTCACGATTGTATCCCGATATCGATTACGCCTTCTCGAGCACTCTGTGTCTCCGAGGATGGCCCTTTATGCGAACACATTGTTTCGCATATCGCGAATGGAATTTCCATTCGGATCAGCATCGGCTTGAGAATTGATTCTCTACGACTTCCTTTCCACGTCTCGCTAATCGACTCGATTGGAGACAAAAATCGTTAAATCGCAATTGAGCTTGCAGCGAAATTAAATACAACGTACTGTCATAAAATTTACTCAATCGAGAGAAAGGCACACATTTTTTTTATCTGACTGCACTATGAATATAACTTTGGAATACGTAATATGATAATTTTTATAATTATTGTATTAATCAATATTATTAATATTAATATTATTTTATTTATATTATCAATTATTGTATTAATCTTCTCGCCTTCGAAATTGTTCATGTAAATATACAGAACTTTTCATATACATTATTCACACACGTACAAAAGTTTAAATACATGTCAGATTACTCTATTCAAAATATACCCTAAAAAGACGTGTGTGCAAAGTACACACTTCTATACAACACAGAATATATCTTGTCCTTTTCGATAAACTTTGCCCCGTACAGCCGCATTAAAACGGGCCTGAGGCGATATAACCGACAATGTACACAGATATTAACACCTGCGAGCGGTATCAGCTAATCCAGCTAATCCTACGTATGCATTAAAGCATCAAATATTAAGGCCGCCGCCTTCGGAGGAGCCTCGATCGCGCGCTGGGAGGGGGGAATAAGCTTCTTGAGCCGGTCCATCGGGCGCATATTCGCAGACTTGGTCTCCTTACCACTTAATAAGACAATTAATGACTCCGCGGCGCGATCGGGTACACTTGGTGCCCGGAGCTCCGTCGCCATCGCGCCGACACATATATGAACTGTCAAACGCCCATGTGTCACATGGGCGCGCGCGCGCGCGCTCCTCGCGACGGAGTCAATTAATACTCCTCCACAAGAGCTGCCCTCGCCCTCTTGCTCCCCGTCGGGAATTTTCTGAATAATTTACCGCTCGTGTCGCCGCCGTCCCGAGGACTACTTTTGCAGTTGCACTTTGACCGCTTTTGTATCGCGAGCTGTCACGTTATTGGACGAATTGTCCAACTCAGTCGGATTACGTTATTACGATTGTTGCGTAAAATTCGCGACGACCGAGTATAATTATTAAATGCATGGTTTTCCGCGGGAGGGAATTTTCATCAGCGGATTTATTAAAACGTCAGCCCTCGCGATGCTTTTACTTCGTATTAACTTGGCGTTATCCGTTCTGACGCAAAAAAAGATCGCCAAGACTTTTACCACCCGTGGATAAAAGCTGCTCGATTTTTCGCCCCCGCAAACCACGCCCATTCCACCCCGTATAAAGGTGTAATTAACGTACAGAATCTAATACATATCCACATTTTCCGCAACGTGCGTTCGTATGGGAATGGAATTTGCATGTGCTGCGGACAAATATATTTTTATATGCATACAATGTCTTTCGAAATGAAAAAGTTTGACAAGTCAAAAGTCTAAATCAAAACGTCCGCAAACAAATTTCGCAAAAGCCTTCTTTAATAAACGGTAAGTTCATTTTAGTTGTGGAAAAATCAGAAATAAATTATAATATAAATTAAATATAATATAATATAAATTAAATATAATATTCTTCAAATAGCCTTAAGGATATATAACGAATAAATTACTAAACGGAAAATATAATACTATCTATTGATGATATTCGACAGTGTAAATGCGCAGAATTATATTAGAAAATTAATAAAGTGTCTGTACGTATATATATATGTACTCAAATCTCGTAAAAAAATTCCTTCGAAATTCAGTAATCTTCTAAATTTTTTATATTTTTTCAAATTCTAAGTAAAGAGAATATTTTAAAGATTTTTTGAAATGCAACTTTCTAAAATAAATTTTTTTATTGCATGCGTTTTCTGTGTTTTTCACTAGGAGGAAAAAACACAGACTTTCTTAAATTTCAAAAGTTAGATTTGTAAATGTACTGAAAAAAACCGAATAACTTTGGTAAGATGAAACATTTCTTTCTCTCTTTACTTGCATAACATTTTAATTTTTAAAAAAATTAAAATTCCAATAAAAAATACACTGCGTATTCAATATTTCGTAAAGATATTAAATAAACTGATATATATTTACAATATTATAATTTTAATTTAATTTAATTTAATTTTTAATTTGTAATTATTTAATTTAATTATAATTATAATTATAAACGTTTAATTTATGGCTTGCCGACTGTTTACACAATATGAAAATAAAATGATCAAAAAGAGAATTTTCTTTAAATTCCCTGACTCTCATAGAATAAAATTCCATGAAAATTTTCTAATTTTTAAAAGAAATCCAGAATTTCCATGTTTTTTCAGGGAATAGATCCTGATTAAGCAATCATCCCTCCCAGGGATTTCGTATGGTTGCACCATTTAGATCGAATTTAATGGTCCGCGACGAGCACATTCTCGTTAACTTCACTCCCACATCGCAAAAGATTTCCTCGACGGACGTCGAAATGTACCGCGAATATCATGGCGCCTTGATGAGATCGTTTTTGCGCCGCGCTTTAAACCTGTCGTTATAAGACGAAAGCATCGAGGTCGAGCAATCGATATGATCATCTCGAGTTTCATGTTATTTCGAATAGTCGGGCGCGATTTTGCGCAACTAAATACGTACCATTCAAAAATATATACTAGATATCTCCCGAATTTAAACGTCAAAATTTCAAGAGTCAAAATAAAAACTTTTCGTGTCTTTTTCTTGCGATTTCTTCCAAAGAGGAAGCAAAAATCTCTAAAAGACTTTCTTCCTTAATTTATCGATCCTCCTGAAATTTTGACATTTAAATACGGGATACCCCGTAGATATCGAAAATATATTCATATCGTTGCTTTTCCATCCGCGCATTTTATCCCATGTCGATTATCGACACGGTTCAATATTTAGACGGACAACACGCGCTGACAAACGATAAACATTTAATGCTTTTTAGGTATGCTTTATAGCGAACGAACAATATTGCCACTGTGTTCCGTCTCGTGCTTGCCTCTCGCATCCCCTCGTCTCCCCGTCTCCGTCCCTGCCTTCCTCCCCCTCCGAGCCCCCCCCGCTCACACTTGTATGAATAATTTATGCTCCTACACACCAGCCGGTGCCCAAGTTCGGTCAACACGACGCTCGCGCATAACCATGTTTCCGGCTTCGTATCAATTTTGCCGCAACACGGCAGGAAGACAATTAAGATAGCGCGCCGTTAGATAACAACTATGTTCCCCTTTTCGGATTCGAGCTACGCTTCGTCGCCTTCCTCGTTGACAACAGTGACAGAAGGCCACACGTACGTATGTGTCAATTCTCTCGCGAATAAACACTCGACTCGGAGGTTTTCTAAATATATTTCCGCCAGCTGGAAGCGGGCGATTTGGATTAAACTCACGCGAAGTGGATTAGATTTTCCCTGCCGACCGCAAATTTGCAACGGCAGGGGTGTTTGCGTTGTCAAATATTTAATTATTTATTATCGAGATTAAACTATTTAAAATTAAGGAATAAAATTTAGGGAATTTAAAATTAAAATAAAAAAATAATAGATAGACTAATAATAGATTAATAATAATTTAAAAAATTATTTAAAAATATTTAAATATTATAAATATTTAATTATTTATGTCCGATATTTAATGTCAAAAGTAGATGTGAAACTTCCATGTGTAAACTATTCTCGATGTGACTGGAGAGTTAAAATGTAAAAAAATTATTTTATTTAATGCATTTCTTCTGCATCTTCTTCTTTTTTTCGAAGATAACACGCTTCTCTTTTCTTAACGATCAGCGCTAACTTTTAGCGATAACTTCTTGATTGCGTCGCCGCTTTTCCCAAGTACTGTTTCGCAGAAACATAAGCGCAAGTAACGGGGGTAGCAATAAAGCTTTACGACCGCACGTAACGAAGGAACTCGCCGGGGCTTTGGAGTGAAAAAAAATTGCTAGAGCGAGAAAAGAAGCGAAAAGAGGATATTAGTGCAACGTCGAAGCGATTATCGTAACGCGCTGTTTTATCCCACTTATAACGCAAAGAGGACGAAAGTTGAACGTGAGAAGCTGAAATGAGCCACTTCGTTCTAAGAACGTGGAAATGACTGTTTCTTCGCGACGCAAAGAAACGCACTAATTGCCAACAGAGACCCATTTAGCTACGTTCGAGCAAGCCATTATCATTCATTTAAATATCCGCAAAGTTTGTTTTATAGGCCGTCTGGATGTGGGGAAGACAATTTTTATGACACATTGGATTTTATTAATATCCTTTAGCTGTAATCTTGGTTCATTGCACTGCTTATGCTATCTTTTTCGAACACCGAATAGTTTAATCTCGAGTTTTTAAATAATTTTTTAAATTATTATTAATCTATTATTAGTCTATCTATTATTTTTTAATTTTAATTTTAAATTCCCTTTATAAATTTTATTCCTTAATTTTAAAGAGTTTAATCTCGAGTTTTTAATAATTTTTTAAATTATTATTAATCTATTATTAGTCTATTATTTTTTAATTTTAATGTTAAATTCTCTTTATAAATGTTATTCCTTAATTTTAAATTCTCGAGAAACATGTAATAACAAGAAAATTATTTATTAAAAAACATATTTTGAATATAAGAGAAACCTATTTTTTGGACTTTAATTGATCAACGGATTTACAGATCACATTTAAGACTAAGAATTTATTTTAATTGGACGGATTTACAGATCACATTTAAGACTAAGAATTTATTTTAATTGGAATTTACTTCAAAATAATCATTCCTAAAATCATACTTTTTCGAAAGCCTTTGCTTATTAGTAACTTCAAAGCATAATTCAGTAATCAAGGTATGTATTTTTGATACATGGTAATTTATAGCTGCACTAAAGATGAGAGATCCACAAGGCAACCGCAAATTACCATCATTTGATTGATGTCCTTGTTCTCTGAACTGCTTATTCGTGTGAGGATTGAACCGCACGGTGATTGAGAACAATCGAGGTTATGTGTCGTTCAAAGAAACATGTCGCGAAGCCGTATGACCGGAAAGAAACCCGGTAACTTCAAAGGAAGTCTTCAAAGAGGCACCCCTTCTAACCTTCCATCAATTATTTAAACTCAATTTGATCTTTCTCGCTATCAATCTCAGATGCTATACTTATAAAAAATCGTTAGATCCGCCTGTTAATTATAAATCATAATTGAAAGAAAGACGCTGGGAAAAAATATCAAGAATTATAAAAAAAATTATACATTTTGTTTCTCATAAAATGTAACGTATTGACTATAAATTCCGAATCTCTATGAAAGTAAATAATTTTCCAATTATGCAAATTAATTTTTCGTGCAAGACAAATAATAATCAATTAATCTATTAATAGGTCAGTGAATTTCAAGGTTGCCTCTCTTGTGTTTTGGATTAATTTATCAATTTTTCAGTATCATAATTTATCACTCGAATTCGAAGCAAACTTTGTAATCGATCGTATATTCGCATTTAACTAAATTTTCATAAATTCAGAAATTGCAGGCAATTTGCAAGAGCGATTTAAAATACTGCCCAAAAGATACTATTTTCTTCTTGCGTCGTCTCTTTGTCGGAGATAATAACTGGTGCCGCGCTTTTGGCACATGTGTCGCCCGAGAAAAGAGAGGGAGGAAAAAGAGGAGCGGAAGCAACAGAGAGAAATTGCGGCGTCTGGTTGTCGAATGCGAATCCGCATCGCGGTAAAGCAGGATAAAATAGCTATAGTTGGGTAGAAAGATAAATTATTTCGCGACGTGAGGGATGCACCAAACGAATAGTACCAAGGATGCCGAAGGAAGGGAAAAGCGTGCGAAATCGAGAGACGACCGATCAGCGATATGAATAAATATAAAACCAAATTCCATCGATTCCAACGAGACGCGGCATATGCGGCGAAAAATATGCGCGCGCACGATTCGACGAATCAAAGATTTATTAAGAGCAGCGAAAAATCACGAAACCGCTTCTTTATGTACATGATTAATTCCTGTTAATTATCTCGATTATCAAAAAACGCTCGGAATAATCAGAGCTAAAACCGATACTCTGCATTTTTTGATGAGCGCTCCAAAAAAAAGTAATGAATATTCCGTTAATTAAAAATAACTCGGACATTGAAAAGCATTATTACGAGGCTTCTCTCTCGCAAATTAAAAACCGCTTTTTGACGTTTTAAAGACGGCCGGTTAATGAAATAACAAAATACTATACTGTACAAAAAAAAAAGAAAAATGAATTCACGCGTGGCCCATTAATTCCACTAATGAAACTTGTATCGCGGCGACGCAGAAAGTAATAACTGTCAATGGTGCGTGTGTAAGAGGATGACGGGGGAGGGAGGGGGCGTGGAAGGAAATAGGACTGAATCGATCCAAGAGTAGCCGAGGGTGGGATTTATTACGTTCTCCTATTCTGCGCTTCCAGAACAATCAGCGGACGCCACAAAGGAGGTCGTCTCGCGACGGACTTAATTCAAGGATAATTGATCAAGGAGTAAAGGCAGACGTGCTCGCGGTAGATGAATGGACCGAATTTTCAGTTTTGATTAAAACCTGCATATTTTACATTCAATTAATCAGGACGGTCTCGTTTGATATATCGGAGCATATATTATTCAAATTGAAAAGAATCGCCGATATTGTTTACACTCGGCCGAATGAAAATCGATACCGCGTAAAATAATTACGATAGTTTAATAGGGGTATAAATTCAATTCGATTGAGGGTTAAATTTTCCACTCACCGGTGACAGGAGCCTCGATGTCTATCATGGTTTTTTCCGAGCGTAGAAGTGCGGCTCCATCGTTGATTATACGAAGAGCCGCAGCCTCGTCGATCCTACCCTCGAGGATAAAGTGTTGCTTCAGGACCTCCGGCCGCGGAGATCCTGTTCGTTCGTCGAAGACTTCTGCCACTGTCAATTTGTGCGACGGTGGAAACGGGACATCTGTCGACAAAACAAACGACACGGAATTAGAAACATTCGGGAGCAACGTGCTCGATAAAATTTTGCATGATGAAAAAAAAAATAAATATGCAAATAAAATATTTTTTTGTTCAAAGATAATTATATTATTAATTAAATTATTATAATTTAATATTAATATTGAATAATTAAATATATAGAATTTTCTACAATCGCGATTTAAAAGACTGCGAATCTTTATAGACGCTTCGTAAATTTCCCTCCACCTCCTCTTGACATAAGGAGTGGGTCTTTTGCCGCGCGATAGCGGCATTAATTACACTCGAGCTGTAATTTCACGTGACAATTCACGCCTTTTTACGAGGTGCCGCGGCGCTACAAAGCGATTCGTCGGAATAGATAAATCGAAGCGCAAATACCGACGACAACTGTGCCTAAATATTGATCGAACGACTCTGCGAGCGAGGCGAAAGTCGCCAACTCGTAAGAATTGATGGGTGTGCAGATGTTACGCGAAATAAATATGTAAATGTTGAGATGCTTAATCTCTTCCTCTTTTGTTTTCCCTGCCCGTTCCTTGCCTACGAGCGGATGATTTATGATTTCGAGTTATCGTATGGTCGCTTTAAATCGCGATTCGCATTCGCGAAATTACCAGAGTCGCATTTTCATTTTCTCGTCAGTCAAAATGTAAACATGCGAGCTTCGTTCGCTTTACTTGCCATCTTTTATTTTCGTGCTGTCACATCTGGAACCGTTAACGGGATCAATGAGACGTGATACAGATGTGATAAAAAAGCCTTGCGCGTTTAATTTCAGATAATTACGTAAAACGATTGTGTAATACACGCGATATGTTCCCCGTGACGTTTCGAGAAGCAACATTACGCAACGTAAAGTTATTAATCGCGCTCGTCGCGTCATGCACGATTTATCTTTACTTAAGTATATACGTGTACGAACGAGGTGGCAGCTGAAAAAACAGTGTCGTAAAACGGAGTTTTTTGTCGATCGTCGACCACGTCACGATACATAAAGAATTCAATAATTATATCGTTTCTCTATTGAATTAATTATTTTTAATTGAGAGAAATAAACATTTCCAGCCACGCAATCGATCATAAACATCAATATAAAGCAGCGTATTATTTATTCCGCGAAACGAAGGAAACGTCTTCCTCCATTTCTGATCGATGTTTGAAATTCCGATATCAAGCTCGTTAAAATAATGCATAATAAATAACGGTAAAAAATGTTATATTTCAGTTTGCGTGAAGCGATAACGATTCACAGGTAACAGGTGGGCGACGACGAGGCACCGCGGATCACAATATCTCGTAGCGTTTGTCGGGCCAATGCAAAAACATAGGGCGTTCAAGGTTGGAATCGTTGTTATTGCTGCGAGGCACGCCATAATCATCGATCGGCCGTTTCCCGCCCATCAAGGTGAAACGCATTACCTGACTTGGCTCTTTCGGGTATCTGGACCTCCCTGGTTCCCCTGATCCTACCAAGACGTAGTTTAAGAGACGGGTCTTCCCATTCACGATCACTCGACGTTTCCACGGTCCCTATGCTTTCCGATGAAGTCGTCTTGACACTTCCACAGTCTTCCAGGTTTCTCTCCTTAATTCTCTTCGATTCTCGAAACAATCGGCAAGGCGACGTTCTTATGATCCTCCTCGGAGACCAGAAACACCGAAAACAACCAGAAGGACTGTCCTGCTCCTTCATTACCATTTCTTCCACGTAGCGACGAGTAAAGGCGACGTTTTGATTGTACTGGACGTTGAACGTGTCAAAGGTGTCCGTTTCGTATACTTTGTCCCTCGAAGTACTCGGCTGACCGTACAATAAAGTCGAGTTGTCGAGCAAATCAGTCGACTCTGTGTTGACAAGATTTCGAAGCTTCTTCGTTTCCGCTTCTGCGAAACCTGACGGAATCACGGTCTCCTGAATCGCGTCGCTTTGCGTGTCTCGTGATGATAAATGATCGTTCGAACTGTCATCGTATATTAGCTTCGTCGACGAATCCTTGTCCATCATCGACGACGAATCCCTGTCCACCATCCAATCCAACATGGTCGAGTAATCGGAAGAGGTGACGTCCTCGTCCGTAAACTCGTCCCTCATCTCGTGATCGCGATCGAGGACCGGCTCCTTCGCGTTCATCTCTAATCCTCTATGTTCGCTGTGCACCGTGTGCGAAATCTGCGCCAGGTTCTTTTCCGGCGTGCATTCCAGGTTCATCAAGATCGGGTCCATCTTCGTTGGTGTCGAGGCGGGCGCACATATGTTTCTCGGCGTAAACAAGCAGAGCTTGCTCATGTGGGCGAGCAACGACGTGTCACACGCAGATATCCTCGGCGTATCAACATCGCGAGTCTCGTCTAATATGTGCGAAAGCTCGGGAGTGACAGGCGTCGCGTGTCGATCGACGCACCTCCACTGTAGAAACTCGAACGACGGCGTGGAATATTCTTCAGCCTCCTGCTGGAGCGTCCTCTCCAGAACGTTGGTTTTAATCGGCGTGCAACACGCGTCCAGCAACGTGGCATTCTTGAATGATAAATTTTCAGGGGTGGCGTACTCGCTATCGATGGTAACGTCCTTGTCCTCGTCGGATGTAGGAACGTCCTTTTTATCGGACATGTTGAAAACACTGGGCGATGAGTACCTTTGCCAGACACAAACTCCTTTCGCAGTCACCTTTCGCAAATGAAGTAGATGGCATCGATTCTTGAGGAGGAAGTCAAGTTCGCTGGCCATTGGCGTTGCGATATCACAGAAATCCATCTGATTGGATAATGTAATCGATATAATCGATACAAATGCTCATTTATACCAGGAGATGGCGACATGTCTTGAAGCCTCCCAGACGCGCTTTATATAAAAAACCTTGAAACGATTCATCTTGTCGATTGTTTTCTAAATGCAAACAATTTCTCTCTCTCAATTTTTATACTTAAAGTATCTCTAAATGATTGTGAATAATTTACATCGTTTGTTTCTAGTCATTGTTCTCAAAAAAGTGTCATTTGAAATAAACGACACAATTGTTTTTCAACGTGTTCAAATCACACTCGGTGTCGACTTACATCAGATGTTAGTAATCATACTTTATAGACAAAACGAACACGAATAAACAAAATCAAGCACACGTAATCACTCCATTAAACTCATATATATTATGTTATAATATTATTATGAGCAAGAAAATATTAAATGAGCAAATATTAAATAAAGATTTATTTCACCTATTTTATTAACTTTTCTTTATTTTTTCATGTGCGTTAATTAGAAATCCAATAGATAAAGAATATCACTAAAATTGTGATTTAAATACAGTGCTCTCTCTCAAATTCATTGTATAATAAAGTAATAAAATTATATAGATAAAATTATATAGATTATTAAGATGCTTCAAATTATATATAGAGATATGCTTCAAGAATTTTCGAATTTTATTATGATCTAAATATCATTTTGAAAATAATGGAATTAAAATATCAAAGGTTCATAAATTCAATCAACTTGTTAAAATTTTGTATATTTAAACAAAAGTACCATCTTTACAACTTCATAACCATTTAATATAATTTCACAATAATAATCTGCAAACCTCCTGTCGATACAAGACCAATCAATCGTGGACAGCATTTTTTTTTAATACTAAATAATCTGATTAATTATAAATATAAGTTATTTATTATTATATCGCAATTTACTTCGAGAAAATAAAATTAAAAGATAACATTATTAAAAATTGCTGATCGCGATTTCAACAGTCCTCTAAATTGATGAATTTTGCCATTCAATTATTCTTGATCGGATCCCATAAACTCGTTAAAAGCGCTGTTCGCGCTTCTGCGCGAAGCTGCCATTCTCATCCGGCGATTCCTGTTGGACGCCATCAACAAAAAGTGCACCTCGGACACGTAGGTAATATCCTATACACACATTATATATCGTAATCTTTTTGTAAAATGTATCAAGCGCGATATATCAGGGTGACTCTTTTTACCTCGTAATCCGGAGAACCTGCTCTCTTATCATCCGGAGAACCTGCTCTCTTATCATCCGGAAAATAATCGACGCATTCTTGACACCTCGAAGGTACAATCTGAAAATCGATCTCTTTTGCCAGCGTTGCCTTCAACATGGAACTATCCAGGCTGTGTTCTTGGCAGACGAACATTTTTGGGCTGTGGAAGCTCGAATCCAAGCGTTTTCTAATCGGAGTGTAACCTGTGGAATCTTCGTTAACTTGATCAACCGACCGACAGTTGGACGAAAAGATGCGTTTTGTCTGCGAATTCTTGGGCGTCGATGAGCTCGGCATCATCATTCGCATAAGCTTCTCGATCGTGGGACTTACGTTATTGTAACATTTCGGTGGCCCGAAATTCATCTCCGAGATGTACGTCGAATTGGAATCGTTCAGTGAGACTTCGCTCTTGTTTTCAAATACCTGTTTAGGTGTCAAATGTATTAGGTGTTCAAATGTATTATTAAGATTCTCGTTCGGGAACTCGTTCTTCAAAGTTTTCGACGTCGGCGAGGAATACTCAATCGGTGAATAGAAATGTACATTCGCTGCAGAGGACTCGAGTAACGGAGAAAAATATTCCTGAGAAATCTCAGCTCTGTTAAAGTAATCCTTGGATGGACGTAACACGTGCTTTTTATCGGTCATGTCGAACTAGTACGATTTTCCAGAGAATAAATGTATGGAACTCGTAATAACGTTGCTCGGCTCTCCTCAACGTTCAAAATCGAAGATCAGAAGATCACTTTGATGTTGAAACTTTTTGGAATCGCTTTTTATTTTATAAGATTTGAACACTGGCAATAAAAATGCTCTTATATTCTACGACATTCGAAAAAGCACTGTAAAAGTATCGCCAGGAATCAAAGAGATATTATGTATCTCAACCGAATAGACAAAGATATATAAAATATAGATTCCCTAATGTATTAGACACAATGTTTTATATTTGTAGGGAAAAGAACCGTTGTCATCTGATAATGACACGTACAGACATAAAAACACGACTAGTCTAAACATTGGTTGCTGAAGTATTTGCGTCGATATAAATCGATTTTCATGAAAGTAAATAAATACTCTATTTCTATTAAACCTTCAGTCCATAATCGTGAGACTTTAGATAGTGATATAAAATTGGGAACCGCGCAAAATATTCACTATAAAATAAATATTAAAAATGTTTATATATAAATATAAAAGATTATCTTAAAATCATATCTTTTGAAATCAACAAAAACCAGTATCATATATTATCTTCAAATTTCTTTTTTATGTTTGTATTCTTGTCATCGACTGTATAATAAATTATGCACAATAAATTAGTTATATTTTAGTAATAAAGTAATTTAGTAATTTTTATCAATATATGATAAAATAAACATACATATCATCATTATTATTTTATAAGACACATTAACATTAATATCAGAAACAAAGATATAAGTATAAAAAAATATCAGATTGTATATTCACAAGATTATTCATATTTTTACCGCGCAAAATATTCACTATAAAATAAATATTGAAAATGTTTATATATAAATATAAAAGATTATCTTAAAATCATATCTTTTGAAATCAACAAAAACCAGTATCATATATTATCTTCAAATTTCTTTTTTATGTTTGCATTCTTGTCATCGACTGTATAATAAATTATGCACAATAAATTAGTTATATTTTAGTAATAAAGTAATTTAGTAATTTTTATCAATATATGGTAAAATAAATATACATATCATCATTGTTATTTTATAAGACACATTAACATTAATATCAGAAAAAAAAGATATAAGCATAGAAAAATATTAAATCGTATATTCACGAGATTATTCATATTTTTGCGATTATTTACATAATAAAAACATCAGCCAATAAATAGCAATATAATGCTTTCACAAAACGTGAAAATAATTTGTACAATATAATTACACAACTTTAAGCCTTTGTAACCGGATATTCACAAATATAATCAAAAGATCTAAGAATCGGACAAGTATATTGTATACAAGAGTTTGTTTCTCTGATCCAATTCTTCTATCTGAAAAGTACAAAGTAACATTGATGCTTTGATCTATTCCTAGTATTCGCTCGCGAGTAAAAAGATCGATTCTTTTTCGCCATCTAAACACCCTCGCGCCATACAATTCTCGCCGTGTGCACATAACGAAAACTAATGGAGCGATACGAAAATACAGTTCTTCCTGAATGATTCAGCAGTCTGTCTCGGTAGCAACAAAGTTCCATCCATCTCTCACGATTACTTTGATAAACCGCCCGCATAACTGATCCATTGGCATCAATATATGATGCTTTAGTTATTAAAGCTCAATAGAAGGAAAAATGTTAAAAGTAATGGACGCTTCTTTGTCAACAGACATATTCGTGTATCGAATAATAATTATTCAACGACTATGTAAGCGCTTTTATCGCCGAGATGTACATGAGATGACAAAGTCAGTCATCTTGCAAAGGTAATCTCGAGGAATAAAGAGAATAATTGTATCTCATAAAGAATATAATTGCATCTCAAGAGCTTATCCATTCGGATAGGACGCAAAGCGTTCCTTGATTCATCTTAACATCTTACTGCAGAATTTATCGACTAAATACGCCTGTGAATCCAGCGGATGTAAGCGGATGTGACGGACTGAAGTAAAATATATAAATGCATTACGAGAACGGAAGATGAAGCAAGAAGTTCTCTCGGGGCGATAGCCACTTTTTCGTGACTTTTCATCTCTCTCTCGGTCTCTCTTTCTTTCTCTATCTCTTAGCATTACGCTCGGAATTAAGCGGAAAAGCGATATATTCCCCGTGGTTTGAACACAACAACTAATTTGAATATTCAATCTAGGGAAAAGCTTGGGTAACCGATAGTTTCGAAAGTCGATACCTGGGAACTCGGTCGTTGCGCGAAAACTGCGCGAGGAAACGTTCAATCAAGACTGTACAATGTATGATGCTTTTACGTCGCGTATGTGCAAGAAGGACGATCGACGTAGATGAGACGTATAGATGTACGAAGGATATCGCAAGGATATTAATTACGAGCACTAAATTGTGTTCACTTCCAAATATGCCACGAATTTAATATCGAATAACACGCTGCACAAAAGAGTTCCGATATTGGATATTAAAATATCGAGAAATATAATCGACTCTAATTTCGGGCCTATTGTTTTATCGTTGCGACATTTAATTACACTAAAAAGCTCTCTCTTATCGCCCTTGCTTCAATGATATTATTGCTCATATATACCTATAAAAGGATTATTTTTATTATTTGATTCTAGTTTTTCAAATTCTCGTGAAATGGCGGCAATAAAATTTTTTCCTCGGTTCACTATAAAATAAAATTAATATAAGAATAATTAAATTTGAAATATTCACACACGTGATTTGTCCTCATCTTTTCAAAAATATTCATCGTTTACTTTGTTTTTGTTCCATTGAATATTTTTAATATCGATTAATTTTATTCGATCGCGTTAATTTTCACGATTCGAAAAATCAGCTGATTGTCTCGTTGTACTTGTACATGACATAATGGCAAAAGAAATAAAATGTCTGTCTTTTACGCAGTATTACAAGAAACGGTAAAATATTATTTGTTCGCATAAATATCTCAAATGTACGTAAAAGCCATTAGGTATGATGGTGTAATTACATTCGATATGATCGTGATTATGAATTTCATATGACAGCTATAGAATTGGTAATAGTAATTTGCCACGAGTGCAAAACGGTAGAACGACAGCAATAGTCGTTTTTGTGCAAACATTCCAAGCAATATATTATAGAAATGTGTGTATAAATTTTGCGTGTAGCATTTGTAAATTAATGGAGAATTACTACATTCGAAGAGAACTTCCAATTAATATGTGCGCACACATGTATGTACATTTCCACGTATAATATCATCGCATATCAAGTATCTCAATAAAAAGGTATAATTTAGAAAGAAATATTTGCGGCGAAAATTCAAGCATTCTTACTTAAATTTTAAATTGAATGTAAAATGGTGTAAATTATTAATTAAAGCGGCTTGTTTTTCCTCGAAATCGAAACCATCGCGTAAAGTTTACGAACATATATTTCTGGAATTTTTGTAGAATCGAGAAATATATCGAGATTCGATGTGACGAGCATCGAACATGACAACGTCCACTGATGACGCGAGGATCAGTACGCGTAATCCTTTTAAAGTTTCATTATAACACGAACAATGTGCAATTAACCCGCTGTTTATTGTCATTTCGCATTAAGTCGCGAATAACGATGAATGTTCCTACGCATTCGAATCCTAATTAAAATAAATTAGATACCTCGGGCATAAAATTTTTCCCTTTTCTTAAAAAAGGTAGTCGATAATTTAGTTACCCTACTTTTGCCTACATTTGATTTTAATTGTAAAGATTTGTAGGAAACAAAAATTGTTTTTTCACACATTTAGTTATTTAAATTTAAAAAAAAATTATTTACAAAAGCGGACATTTCGTGTGTGGTAAAAAATCAAGTGGAACGTCACGTGTAACGTCTCGCGTTAAAGCGAACTGTAATTATTGGATTCCCGTGAGTTGAATGCAAACGAGAAATTTACCAATTACAGTGAACAATCTTCGGAGATTGAAATCTACCAATCAGGACGATCACTCGCTTTTCCGCGTGACGTTTCGACGATAATGTGACAACTGTTCGCGCCGAATTTTCCGTATACTATCAACGCCGCCGACCGTATGATTGGCAATTTGATTTTGTCCAGAATAGCTCAATGTAAACACGGCAAAGTGTTGTTTACCGTCACCTCTTGTTTAGCGCCAACTCTGACATCATGAGATATCACCAGTTTACTTCATCATGTTCAATTATCATTTCTTATCTTTAAACTCGCACCACAAAATTTATAATTAACTAAATTTATAATTTATAATTTATAATTATAAATTTATAATTTATAATAACGATAATTTTATTTTGCAGATTTCAATTTTTTCTTCTCGCAATATGTCATTTGCGCGAGATCCCTCCATTGTGGTAGCTTGTTAAATAACCAAAAACGCCAAAACCAGTTCCGCGACCTACTTGAGATAACTCGGTGAACTTGGATTCGGGCCACGAATATTAATGATCGAGGACATCATACGATATATTACGAGTCTGGATCTAACTCCTTCTTCCACCATCCAACTGGATTTATGTAATTCAGTTGACAAATGCCTGCCAGAGTACAAATCAATACGCGATTAATTTCCTTTCTTTAGGAGGGGATTATATTAAATTGCGTTGTGCGATTATATTAAACCTGAAATAATATAACCATATTTGTTGAGTCTAAGAAATACAACTTGCGAAACAAATGTCGAAACAGACAAGCAAAGATAAATCATTAATAATCTCCAATAATCCCCCTGTAACTTTTTTTCCTCCTAATAAACTTGATGTAATCCTTGATCCTATTATTGTAAGTCCGATCACGGGTAGAGAAAAAGCGGGAAAAGGAGTCTATAGATGCGCGACGATCAATGTCGAACCGGAATCGATATGGTTATAAAGCCAACCTTTTAGAATCCGCGACACGACAATTGACAGCGGATGCGACAGCTGCCATTTCCAGGCATACGTCGAAAGGAAAGTAACGGGCTGACGGTGACTCGATGGACATGAATGGATAAGCGACCATTCGTGCTGACACGAAGACAAGAGAGCGAAACGGAGGAAAAAATCACTGCATTTATATGTATATCGCGCGTACATTGATAAAAACAATTTGGATATGTGCAAATGCAATCATAAACTAGATTATTTTAATGGTTAAACTGCAAACACTATACAGGGCGGTTTATTCGAAAATAAAAGTACAGATGTTGATTATACGGACCACCTCGAAGTCACGTGCATGTATTGTTAGGTGAGGAAGAAGACTAGTACACTGAAAAAAATCGTTTGATTGTATCAACAAGATGTATCTGATAGAAGGCATTTTGGTTAAACCAAGCAGAATTCCTAGTTATCACGATAAGACTCGATTTTTTATAACTAGAACATTTAATAGACTTTTACTATAAAGATTTAGTTAGTATTTTCTAGTTGGGTCTATAAAACTTTTTGTTATTAGCTAAACATGAAAACAGAGATGCCATTTTTTTATAAATTTAACAGGAAGAAATTAATCATACTCATCTGGTAATTTCTAAAGGAATTCTGGTTCGTCCATTTTCGAAAATTTTAAGTGATTGAAAATTGTTCCAAGTTCGAGATGCACGCAGTTATTAGATTTTCGCAAAAAAGCGTGAATCATAAATGTAAAATTGATCGTTAAATCAGTGAATGCTTATGACAGGAATGTTTTAAGTCAAAAAAAGTGCTCGTGTAATGCAATAAATTAAAAAAAACCGAGCGACACATCCTCGAAATTAAAAGATATGCTGTTTGAATTTTTCACATTTATTTACATCACACACGGACAGGTCTTTTCAGTCTTTAAACATTCACGCACAGATTTCTTTTCTCGCTTTTTTTCTACTTGTGATAGGACTTTCAATTCATCTCACTCTGATTCATGCCTTCTGCTTGCAAAAATCTAATAACTGCGAGCATCTCGAACTTGGAATAATTTTCAATCACATCGGTCATTTTATTCTCTTGTCAAACTCCGACTAGTGGATGGAATACAACAAAGCTTGAACGACTACTAGGCCTCTTCTCCACGTAACAATACATGCCCGTGACTTTGAAGTTGCGCGTATAGATTATGTGTAATCAACACGCCTCTATATTTTTATTATCGGACTGTCTACGTATATTATAAGAAAGTTACATATACATATAGAAATAATTAGATTACATCAACGAAATATCAGTATTATGGTCCAGTATCCAAACCAAGATGATGATGTTTGCCAAAATGAAGTTAATTTAATGTAAACAGCATGTACATTATTTTATTCAGTATTATAATATTTATTTAAACTCGTCAAAATTTTGAAAATATATTTTTTATGAATATAGTTTTTCTCATCGATAACCGATATATACGTTCAATTCAAATGTGAATTAAAATTTTTATGGAACAACGATCTTTTAATCTACCGTTCAATTAAACGTATTTAATACTTGATTAATTCATTATATCAAATAAGTATAATATAATAGCAGATATATGTGTAATAAATATATAATAGCAGATTGTGTCAAAAAACTATACTCTCAAAGTAACTTATAGCACAAAATTAATTGCAAGAGAATGTGTACGCACAGAATTATACAATAAAGAAAATATAAAAGTACAAAAAAATAATAGTAAAAAGAGTAATGATACAAATAATAAGCATCAAACAAATAAAAAAATCTGCCCATAACGTCGTTAAATAATTCACCTTTGCTGCACACATCAAAGATAATATAATTACAATACATGTTTATAAATACCGTAATACAGCAACTTGCTATAATTTTTAAAAATTGCTTGTTGAAAAGAAGTATCAATCAAAGTTATATAAAAAGAAAAAATTAATATTGTTAAGCTGTGTGATTGTCATCAGTATTTGGAAGTTCTAAATATTGAAAATAAAAAAAACTAAAGTGTAGCAAAATTACAATTTACAAAAAAAGGACGGAAAAGAAATAGTAAAATATTTAATATGTCTCAGGATATTAAATGACAATTAATATGTGATAATTTTTCATCACATCGGCGCGTTAGAATAAAAAATTTGATTATTGAAAATATACTCTTTTTTCATGATTTTTATGATTATGGCTTTTTCCAGTAGAAATGTTATTCCAAACAGAAGCTGTTGAATCTCGCTATCGATAACATTTATAAAAAAAGAGCAATCATTAAATAATAGCGTTAATAAATAATGCGGTACATCTTCATACATCTTCAGTATCTTCAGATGACCAATTCTTTAAGTAATCGTTTATAGCTTATTATC
The DNA here is from genome assembly GCF_025532165.1 of Camponotus vicinus. Taxonomy (NCBI): domain Eukaryota; kingdom Metazoa; phylum Arthropoda; class Insecta; order Hymenoptera; family Formicidae; genus Camponotus; species Camponotus vicinus. The sequence goes on along the minus strand of NW_028141949.1, from coordinate 12,410,480 downwards.
AACATCTTCTTTCTAAAGATTTGAAGATTAAACTTACACGGAACATCAACGCTATTGTTCGACAATTATCCTTTTCTTTATAAATTCCATAGATTGTGACATTCAGCGTAATTTAATTGTTTGGAATAATATGTTAAAGTCATTCTCGATGATAGATTCGTCATAGAATACTCAGAAGATGAAAATCTCCACATGTAGAGCGCCTAAGAGACAACAACGTCTCACAATCAGGGCATTATCGGGATTTTAGGATCTCCCTCTCAGCTGACAATCACTCTGCCACTGAACCATTCATCACCTCACCGTGTTCTTTCTGCTCGCTTACATATTATTCTTCGATATTTACAATAGAATATATATATATATATATATATATATATATATATATTACACAGGGTGTTTCTTAATAAGTACGAAAAAGGAGATGATTCTTTGCCGAAAATTAAGGGATGTTTTTTTATATAAACATATACTCCTATATCCCTCCCTGTGGAGTTACACTCCTCGAAAAATGGGGGTAAAAATTAGGTTTTTATTTTTTTCTCAAATTTGGAACAAGTTAAAGAAATGAAATTAGATGGATATTTTCTACTAGTAAAAAGGTTATTTATTAATATTTCTTTCAGCCTCCCGTATTGTTATAAGGGGATGACAATAGCAAACCTTTATTCAATTTTTTATTAGAACTTTTTAATGGGCTGGAATATGATCATCTAAAAATATGCATTAAAAAGTTTGATTTATTTAGAAACTTTTTTATTACTTTTATTTTTTTCATAAAATTAATAGTTTTCAAGAAAAAAAAATAAAATACGTTATCGTGTAGCACGATAACGTATTTTATAAAAACATAGGTTTCGAATTACGAAGAGTTAAATTTTAAAATAAAGATAAAATTAGAATAAATGTTGGAAAAATTGGAACAGAAACAAAATTATAATAAAAACTTAATTTTTACTCCCCTTAATTTTCGAGAAATTTGCATATTGAAATGCATATTGAAAATGCATATTGAATGCATATTGAAAATCTGTAAAATAAATATAAAATTAAGACAAATAAAAAGAAAATCATGAGAGATGGGAAAAACATTTTGTTACAGTAAAGCTACATTTTTAGTGTCATTTTGCAATCATAATAAGTAAAAGTCAGTAATCGATAAGTCGAGAAAGGAATGACGCTGCAAAGAAAAGCAAGTGTACGTCCAAAATAATTATAATGTAAAATGAGACATTGGTGATATTCATATAATTTACAAATAATATTTGACGTTTATTTTCCGCTAAATTCATTACTACACAATTTATCACGATTCTTGATCAATATCCTACATTTAACATATTCCTACAAACATTTAACTTATGCCAATGATCTCTGAGATACTATAATCCTTACTTGAACAAAATAAATTTTCCTTCAGAAGTTACGTAAATTGTACATATCCTCCATGCAAGAAGAGGTCGTTGACTTTGCTATAAGAGCTGATCGCGTCGCATGATCGTAAGTTCAAGTGACAAAAACTACCCCTTTATAAAGCTGAGCTTGCAGGACGCACATACATATCTCCGGATAAATACGCGGGAGACAGGATGATAGCGGCTTCGCTTTAGCGCTAGCGATGCAGCAGCGTCCGGAAGGCCATGGATTTTGAGATGGAGTGGCGGCGCTGAAAAGCGAGGAAGGCGAAAAGACACGGGGGACAGCGGCACGGGGAGGAATCGGTGGTGGTGTACAACGAGGGAGGTAAAGAAAGAGACGTGGCAGTGGCGGCGGTCACGACGACAACGACGTTGGGCGGGATACGCAAGTAAGAGGAAAAGAGAGATATGGGGTCAGAGGATGGACCGGACGGAATATTGATCCGCGTACCTCACGATAGCTGCCTATGCTGCGCTATGCTTTGCCGTGTTGCCTATCTCTCCCTCTCCCTCTCTCTCTTTCTCTCTCTCTCTCTCTCTCTGGCCCCGTTCTCATCTTGCTCGTTCGCTCGCTCTACTGCAAAACGGATGTGCCGGATAGAGTTTACCTTTGCTACTGCCAGCGCTCTTGCACCTGCGCCCGCGAGCCATTGACAAGAAACTGACAAACACAGGCAAACTCATCGCAAATGCATCGCGAGATACTTCCTAGACACTTTCCCGCCGACTAAGCATCAGCTAATTTACTCGTTCGTTTACTTCTTTTTAATGATTGGAATTACTTCTGGTTTACGTTGGATTAAGGTTTTATTTTATATTTCGAGGTGAGCACTCCAAGAGGAAAATTTTGTCGGCCGGTATCTCCAAAGTTTAGAATTCCAGTTCAGTTCAAACTCGATTTTTCCCTTACACTTTGCAAGGAAACTATGTGGAAAAAAAATTACCAGATTAGGTGGAGGCTAAAGGCTGATTGGCCAAGAACGCCAGATGGGCTTTCAGGCCTTGTTAATAATTCCTAACTGTTAATAATTCCTTCTTCCACACATTCCCGTGCAAGTTGTTACGTAAACGTGAATAGAGGAATGCCTGCAGCAAAGAGAGAAAAAGAACCGTGCGAGATAGCGCTTGGGGATAAGTTATGCTAAGATGTGTTGATGTGTGTGACGAAAGTCGACACGTATATATCCTGCGACCAACCACGCTTATGGTACGGGCAGGTCACAGAATATACGGCGCTTTCGCGTACCTGTGTTGACATGTAATTATCTCTACGCGTCGGATACACGTGCCTTCTACCGGGTCGTTGCTGTGAACATGGAACATTTAACAAAGTGTTGCAATACAAGCACTCTCGAGAAACAACGTTTGTTTTACTACAGACCAGGAGAAGGAGGTGATCTTCCTTTCTGAACAAATTTTCGTAAGGAAATTAAATTTCAATTGCGAATCAAATTTGCTATATCTGACTCTGGTCCCAGATGTTTCGGGGAAATGTCTCATCGCGATAAAAAAATATCTTTATTAAAAAAAATAGCACTTCTTAGATGCAATCTTCATTTTTCCAGTAATCTCCACATGTCAGAAAATACGATTCTCCCTCTTATCAGGGATGTAAAAATAAAAAAGAGATAAATAAATCAAGCTAGATGAAAAGCATGTTCCTTAAAGCATCTTAGGATAAGTCCGTTGAAAAACATTTATGTTTTCTCGCGTTCTGGTCTCACGGGGAAAAAAATCACAGGATAACGAAAGCGTAGCGTAATGACACGTAAAAACATTCCGCTTCTTATTCTTATCTAGATTCTCTAGTGGGTTAATTTTGATAACGTTCCCCTTATTTTTATCTAGAGACTCTCCAGTGGATTATCCGAACACATCTCGAGTAATTTCTTCCAATCGAGTCGTTGATTAGGCTGAATGAATTTCGCCTGTCTACGTCATGAATGAGAACATATCGATTCCGTTGTTTCTCCCGCAACTGCAGCTTCTGCAAAAGCGATTCATCTCCACTATATGACTACAACCGCATAATATTATGCACGACTATCAGCCGCATCGTTGACGGTCAATGCCGTGAGCGGGACGCCGTAGAATTCGATCAAGGCGCTTGACGAGAGGCAACCACGGCCGGTTAACGCTTTATTTGCATAACCGCAATGTTGCAAAGTCCCGAATATCATCTTCGACAATCCACGTCAACGGAATTGGACGCTCGAGATTTCAAATCGCGTCAACAAGCCCCGTTTCATCAAATTTGGATTTCTTCGCGCAAATGTCAAAGACGATAAAAATGTCTATAAGTAAAAGAAATGTTTTTTTCACCTAAACAAGATAGAATAATTATTGTTTCATTTTTTTCTGAGGAAAGCTTCGCGCTCTTTTACTCGATTTGACGCGAGATCCAATTTATGATGTAAAAAATGCATGTGTTAAAAAATGCAATTCCGTGTGCGAGAAATCGTTTGAAATATTAAAGATAAGAGAATTGACGCACACATCAGCATTTTCCCATTACACGTATGCATTTACATAATAACGTCGATACGCTGCATAAGATATAGATTCAATAATCGCACTGTCACTATCGGACGTAAGCAAATGCATTCATTTATGAAAAAAAAATTAAATAATTCTTACAAAATCAATTATCATAATCATACTAATTTTTTCATCTGATTCTCAAAATCATGTTACAATTTTACTAATCCATTAATTCTAGACTTCCAGAATTTTGCGAGAGCGTGTGCGCTGAAGTAATTGATTTTTCTCGCATCATGCTAAAAATGCACGTATACATTACACTATGTATTATTCCTTTATGTGATATATTGGTTTCGCATGTAGTAAAACGCAGTAAGATCATGTAAATCAGGCGCGACACGATGTTAACGAATATAGACGATAATATAGTCGCGTGACGAATATCGCGATGTAAACATACAATTCATAACGTCGTTTGCCTTGCAAACTAACGCATATACGCGGGTGATATTCGATTCTCATCATGAATTATTCGGATAATCATAGATGATAATGTATGGGTGCGCGAAACAAGAGAAATGCGTTCCGTCAAAAATTCGCCAATTCGATTGTCCCAGGGTCTTGTTTGATCCATTGATGACGTTTCGAAAAAACCTGAGCATTTTCAAACCAATTTAAATAAGATCGGTTCAATTTCCAAGGTCGCAAGTTTTATGGCCGCAGAATAATCTTGCATATCGTATAATAATTGGACAACAGAGAGAGAAATGCGGGTCGGTGTTGCCCAAGTAATAGCCCAATTCGATAACACGTTCACGATTAAATGTGCGAGAGCCCGTTTTAATTAATTAACTTATCAACAGATTTTGCAAGATCATCTCGCCAAGATAATTTAAGTGCGAGTGCAAGAAAGTGTTCTATCGTTTCGTTTTAATTTTCACTTTAATCGATGTCGACACATCGTTCGTCCTTTCCCATTCACGCTCACATGATAATGCGTCTCGTGATATAAGGCTTGATCAAATTTACACGATTACGGGCACACAGTTATTTCCACAACGGTTATCGAGAAACTAATTAATGACTCGGAACCGCAAACAATTGCGACAATTTCAGCGAGTTGGACAAATTTCACCCAATTGGAATTTATCTCCAAGATTTTTCCTATTGACATTTTTTTTATTTTTTTAATTGAGTGCCAGTGGTTAATGACATAAAAGGTTGTTATTTGTCGATGCGTCGAGTTTTTATTCAGAGGTAGATGTAAATTGCGAATACCCGGTTGCGTGTACGTGTGCGCCGGCTTATGTCACACGTGTGTGTGTGTGTGTGGCTGTGTGTGCGGCTAATGGTTTTCATGGTCCCGGGGTGCCATGTGCTCTTTCGACGCGCCGCAAGCCAAATAGCGCGACAGCCTGATCAAGTTTTATTGATTCTGAATTGCCTCGTCTCCGACTAACTACGTTCGGCGCAAATAAAATCCCGCAACATCAAATCAAAACCGACTTGCCGCGTTACTTGAGCGAGAACAACGTCATCTCGAGGAGAAAGATATTGTTCTTAAAATATATCGCGAAGACCCCCCTCCCCCGTCTGTGTCCCCTATTTTTATCAACATGCAAATGCTTTCGTTTCGCGTCATGATCGCTTTCAGGATCGGGCTCCGGGAAGGAAGCTCGCTCTATTCACGGCCACGAATTCCGGTAACTTGGACCGCGATTTCGCGGTGATGGTGGTGGTAGACGCGAAAAACGTGGTGAAAGCACCAAACTCCCCGTTCCGGAATGCGACGACGATGACGATGATGGGGACGGCGATGACGAGAGTACGGTAGAAAAGCTCTTTGACGCCGCGGCCGGCTTTGACTCCTGAACTTTAGAAGCTTTCGACCGGCAGGAAGCGAAAGGAAGGGCGTGGCGGGACGGAAAGAAGGAAAAGGTACGAGGAGCCCCGTTCGGGTTAAGAGAGACGAAGATGGACGTTGTGTAATACGTTTCGAGAGAACCCTTAGCGGGCGATAAAAAAGGAAAAATTGCAATAATTGCTCGGTGAAAGACAACAATTTCCGCACGGAATTAATAACATGAAAGCTAATAAATTTATATAGGATAAATCCAATAAAAAACCTTTAATGAATTCTCCGAGATATTTAAAAAATAGATACTTCTTGTAACAAAAATTGATTAAATACCATTTTTTTATTTCACAATTTTTAACATTAAATCTTGAGACTCTTCATTGAGCTCCTTGACGTTTATCTGAAATGATTTTATTATCATTTCGCATCGTGCGTTGAAGCTTAATTTGCAAAAAGGTTCGTTTCAATCATAAAAACACTTAATATTCATTTGATTGTTAAATAATCTCTCCAACATAATTCTACTCTATAATTTTACATCGTGGTAAATTACGATGATGGCTTCTTGATCTTTGGCGAAATTACAGCAGATTATATAACGAAATAATCCGGAAAGGCGTATTTATCCAGAAATTAATCAACTTTCGCGAGAACATGAAGTATCTGCTCAGATCACGGCTGACATAACGCGAGTCAATGATTCTCTACGCGCGGTTTATTAGTGGATGTGAAAACGCGTTCCAGCGTGCATGGAACTGTTCCAAACGAGACGAGGAAATGACTAATCGATCTCTTTCTACCCAGACCACGGTCCAAGACCTACGCTCTATTTACAGTCACCGGACTCGTACGTAGGATATCTACGACATCTCCATCCGACGTGTACTTTCACGAGACACGTGACCGATTTGGATCGCCATTTAACTCGGAGCAATTATATGTGTCTGATGTGTGCATGCTATATGTGTAGTCTGGACGCATACGTATTAAATTGATATATCCGTCTAATTATGTATGCATTGGAAATATTGCAAACGCGTTGCAAACGATTCTTTGCTACATTTATACATCTATAATTAAATGCTCATTAATATCCACAACGTTAAGTAATTCCAAATCGATCATATTTAATTTTTTTTTAATAAAAAAGAGATCCGTTCTCTCTAAATCTATCTTGCAAAATTCGACGCAAGGCAACGTATCCTTCACATTTATCTTTCATTCATGACGTCAGGCATTCATTGTAATCAGTCGGTGGATTAGCGCTATCTTTCGCCCTGTTTATCAAGCGTATGCAAATATTACGTGCGCGTCGAATCGATGCGAAATCGCAGTGAGACGGGGCTACAATCAACAGTCGCCCGGTACAATTAATTACGATTAAATATGATTGCACGCTGGCAATTAAGCGCGATTCATTATTCGTCCGCGGCAAGGACGAGAGAGTCCGCGAGATATCCACATTCTATCACATTTTGCGAAATGCAATAAAGCCATTTAAAAGCTATGAAGAAACGCTGCGAAATGTAAAATAAAAAACAGCAGTTCATTTTCGAAATAAAAGCGCAGCTGAAAATAATGTTCGAAGATACGTTTTTTAATTTCATGTGAAAAATTGTGATATTATATATATTATTTTTCTCTTATTTCAAATATCTTATAATAAATACTTTAAATAAATTCTTTAAATAAATACTTTATTGAATTAATTGTTAAGTATTATATAAATAAATTAATAATAAATTGTTTAAATATGATATAAAAATGATATAAATTTAAATATGATATAAATTGTTTAAATATGATATAAATTGTTTAAATAAATACTTTATTGAAATACTTTATTGAATTTTAAGATTTATCGAATTTTAAAATTTGCTGACAAGAGAGAGGAAGAAAAAAAAGAAAGAGAGATGCTCGAGCTTTTAATTTGAATAGACGTACATGAATGTCATCATCTATCAATGGCAAACTATCATTCATAACTAGCTAAATTTAAAAAGCGCAAAGAGCTATAAATATCGTTTCCTTTCCTCGGCACCTTTTCCATTTTTTATCTCCTTTCACCACACCTGCTCGACAATATTCTATTATATGCTAATTACGTAATGTCATTCATCCCTTGATGCAATGTTTTACCTTCGTGCAAAAATAATTATCAAAGTGAAATAATATATCTATGTCATTGCTGATGCATTGGGTGAAATTTATTCAGTTTTTATAATAATGGTCCAACATTGTCGCCATTCATCGTGGCACAATTAATCTCTGACATGCTCACAAAATCACCTCTCTTTGGTCCCCTTTCTCCTTCTACTTCTTAATTCAATAAAATAATTTTCTTTCTTCTGCGCACAACTATGGTTAGACAGATTGCATCTCGTTACTAAAAAAAGAATATGTTAGATGATTCAAAACATTGCGAATCATAATAAATCACATGTTACACGATTGTATGTCATAATCCTTGGGCGAGAAGCATTTCGTTACGCGTGACGCGTCGTGCATTTAACGTTGCCGATTTCGACTGACAAAGAGTTCTGCCGACGAGAGAAATCCTCTGTCGCGGTGGCAGTAACGAGGAACACAAAGATTTTCCGCGGAAAGAACGGAGGTGTTCTGGCGCGAAACCAGGAATCGTGTCTTTCTGGCACAAGCGCGGCGCTCTTTCGCAATAATTTACTCGCACCCGGTAGGTAGGTATGCATGTAGACGTGGGTACGAGTATCCGCGACGGTTCGCAGCTCGAAATGCATACCGTTTTCAACGAGATGCTCGGACGATTAGTCTCTCGCCGCTCTTGCACCACCGGATATCGAATGCCCATGCATACCGTATTCATGGCGAGCGCCCCAAGACGAAATTCGAAGCCACCGTCGCGAAAGTTTGTCGACGTATGCCAAAAACTCGACCAGTCTGCTCCGCAACTTGTCAGTCTTGTCATATATATATGATCAGTCCTGTTATATATATAGTCTCTGGCTGAAGAGACTCCTCCTCTGCTGCGATATGAAAATAACAATGTCGTAAAAACAATAATTTATTGCGAGCTGCGATTCCTACGTCGCAATTAAATTACCGCGGTAAGTATTAATTTTAAATATTCAATGACAGACGTAAATGCAAACTCCGTCTGACACATGTGTATTAAAGTGATATTCGATGAGTGGACGAGCGAGGAGAAAAAGAGGCGAATTGCGCTTTGCTCTCGCGATAGGTTTATTACATCTCTCAGTCAATAAGCAGAGCTCGTTGTAATTATTTCCCGAGCTTTGTAGTAGCACTTAAGGATTTAATCTCCGCGCGTATGAGTCATGGTCGAGGAAATAGCTAGTGTTTATTTCTTATTACCGTAATCTCGCCAAGTTCACACTCGGCACGAGCCAAAAATTGCTTTTACACAATAATACCAGTAATACATACAATGACTAGGATCTTACCAAAGAGTGACTTGCGTCATAAACTTTCAGAAAAGTTCAATCAGAAAAAAAGAGATTGTAATATGCGTGATTAAATAACACGTGTTTACATGCTCCGTTGCAAACTATTGCGTGTCAACTAATTTACTAGAGTCGCTTGAAATATACATATATAAAGAAAGAGAGAAAAAGAGAAAAAGAGAAAAAGAGAGAGAGAGAGAGAGACAATTATTTCAATTTTCTCTTAAATGCAATCTCATAAAAGAATGAATGAAAATTAAAGCACTCATAATTGCACAGAAGAAGGCCATTTTCAGCTCAAAACTGCCAAACACGAATTATCCAACGTATGAATACCGCCGCACGTGTCAAGAGATGCGTTTCTCATGTCTCGTAGAGAGAAGAAAAATACAGGGTTTTTTTTGCAGATGTGCATTCCAATGCACAATGCTACGTATGCATCCGAGAGTGCATGAAAAATAAAACGGCAGGGGCGGAGAGAGGCGGAGGGAGAAAAACAGAGGGAAAGAGAAAAGCGTCGGTCAATGTTAAAAATGAAATGACCCGTTGCGAATGCATTGATGGACCCGCATTGTTACAACGAGCGTGCTGACGAAATGAAGGGAGAAAAAAAGTCATCTTCTACCGCCATGCACTCTCTCTCTCTCTCTCTCTCTCTTTCTCTCTCTTTCTCTCTGATGAATATAAAATTATTACTCCACTTTCTTTGCGAATTTTTCTTTGCCTCTTTGTTCAAAGCGCCCGGAAAATACGCTTAAAAATTAACCATGTATTGGATTAACCATTATAAAATACAACATTGTAAAATATGCAAAATCTCACGAATCGCTCGAGTCGTCTAACGTAACGAGGAGCGACAAGGAAACCTTGGGATTAAAACGAGATTATATTATAATTGTATTGTGTTACGCGGACACACGTGGCATACAATGACAATGTCGGAAGAAACACGTACGGAGGAAGAGATCGACGATCGCTAATTCTCGAGGGGCTGCGGAAAGACGCGCATATCTATCAAAACGAGATGTGAACGTGGAGAGAATTATTGCACGATCTCCATCCATACGAAAGAGAGCGCGAGAAGCGGCGCGATTGAAGATTGAAAAAAAAAAATTAAAAAAAAACAAAAAAAAACGAAATTCAATTTGCGTTGCTGTCGTTGTTCGATGCGGATCTGCGGTGCAAAATAAAAAATGAAATAACTCGCACGAGAGGAGGGGGGGGGGGGGTCAAAGCTCCCCGCACCCTCTGCCCGGAAGTTAATCCGCGCGGATCGGCGAATTAACGTTTGGCGACCTAAATTCCGCCTTTATTGAGAATTATATACTCGCATGCGAAGTTGATTAACGGCAAATTCGGAAATACAGCGCGCGAGAGTAATCAAGAAGAGATTATTGCGCAAACTTTTCGAGACGAGTATTAACTTTGCTCGATTAATTTAATCGCTAGTCAAATGTGTAAGCAAATTTCTTTCGCTAAAGTTTAGCTCCCGAATCTATCATTAATCAAGCCCAATTGGGGATCGATAAACCCAACCTTCGTTCCTCAAGAATAATTAAATTACGCTCTTACAACTTTATAAGATTGTACAAGGAAATTAAAAATTGTCTTAAAAAGAGGACAAATAGAGGAAACGTCAAATTAAAAAAATAATTTAAAAAAAATTAAAAAAATAATTAAAATAATTTTTTAAAAAATCTCGCTGCTGTCGTCGAGTCAGAGGGGCAATTTCAAGTATCCTCGATAAACGTAGAAAGTTCGAAAAAAAAGATACGTGTGGTTGAGAGATGGATCGGTAAGAACAGGCTTAATCTGATGGACGCTCTGATGGGCGCACGATGTCGTTTTCGCTCGCGTGATACGGGCTTAAGAAGGAGGGAGCGAGAGAGACGGGACGTCTTCTCGCCCGCACGCATGCGCGAGCGTATCGATTGGTGACGGAACGCGTCGCAGGATGAAGAACCATCCCGTTCGCCGCGGCTTATTGTTAGTCGACCATCGCGGGTCGACCGGAGCCGAATGGCAGGAGCGGCCCGTCTGAATCGAGCCTGGTGATCGAGCATCGCGGTCTCGATCGATCGGAGAGGAGGATTACCGGTGCAGGGCGCCTCCTTATTCCGGATCACCGGAGCCGAAAACGTCGATTTGGGAAGCTCGCCCGCACACGAGGACGATTCGTAACAACGGGAAATAATTCAGACCTCGGATCTTGATCTTCCGCCGCGATCGAGATGCGCGCCGATCGAGCTTGCGCACCCATGATTATTGAATCAGATCGGATCATGTTTTATGCAGCTCTTATGATATATCTATATATTGAGGATATCTAGCTAATGGCTCTAATGGATCGCATAATCATCTCTATTATAGCAATGATTACATCTAAAATTAGTATTATTTTTAAACACATCATCATTCTTATTGCAAGGCTAGCTGGAAAAATTCAGTAAATAGAAACCATAGTAAATTCTAGATAAATTCTCTTTTACTGTTCCAAACTTATTCAATGGAATAAACTGAAAGCAAAAGCTATGAAAATAATTGATATGTAAAACTAAAATATATTTGCGCAAAAATGAATTTTTGCTTTAATTAATAATTATCATTATAGTTTGGAAAAATTGAAATCATATCATCTAATAATAAAGTCTTTTTTAACTCAATTAAATATGTTACATTTTTAAAATAAAAAAAACTGGAAATAAATGTTAAATTAAATTTTTTATTAATTTTTAGTTTAATAAAAAAATATATATAATAGTGACGAAATTAAAAACTTTTATCAATTTAGATCGAGTCCAGTTTAACATCGTCTAACAAAAACTGATTTATTTGCTATGTCGATTCTTAATCGATTACGAATTTTATTTTAATTAAACTTAAATTGGGAAATTCTTTCAATTGACGAATAAAAACATTTTCTGTTGTTTTTAATACTTTTAACAAAAAAGATTATAGTTTTTGCTGATTTTTTCCGGAAAATATCAGTTTTTACCACTGGCATTTGGATTTTATCCAAAAAATGTGGAATTTTGCCAACCTTGCTTTATTGTCTTATTTCTGCGAGATGAAGTATTTTCGAATTTTGCAGAAACCTGGGGGGATAAAATTGTTCAATGGGTTCGCGAAAACGCGTCAATATCGGACAGATAACATCGAAAGAGCAAGAGAAACGAGTCCTGACGATGACGCGGAATATCCGGTTTTCTCAGGCGCGGATCCTCGATTTTCCAAGGCATTAATCCGTCTGGACACGAGGAAACGTCGGAAATGGCGAAACGTGGGCCAGGGTCTGGAAGGAAGGGAGCCAATTCAATTTTCGTGACGTTTCCTCTCCGAAACCGAACCTGGCAGGGAAGCGACACTTTCGTGTAAATTGAGCGCTGACCTTTCATCGTCGAGCATTTGAAAGAGGTTAATACGACGATAACGACAAAAAATGCGACGCTTCCAAGTAAATGTGTTACATTGTGATGCTGCGCAACCAGTGATATATTTATCTAATAAAGCCCGATAGATAACGCTTTACTTCGGACATACGTCAATCATCATATAAAAAATTATAAAACTGGATTCTAAAAATTATACAATCCATTTGAAGTATTTTGAAGTATTTTAATTTTTTCACCGATCTTATAATGGATGAAACATATTTTTCTCAAAAAATTCGATGCTATTTATTGATTTGAATATTTGACAGTTTACTCGCATAATAATAATTAAAAAATAATAATTAAAATAAATGATAATAATATAAATAAAATAATAAAATAAATAATAATAATAATAATAATTAAAAAAAAAAGGAATATTTGTGCACCCAAAATTTTTTGGATGAGTTTATAATATAAATAATCATATTAATATACATATTATATATGTGTAGATATCTGTGTGCATTCAGAGTATTTGAGAAATTTAAAAAATGTAAGTAGATTTAATCGAGATGCGTGGGAATTCGGCGTTTCGTCGAAATGCCGGATGTTCTTGCGTGGAAAATCGACATCCTCGACGACTGACTTTATATGCGCGCGGAGCGAAAAATGTCCAGGCAATAAAGTTGCTAATTTAACCGCCCGCTCGACATCTGGCGCGCGTTTCCTCGCATTATGCGACTTGCACACGTGCGCTCGCTCGCGCAATCACGACGATATAATACCGCCCGCAATAACTATCGCACGATTCCGCCGGCGTGTTTTTATTACATTTTGTACACAGGATGTATTATATAGAGTATCTACTTAAATCTTGGAAAAAAATTCCCTGACCTTTTAGGTATTATTCAACCTTTCAGGTTTTATTCAAAATTCTCCAGATAAAGAGAATATTTTAAAGATTTCTTGCAAGAAAACCCGGCGCGAACTGAAAAATTCTGACGTTGGTGAAATTTTATTTCAATAGGGGGATAAATAAATGAACTTGGGAATTTTCAATTATACGGTCCAAAAACGATTTTAAGGGGTGAAACCTCTCCCCTCATATATAGAGCTTTTCCTCTTTTCGATATATCTCCAAAATTATGCGTAATATCAAAAAAATGTTATACTTCATACAAAAGTTTCATGGTAAGAATACTTTTATTTAATCCCATTAATAAAAATATTTTTTTAAAGATTCTTGAAGAAATTTTCTTCAAAAGTTATATTTTCAAAATTTTATTAATGTGAAAGTGTTCTTACGATAAAACTTTTGTATAAAAATGAACTTTTTTCGACGTTTCGAATAATTTTTAAAATATATCGAGAAAAGCAAAAAATATCACTCTACATATGAGGAGTGGTTTCATCCCTTAGAAACCATTTTTAGGTCGCAATCGATAATTTCTAAATTCATCTATTTGTCCCTCTACATGTGTGTAAAAAAAGTTCCATCAAAATCAGAATTTTCCAGTTTGAGGAGTTCCCTTGTTGGTGCAACTTTTTAAAATAGAATTTTTCATTATTATGCGTTTTCTAATATTTTTCATTCATATATGAAAGAAAAATGCAGAATCTCGCTAAGTGCTAAATTTTCAAATGTACTGAAAAAAGAATTAAATATCTCTCATAAATAAACATTTTTTATTTGCATAACATTTTCATTTGTTTATCATTAAAAATTATGATAAAGAATGTGTACTGCATATTCAATATTTTGTTACGACACATTGAATATATAAATAGAGACAGATTTAAACAGATATATATTTAATGCATAATTTACAATTTGGATTGCCGATTATAAGAGCAAAATTATCAAAGAGAGAATTTTTTTTTTAATTTCTCCAAGTCTCAATAAAATTCCATGAGAATCCTTGATTTTTCTAGATACAAAAAACCCTGAAAATTTTAAGTTTTCAAGAAAGAGTAGACACTCTGTATTATATTTCGCAAAATAATTGATCTTACTGGTGTGTGCGTCGCTTAAATAATCGATTGCCTTCGATGCTAGACTTTCGAAGTTAGACCCTCTCGTTAGAGTCAGATCAGTATCTCTAAAAATTGAAGTGAAATAAAAAATATATACAAGGGATAGATAAAATAATGTGAACACCTGAAACATAAATACTATATTTATTTATTAATATTCCTCCTTGGAATCATACAATTTTTTGAATAGTCTCCAGTGAAATATTGTCTCATTCTTCTATCAAATAATGCCAAATTTTTCAAGATGGTAACTCACACATAGACCCAGCTAGAAAAGTTCAATCTTGATTTGTATCAAAAAAACAACAAACTTCAACATCTTCTCTAATTAGCACAATTATCCAATTTAAATATCAAATATGGATAGTTTTGGAAAAGAGAGTATGAAAAGCAGATCCCCTCCTCCAACATCTCTAAAGCAATTGGCAGGTATATGATAAAACAATAGGACAATATTCTACTGGAGATTATTCAAAAATTGAACGATTCTATTCTAAGAAAAATTGAAGCTATTAAAGGCAAATGGTGGCCCAACATCTTATTAACAAATAAGTGTATTTTTCAGGTATTCCCATTATCTACCCCCCGTATATAAAACTAAATCAGATAGAAAAGCGAAAGTAACGCTTTAAAGTTCGTGATATAAGCGCAACGTAAATAGCGAAGGTAAATAAGTCGCGAAAATAATCTCGCAACATCGATCGTATTCCAACGATAATAGGGACCGAGGGTGTCCGAGCGAAATGTTATCCTTACGGGGCCTCCTGTCGGAAGTGTGGTCGATGCGGGGGCAGTGACACGTAACTAAGATGCGGAGACCCGGTTGCAATAAAGAAAAATAGCCCGCACTCGAGGAAAGGAGTCGCGGGGAAAGAGCGAGAATGGCCCTCGAGGCTCTCGTACGAGCCACTCGTGCGGAAGACAGAATGGAAGAAAGGATCGCCCGGGGAAGAGCCTCCTGAGCGAGAAAGAGCACGAGACGCTGCGCGCCCTTTTCACGTTAAGACAAATTGATCGCACGTATTTATATCCGGCGGTAAGGTACATCCAAGGACGAGCCCCATGAGCTGGGTAAAATGCGCGTTGGATATAGATATGTTGTTGTACATACAATTCAAATTATGCTTTTGCGACAACTCGATCATTGGCACGTGAATTGAATTTTAAGTCGCGGTGTAAGTACTGATTCGAAAACTTTGTTACCATCTTTTCGAGATTTTAAGCTCCTGGGAATTACCAGCAAACATCCCGAACTTATCAATTACACAGTCTACTTAAATCTTGCAAAAAGAATTCTCGGATTTTTCAGATATTTTTGTTTAAAATTCTAGAATATTTTAAAGATTTTTTGATAAAATAAACTTTGTAAAATAATTTTTTATTACATACGTTTTCTGATATTTTTCACTCATTTAAAGAAAAAACGCAAAGCCATTTAAGTTTCCAGTGTGTTATAGTTACAAGTATACTGAAGCTTTCGTTAAAATAAAAATTTTTCATAACATTTTCATTTTTGATCATTAAAAATCAAAATAAATATTACATACTTTATATTCAATATTTTGAATATATAAACAGAGAGATAAACAGATATTTATATTTGAAACATATAATTCACTTGGCTCTTGCTGATTATTTACAATAAGAGCAAAATTATCACAGATATATTTCTTTAAAAAATTCTCTGAGTTCCAATAAAATTCCACGAGAATTTCCTGATTATTCTAAATACAAAAGAAATTCCTGAAAATTCTAGATTTTCCTCGCTTTTCCAGTGAGTAGACTTTACATTATATTAAATCTTATAATTAATTTTTAACGTGATAAGAGATATCTCCATTTTTTTTACACATGGCTGAGATATTTTTAATATCTAGAAGATACTTCCTATTTAAAATGATAGATGCGCGTATATATTTCACCGCGTGAGCGTAAAATGTAATGTTCGGATGACATACGACGATGAAACGTGAATCGTGAAGCGGAGAGTATAAATGTCATCCGATAAGTAGGTAAGATTAATTCTCAAATCGAGGACGCTCTTTATTTGCCGCGCAACGTTGCTTACTATGTTCGATACTACGTCGATAACCTTGAGTTTATCAAGATTCTGCGTCAGTGAATTATATCCGTGGACAACGCAGATAGCCCCGTGATTGCAGAAATAACATGATACTTGAACTTTATTGCTCAAAATAAGTATATCGCTCTTGTGGAATCGTCAAATGTTACGATTAAATAATTATAATATCAAAAGTAGCAATTATTAAAACCGATTAGCGGCTATTTTATTTTAAATTATCCATCACACATGTGGAAATTTATCGTAATTGTGGAAATTTTCATGAAATTACATAATTATATTTTATACAATTGTAAAGTTTTCATGAAATTACATAATTATATTTTATACAATTGTAAAGTGATGTCATGATTCTCATTAAAATCCAACGTTATCTCTATAAAAGTCATCTAAAAATATATTTGTTAATAAAATTTTTCAAAAATTTCAGAAATTATGCAATTTTCTAACCTTAGAAAAAGTTTAAAAGTTGCATAATTAAAAAAAAGACATTTTATTATTCATCCCATATGCTTAATATTAATTATTACGATATATCATATAAATATAAGTAGAAAATTTCAAGATCACAGTCACAAAATATATCCAATATATTCGGATATTTATTCGAAACCGATATTTCCGCATTTCAGCGTCTCTTTTGTGTACACGATTCGCATATGAGTTTTCTCCAATAATAAGAAATATCGTAAGTGATATTCATACAACATGCAAGGATAGAAAAAGAAAGAGAGGGAAATTATAAGATATTAAATTACAGACTTGACGTCTTCATTATCTTTCCGAATCAACCTAAAGATCGAGGAAGCGATGTGAGAATTGCATATAACCAAGAGCATCGAGATTTTCGGGATTTTTTCCTACCATTTAAGCATAAACGCGAGCGCGAGAAGATTGATCCGGGAGATATGGACGATGGGAATCGCGAATCGAATGAAAAATTTATGGCGGGCAGCCGGACAGACGCAATCTCGAGTTTCCCAGGCAGGCAGGAAACTCGAGTTCGTCGAACTTCCCCGTCCTGGGCAAGGAAGTGTCAATAAAGTAAGAAGTTCTCGACTCAGGAGAACCGCGCGAGCCGTTTTGAAGGATCCCTCAAGATGATATGTCTTATGGACCCTACTTTATGTACCTGTATTCCTGAGAAACCGCGTGACAGACTAAAGTGACGGATTAAGTGTCAAGTGACAGCTTTAGTGTTTATGCATATTGATAAGGAAGATAATCGACGTTAAATGATTCTTTTTTCGAATATCACTAACTTATTTAAGAATGTTAGCTTAATTCTTGCCCGTCAATTAAAGACTTTTCGTGATCTTTCCTCCTCCTATTGAAGTTTACGTATCTCATATGATTTATGTAATTACAATAAAGTCAAATCTATGATCTATAAAAATTAGATCGTAAAATACAAAAAAATATAATAATCATATTAATTTATAATACATAAAAATATAATAATAATTATATTTTGTACAAATACAATTTTTTATCACAAATAAAAAAAAATGGTTTGGATTTAAACACATCTAATTTAACAAAATTACAAAAATTTATAAAATCGAGTTATATTTTTATTTAAATTTCTATTTTAATTTTTCTCTCCCCTTCTGCAGCAACAAAGAATTAATACATCATTGTTCGTCATATAACTGTTTTCGCGATAGCTCACTTAATACTTCGCACTTGGTTCATGATAATCTCTACCATCATGGCACAACAGCGTTTTATTTATCTCGTGCGAAAGACTCGTGACGCCTTTCCCGCGGGGATGCATAAACCCTTATTATGAGAAGAAATAACACATTTTCTCTCCTGTGGCTTACCGTGGACGATCGCCACAATTTTTTCCCGCTTAGTTAAGTCTGTCAGAAGAGATCCAAAGTGATGTTATAAATCTTATTCGATCCAAGCGATATGATGCCACGTGTTTCGTTTCGTGATAGTGATATTTTTATACATATATATGTGTGTGTGTGTGTATGTGTACACAGATATAATTATAATGACGATATAATAAGAATATAATATATACAATAGTAATAAAAATATAAAATCATATCAATGTGCAAAAATTTCCTTTTTAAACGAAAACACAAGTTTTTTTTTATGTTTATGAATTATTTATATTAGAAATTTATAAACTATTATATAACTATTTTATAAACTATTATGTAACTATATATTTCAAAAAAGTTTATATATATATAATATGTATGATTCCTTCTTAGTTTATTATGGAAACATTCAGGTAGTGTCCGAAATGATTGGAAAGTTTCCGACAAGTTGCCTCGAAAAGGGACGACTTCGACAAAACTGCGAAAGATTTTATGTAGTGATTGAAGAAGACCGCTGCCGTTTGTTTCAAATTTAAAAAAAGTTTAATTTGTTAAAAAAACACTGTACATTGTCAGTGGGAAATGTAAGTAATCCCATAATAAATATCCAGTCACATTAAATTTTATTAATATAAAATAATCTTAAAAATATTATAAAATTTGGATTTATGTGTATTAAATTATATCTAAAAATGATTCAATGTTTTGTGCTCTGTTAAATTAATCTGCACAATTCAACGACTGATTTTATAAGAAATAATTCATAAAGAAACGAAAATAAAGGAATCATCGTATCGTTAATCGACGTTTCGCGAAAGAATCGCTGGCCTCGTTCATCTGTTTGTTATTTATGACGATGATCGGATTGAATTCTGATCGCTCGTATCGTTAAAGCGACCGTTTTAAGCTTCAGCACGCGAGATGCATTTATACTATCGCGAACACGACGTTGAAACAATCTCGACAACAAACGCGGCGACGAGAAACGAATTTATTCATACATGTGCAATACATTATCGCAATAAAATCCAACAATAAACAGGATTTTAATATTAATTATAATTAATCGACCTCAAACTTTCGCAATGTCGGTTTGGAAAAAATCCTTTGGAAAGTAAATCGCAGACTGACGAGTGCAATTTCGGGGGAATCTCGCAGAGTTTTCTCTGAAATTCTTTTTTTTTTTTTTTAATTCGTTGTTAAACACAAGTTGTGAGGAAACAGTGGAGACGGCGGATACGCTATGAATAAGGTAATCTATACGATACTACGGGGTTGGCCGTGAGTATTGATCGGGCCCCGCCTGCCTCTCTCGCTCTCTCTCTTTCTCTTTCTATTCTCTTGCACTCTCCGCTATCTCGCTCGCTCGCTCGCTCGCGCGCGCACACAAACACGTATACGGACGTTCTTTCTCTCTCTTTCTCTCTCTCTCATCGTCTCCTCGTGTTTTCTCCGATCCACCCTGCCCGATCTCCTCCTTTATCCGCCCTCAAAAGACTCGAATATTCCGTTTTCCCGAAGGAGGAGGGATTATTTCTTGTTGCCCGGTCGGCGCTTGTCAAAAGAGGCGCAAGATTGTTGCCCGGAAAAAGGGCACGCACCTTTGAAAACTAATAACGATCATTTACCTGTTGATATATGAATTCAAGGACTGATTATCCGCGGTTTTATGTAATAAGAGAAAGCACTCTTGACATATGTTGCTATAATTTAAGAATTAACTCATGACTATATCTGTTGAATATATTGTGCAGTTATAGGTTTCTCTTTCTCTTTCTAAACTTTATACATGCTAATATCGTTAGAAACTCATCTAACATAAAACAAAAATTACGCAAAAATATTTATGTCAACGTGGCATCTTTGACAAGAAATCAAATTCAAATATGGCATAATTAAATATTAATATATCGCTAATTTGTGACCTAAATTTTGAATGTATTCCTTTAATTAACAAAATTAATATGTGAATGCTGACTTGACATTACGCTAGCCTCACAAATCAATTTCGAAAATTTACATTTTCGTAGATGTACCAACATAGATTATTATAACATTTTATATATATATATATATAATTTTACCTTTATTATATTTATATTAAATTATTAATTACATGTATAAAAGTTATTAATATTTTATTGGATATTTTAATAAGTATTTGAAAATAAAACCAAGAGAAAAAATATTTTATACGTATTTCATATTACACTGGATAATGTAAACTGGATCAAAACATAGATGAGCAATTCATTTTACATCTTAATAAAATTAAAAAAATTATAAACTACTCACTTTATTGTTGCTATTGCTCGATACTTTCCTAGATCTTCTTTCCCTCTCTTATTTATCCTTTCCTGCTCCATTATAGCACTCACACGACACATTCACTCGCGAAAATATGGTTAATTATAATCGTACACGCGTTTACTAATCATTAACCATCCGAATACGATTACGCAGTATTTTATACAACACCAATGTTAATCCACACGACGTACCTTTTATATTGGAATGACGCAAAATCCACTCAGCGTTTAGGAATTCGCACGATCAAGTTCATTCAACGCTTCATTGATAACGAATAGTATACGCAAGAATTTTACGTCTATTTTATTACCCCCACTCCTCATCTCACCTTCTCGCTCGAGTCTCACCGCGCGAATGACAACAAACTCACCGTACGTAAACAACGCGCGTTCAAGGCCGCCGAACTTTTTGATCTGTAATTCAGTGTCATATTATAAAATGTTTAATGTATTATAAAATGTCGATTAATTAATTACCGCGATTAACGTGTTTCAAATTATCATTCAATCATAGTATCGTATAATATTGCGTAATATTATTTTTCTGGAATTTCTTCGTCATTAATAAAACATCACGGATTAGATACAAACGAATTGATTCTTTTAACTGAGCGCTATTAATTTATAAATATAGCTTCGTTCGTTATTATATTGACACCATATTTTAATATTTATTAAAATCGCATAAATATAAATTTTTCGCTTACATCATAATTTGTTGTGAAGCGCGTACATTTTACGTGATTTATTCAATCAAAGTAAATCGAGAAAGCATATTCTTGAATATTATATTCTGCAGATATGTATTCTTAATTTTAATATGTACATTTAGTCACTCTTGTGTTGTAATAAGATAAGATTATCGTCAAATGCTTGTGTATATTACTCGTTAGCGATAGAGATAGTGTTTTATCGCGCAATTTTCCAAGTATAAATCTTGGTTATAAATTTTCGTTTTCGTATCTAATCCTTGAGGTTTTATTAATGATTGAGAAATTCGAAAATAATATTGGCTTTATCCGATATTGCAGGATACTATGATTAATGACTACTTGAGACACGTTAATCGCAAAGGGTAATTAATCGCGCGGGTGCGATTTAACATGTTATAATATAAATTTACATTGACTTTAATACATCGAAAAGTTGAGCGGCTTACAACGCACTTGTTTACATACGATGATCTTGAAAAAGTTTTGCCTATTCGTTATCATCGTGTGAACTTGATCGTGCGATTTTCGCAACTGTTGATTTTTGCGTTATTCCATCGTAATATAAAATAAAGTGTACAATTAACATCGAGAGTTCTATATAAAATTCATCGCATTCCAGTGATTAGTACGCGCGAGAAATGTAATTAACAATATTTTCACGTGTCGATCAATTGAAAGAGCAACAAAGTGTAAATAAGATAAGAGAAAGTATCTGATGGCGGAACAATCATGGTGAATAATTCACAACTTTGCTAATTTATTATTTGCAATTTGTAAAATTGATTATTTGTTTATTTGTGCAATAGAAAGTCTAGTTTGCATCATTAATGCATATAAAATATTGTTTATAATTAATTACAAAATAAATGTAAAATATTTGTAGATATATAAAAAAATATGAAATAGAAAGTATAAAATTTATTTAGCTCATATTCTAGAAAATTTATTTAATGATAATCTCGAAAAATAATTTAGAATTAATAATCTAGAAAAATAATCATAATCTAGAGAATCAATAATCTAGAAAAATAATTTAGAATTAATAATTTAATACTTTTTGAAATTTCTTTACAAAAGCTTTGAACAGTTGATTAGCAATTAATTCTAGTATATTTGTTCTTCATTTATGATTCAATATAAATATTTTTTGCAGACCAATGCTAATATAATATTAAATCAATACTCGCATTTTTTCAATATCAATTCCTTATTAATTGATAGATGCAATAAATTCGGAATTAGAAGTACAAATGAGCAAAATTAGCTTTTAATTATGATATATATCCGCGTTTGATTTCTCGTAATACGAGTCAAATTAACGGAAGTCACAAAAGCTCACATATGCGCATTATGTAATACTACACGAGAGAGAAACGCTGTAGTCTTAAAATGTTTTCAGGCATCACGCAATCAATATATCGAGTTTGTTCTTTCCTTCTCTGCTCTCTGGTTTTTGTTATCAGCAGAAAATTATTGGCATGTTCTCGTGACACAATACAAAAGCATTCGTACCACCTGATCTGTCATGATGACGAGTTTCAAGTTCGTCTTCAAGAAACGTTATAGAAAGAGAAGAAAGATAGAGAGAGAGAGAGAGAGAGAAAGAGAGAGGGAGGAATAGAGGGAGGGGGGAGAGGTGGGGGAAAGAAATTGTAGATGCCAAGGATTAATTAGAATGTCGTCGAGCTGCTGTCTCGCGCTACAGAATAGATGATCAGGCTGCAAGATAGAGGACTTGGGTGCAAGAAGCAACGAAGAAAATAGCCATGGGACAATTAGTTCGTTAGTGTCTATCTGCATCAGTGCTCTGCGGAGCGTCGCGACGTAATCACGCGGACCGAGAAACATCAACGAGAAATGGCATAAACGCGAACGGATACCGGCCATTATTTATGCGGACATAAATCAAAATGAAGCGACGCACAAGAAAATAAGGCAGACGCGAGAAACCAATCCAGCACGTCTTCTCAGGTCGTTGAAGAGCACTTTTTCGACCATTTCCAAGGTAGAAACGAAGCAGTCCTTTGCAAAATCTACTAATTAATTAGGTGTCTGTATTTCCTTTAAACACAGAGTACATACACATGTACAAAGCTAATAATTTGTTACCGGGTTACGTAACTAACTTTGCACAAAGGATGTATCGAGCAAATTATCAACAATTTCGTTGATTTCCCCACTTGTTCTCTCGTACAATTGCCAACATATTCTACCAATATCATGAAATATGTACCCAATCGTTGTGTATTTCTCTACTTAACGTAATTTACCATCTGAGCAACCTGGAGACCAACATGGAGACGCTAGTTGAACATCTTCCCTCGATTCTGGTGCCTCGTAATGAAACCAAATCGTAAAATTGGTCCAACTTGGCGCCTCTATTCGAAGGCAAAGTATATACGACGGTGAACAAATCGCTTCCGGCTCAGAACATGTAAATGAAGCGTCGTTATATATTCAATCCTCCCTCCTGCCCTCAAGGCGCCGAACACGGATCGTGAAAGCAGGTTAAGAATCAGTCGTGAGCGAACGTCCGTGAGGAAGGCCAAGTGGAAAAAGCGGGAAACGATTTCGCCGACCGGATAGTTGCCTTCGATCAGATATATTCCGTGACTCGAAAAGCGGGCCACGTAATGAATTCGTGCGCCCTTCGCGTCGGCTGGCCTGGTTTCGTTGCGGACGACGATATGCTAAATGAAGGTACGACCTTCCTTCGCAAGGGGATGGGATTCGCGCGAGGTCACGGATCAGCCGCTCCTTGGCCAGAAATTCCAGCGAGAGCCGATCGATCCAATCGCGAACGATCGGCCACGATCGACATTTTTTTTAGCAATTCTTTAGCAAGGTGTACGCAGAAAAAAATGGAACTCTCTTCCCCTCTACCTCCTTCTTCCTACCTGGAAAAGGGAGAGGGAAAATCTGTTCCGGGGCGTATTAAGCCCCGGATGAAAAACCGAGTCGTGGCCGGGATTAAAGTTCGCTCGCCGCGCGATGAGAGCAGAGCTGAATCGACTAATCCAATTTAATCACCGTAAATATAAAATTTTATTTCCGGCATACAGTACGTTTTAATTTCTCCGTGCAACTCACTTTTTCGCGCGCGATATTTATTCCGCGAGATCGGACATCTCGCTCTTGCCAAGAACTCGCGGGGGCAAATTTGAAGGACGACGCTACAAAAAAAAAATCGAGAAAAGTTGCGAACATTGATATTATTATCGCGCAGCTTTTCTCGATAATCCTTATGATGGCTAATTATTTTCTCTCTCGATAAAATACATAACACGATTAAATAGAGAGTAACGATTTGCTTTTAGCAGCATAAATAGGATCTGACAAGGCAAACGCGTTATATATAGGAGCCGTATCGATCTCCGTAGGAGAAATTCGCTGACAAGGTTGCAAGGTTGCACTAATTGAGGGTTTTAATTTCCTGTCCTATCATCCCAAACCGCCAATTTATTTGTATACGCGTAAACACACGACAGTCTCTCTCTCTCTCTCTCTCTCTCTCTCTCTCTCTCTCTCTTGGAAAATGTCGATCGTGTCGAGATTCAAAGATGATAGTGTTCAAGAGCTACGCGTACATAATTATATCATGAGAAATTACGAAGATTAATCGGGAAAATAGACACCCACCTTCGCGGCTGAAGTTCCTTTCTCGCATATAAATAAATGTTGAAGTTTATACAACGAGTCTGGAGAAAGCTTACGGTATCTCGATCTCCCTGGAAAAGATCAATTTGATAATCGCTTTTGTATCGAGTTCATCTTTCTTAGGACTAGTGCAACTTTGCAACGCGTAGGAGTGCAGCGTCTGCTTTCGCGAGAATTTCCAGAACTTCAGAGGCAAGATGCTACTTCGCCGCGACTTCGATGATCTTCGGCGCTCGGTTACGTTGCCGAGTATTAGCATATCGAAGTTTACGCATTCTCATCTCGGCGCGTACAACTTGTTTACAACGTGCCGCCAGTATTCCTACAAGGAATGCCGTTGTGCCGTAAACGTCTGTCGCCCAACACAATGCACTCATTGTGATAAAATTGTATAGTAATGGAGTCCGCCGACGCTCAGGCGCGACAGACGTTAACGTCTAACGAGGATTCTCAGCTTCTATGATTAAAAAAAGTAAAAGTAAATTGTATTATATTATTAAAAATAAATTAAATTATATTATATTATTATAAAATATTCTTCATAAATTTCCCCATGACACTTTAGAATCATATCTCTTGATTAATTCCAAGATTCACTGGCTTTATGCTCGCAAAGAACGAGAAGAATTAGAGTCAAATATCATGAAATATTCATGTAAACGTGGGTGGTCGTTGATTTCTTTTTTTTTTTTTTACCGCGAGGAGTTCTTGAGGCTGCAGCAACGATTGTTCCTTTCAACCCTCGCGATCGATAAGCAAGATTAAGAGAAAGGAGATCAATCCGAGAGCCTATCTCTCCTCTTGGCGAATATTATCCAGGTTCGTCGTCCACGAAAATAAAATTCCCGGTCGACACGCCTCATCGACCTGAGGGGAGAGAATGATAGAACGCACCCAGGCGAACACGTGGTACGCACAGAGTCGTGAAACAGAGGACCCGGCCGGACCGGCCGAATGGGCTCGCTCCTTGTTTATTTATTCTTTCGTAAAGTCAACAAAAATTTCGCCACCGGCCAGCCGGACCCGCCACGAAGCGAACAGTGGACCGCGGCCGAGCCAAATGTAGTTGGCCGACCGGCCAAATGAGAGTTTGCGTCTATTATTACACATCGCCCAGCGACCGTAAGCCGCTCGAAGAAGGAGCCGACCGACGAGGAACGTATGTGCGAGCGATACGGGATTTATCCGAGAAACGGTGAGATTGTCCGACGACAGAGTTTCCTTGGAACCCAGATCGGAATCGATCTTTATTCGAGGGCACCTGTTCACTTATAGTAAAATTTTACTACATGTAAAATGTACAGTACCGGGCCAAAAATATATCATCTTCAATTTTTTGAGGATACCTTAATTCAAAGTGCATACATTTCTATCTAGTCACATATGTTTTAATAGCAGGTACATGGATTACCGAACAATGGACTTTTCATTCAATAATGGAAACAGCAATTTGGGAAAAATAATTAAATATATGCACTTTGAATTTAGTTATCCTCAAAAAAACGTAAAAGTGATATGACTTTTGATCGGTATTGTAAATTCGCCTCTCTGGTGATTTAATATTTTAAATGTTACGTCACGGGATCGCGCATGAAATTTTTGCTGCGTACTTCAAGAAATTGACATATATATCTCTGAAATCCATGTCGTTTTATTTAATGTTACCCAAAGAAATATAGTGCAGATTTGATAACGCGATTTTTGCGTGTGTTATTGTAGAATGAAATTAAAAATGCGACGTCCTAATAAATTCGTTTTATGTAAGCAGAGGTATATTAATTTCTTTTATAAAATGTCTAGATATTATTGCGGATAAAATAATTACGCAGGAGTAAAATTTACAAAAATATTATATGCAAATAAATCCAATCCAGTGTCCCACTTTTTTTCCGTTCTATAAATACATTTCTATTTAAACTTGTCCCTTTTTTAATAACCGGAAATAAAAAAAAAATTCCCTCTCTCAAATATATTATTCCATGAATACTAAAAAATTATATTTGCGTAATTTTACAATTCAGATGTACATAATGTATATTCGTTCAAAAGAAAATAAAAAAAGAATTATACGCGATTTGTTATTTTTAATATTAAGATATAGAAAAGCAAAGGTTACAATCCCTCATGAGTCAGAACGGCTACTACGGTATATCCATATTCTAAATATTCATAAGCTTACAAACGTCCGGCTATAGACTCCATTTCTACACAAAACAGAATTTTGTAAAGCTTCGGATGAGAATGAGGTAATATCGTTACACTGCGCCAAACGACGTGGATTGTAGAAAGACTGTTATCGACCGCACACGTTGACATAGAAAATTCATGAGGGAATATTTAATTGAGAATAGCATGATCCCGACACTCGCGCTCGTCTATTTAGCGGAGATTGAAATATCAAAGTCCGTAGAAACGCACGAGCCAATATAACAGTTATGTCGATAGTGAAAGCTCGTGTAAAATTTCCTAAAAAAAAATTCACTTCACTTTAAATGTTTTTAAAATTAAAATTAACAAAAGATTAAAATTAAGATTAAATCGGATTTTGTAGAAAATTAGGATTAATTTAAGATTAATCGACAAAGGAATTAATTGAATTGGAGCGCTAATAACGTGGGTGTTAATTGCGCGATATTTGGCGCAAACAAGCCGAAGAATCTGCCGAGTCGGCGATTAGGTAAGACGAAAACACGCATGCGTGCGTCACGCATCGCGCGAACACGCCGCCTGATAAGATCAATGGCAGTATCGCGTAATCGAGAAATCCGTGGTCGTGATAATGATCTTGCGGTATATCTCGCAATCGAATAATTAGCTCCCAGATAAACGCGAGCTGTAAAGAAGTTCATTCACACGGCGCTTATCAACGCAAGTGGAACCAGCATTAAACCCCACATGTATTGTATTTTTAAATATGTGCATAAAACAGGACCAATGTTGACGACTCTCGAGGAGGATGATAATTAAAAAATTCAAAGGGAGGGGACGAGTTACATCTCTAATTATGCGTCGAGAATTTAATTAGACTTTTATTTTGCACGTTGACAATTTGAAATGTCTGTGCGACGTTCTCGGAATGAATGTATTTATGCAAATTACCGCTCCGAATGATAGGTATTTGAAGGAATACGCAAATAATACGCGGCCGTCAAGACGCTGCTAGCGAGCAATATGCGCGACGATATCACAATATGCGATGGATGCCGTAATTTATCGCGAGCGAGCGACGAATTTAACGCGCGAGACGCGTAATAAACGAAAATAATCATCGCGCGCGCGCGCGCGCGCGTGCGCGAGTGTGTGTCATGTATATGTGTGTGTGTGCGTTAACGCGACGAGTGTCTGAAGCTCTAGTTGTTGGAAAACTGCGTTCTTGGCGGTCGAAAAATTCGAATTGTATACGACTATTGTATTATAACACGTGGTACAAACCTTCGCGAAATCAAGTCTCTCACGAGACAACACCAGCTGCTTTGTAAAATCTATAGTTCGCTTTAACAAGCATACACCGACCGAATTTGAGGCAGTTACTGTTCCTTGTAGATCGCATCATTTACATATCTACCATTGGGGATGTAAACAAAATTGATTTTCTCCAATTTAATAATTTATAAAAACCGTGCTCGAGGATTCTCCAAGTTCAAGGACTCTCGAGATAATTGCGATTCGATCCTCTAACGTGGAAAATATCACTCTCGCAAAGTTCGACAAACATGTCTGGAGGATAAATATTAAGCGTAGTTCCTTCGCGAGTCATTAATGCGGCCTAAGTTCGAGAACGTCTGTCTCTCGTCGCGACGCGCCGTTATTTATCAATGGTAAACAGAAACGAGGCGAGCGATATAAGCGGCGGGCGCGGCAGAAATGCACGGGCACTTTGCATATTTAATGCGATCAGAATGCATCGGGTCAAGAATATCGTGACGCGCTGCGCTATTTTTCTCCGCACAAAAGAAATGTCACGCAGGTGACGCACGTCACGTATTATCCGCGATACTGTGGCTTCGCGCGTTGAAATATGCACGCTGTTCGATTGAAAGAGAAACTGATGCGATTCTAGTTTACTCGGCGGAATAAAATTCTCGAGATATTTATAAAAAAATATATACGTTCCATGTCGGACGGACGCGATCTTGACGAGAGGCCTAGCTGTCGCTCGCGCATAAAAAAATATTTCCAGTAAAGATATTCATCTCGATTGCTTTGTGCGACGAATATCCAGGTCAAGCATTCACCGAGAAAGAACTTCCTCGTTAATTTATGTCAAAATTATCGCTGTTTTATAGAGAGTATATATTTTCCCGAATAAATATTTGGGTAAAATTTCATGAATGTCAATTTCAGAATTGTACAAATTTCCCTCTTTCTGTATAATCGGAAAAAAAATGGAGATCGGGGGCACCGATGCACGATGGACAATGCGATTACAACATGGCCCACCCACGACGGACGCAATTAGACTGCAAAAATATTAGCACGGTAACGTGAGAGCGGTCGTAACGTGATGCCTTTTAAATTCGGTAATTGTCTCGGCGTGAGAAAGCGCGGCCGACGTAATTGACGACGCGTCGCGACGCTACGAGACGCCCTAGTCTAGCTTCGCCTCGCCCCCCTTTTTCGCGCGCGCGTTGTCGTCAGATTCTAAAATAATCCCAAGCCGAGCCGGCGACTGCTAGAGCAGCGCGACTTTTGGCAGCGACTGTCGTCACGATTAGACGGACGAATCGATTGTCATCGACGTCACCGGGCGTCATTCTAATGACGAACGGAGCTTACGTAATCTAATTTTGACCGGATTGATTCAACGACACATATAGATCAAACGAGATGCTCGCATAAGTAGCCGGAATTGTCCGGAATTGTCCAGAAAAAATTATGGTAAAAATTCCGGTTTCTAATTTTATTTACCAGAGTAAACTGGTAAAAATTATAAGAGTAACTAATATGCAATACTAAAATATATCTATATAACTAAAAACATTTTTTTTTTGCTTTAATTAATAAATTCATACTCATCACAGTTTAAAAAAATAAAATCAATATAATAATAATATTACTAAATTTTATATTAATTTTTGATAAGAAAATATAATAAATATATTTAAGAAAATAAGAGAAAATTAAAAAGAATAAGGATATAATAAATATTTTAAAAATATATTAAAATATATAAATATATTAAAAATATATTAAAAATATATTAATTTTTGATAAGAAAAATAATAATAATAGATAACTATAAGAAATTAATAATAGAATTAAATAATAATAGAATTAAAAATTTTTCTCAATATACATCTTGTTTACTTTTCCTAATAAAAAACTTTTTTTAATAAAAAAATTAATTTTATTTTGAATAAATCTTATTGTTAAATTAAAAAGTATTTTCTCAATTGATAAATATCGATAAAAAGACTTTCTATTTATTTTAATAATGACCAGTTTATGCTGGTTTTTTCCCGAAAAATAGCAATTTTTGCCGGTGGCATGGATTTTATCCAAAAGAATGTGGATTTTTGCCAAGCCTGATAAGTATTATTGCGGGGAATCTCACGATCGAAGCGTGATCCAATTTTCAACCGTGGAATTTTTCTCCCGAGGAACTCCTTTTCAAAGAGACCGTGCACACAATGTTCCGAGAATGTGTTTTGCATTAAACGCGCGCGAGGTCGCGCTCTTAAAAGCTAAAGCTAAAGCGGTTTATAATATTAAACGCATACATCTCGAAACGCGTCGACCTGAATTTTAACTTCGCACACACCTCTCTCTCTCCCTCTCGCATCTCATCGTGAAACATCGAAATTACGAGTACACGTTCGCCGAATAAATTACGACAGGGACCTCTCGCACGCAGCTCGATTCCTTATTCGGGTGACATTTCGAAATTACGTAAAGGATAACCGAGGATTCGCGTGGAACGCCGGACGCGCTCCGTTTATTCGCGTATCAGGGAAAGCCGAGATAAGCCATGGCCCGAAGATCATTCCTTACGATTTGGCACGTTCGAGGGGAACGATTACAACAACGTGCTCGGCGCTAAATGCTTCCCCCTACGAGCGCGTGCATTTACAACGAAAAATCATGCTAATGCATCAGCCACTTGGAGATTACGATACGATCTTGAAACGATGCGGGGAAGAGAGGACGCGAGGGGGGAGGAGAGAAGAAAGATGGGACGTCGAGAGAAGCTGGCGGTTAAAAATCATCGATTACCGGATACATTCCGACGGCGTTCTTGGAGATATTCCAAATTTTACACAACTGTACGCGATATAAATATTATCTAATCATCCGCGCTGCGGACACAATGAATTACGGCCGTGAGATCATTATTTACGCGGCTGTGGACATTTGCGTACGGAGAGTGGGACAAAAATGAGTGGGGGTGCAAGCTTACACCCTCTGTAAGCCAATTACGACGGTGACAAAAACGACCTTTCGCTCGCGGCGTTTCTCAATCTTCCGGATAAAAGAAGTAAACAGCTGACGCTTGACAGATGTTTATCTGTCAAACGAGAGGTACACGTGTACTCGCTCCGCGTTTGGTCCCTTATGGAATGCTTTAATCGATTTTCGATTATCCCAAAGAGAGACGTTTAATCTGTCTCGTTCGATTCGCGATACGAATCGTTGTGTGCGAACGAAACTTGCTACTATCCATTGTACGTACACACGTATTCTGATACACATCTATCTCTAACTACATAATCGGCATACTAGAGCCGGATTATCCGGCGCTCGAGTATCGGATTACGCCATTAAATTTTACGATCCCGGTTAAGCCGCCGACATTTCAGACAAACGTTGAGCCTCGCGCGAAACAAGGTTGCGCATAAAGCGATGACACGGCAAATAAACGTACACGTGGAGAAGAAAAAAATGAGAAAAATAAAAAAAGACGCGCAAATTCCCGCTCCCGTGTTTTGAAAGCGTCAAGTCAAACGCGAATGATTAAATAATATTTATTATCGCGCGCGCGCGCGCACAGTTTTGTGCGTGAAATTCGGTTTCTCGCGTCGAAAAAGATCTCCCCCCCCCGCGACGCGGCGTTAAAATATTTATCGTTTGCGCTTTTATTTCGTCAATTTCGTGACCTGGATATTCACCCGTCGAGAGAATCGAAGAGTTATGCGTTCGTACAAAGCCGGAAACGGGATGCCGGAGATGCGGCATTCGCTCGCCTATAGAGACCATAGGGGTAAAAAAAAAAAGAGGAAGAGAAAAAGCGAAAAAAAAACGAGCCGGAAAAGAGCGGAGAAAAAAAAGAGAGGCGAGCAAAACAGAAATAAGCGCTATTCGACGGAGGTCAATGACCCGAGGTACCATACCACCTGTGCGCCCTAAACCGGTCTCATTTTCGACGCTTGTTTTCGGTGATAAACTGCAACGCTCGCCTCCTCTCCCCTTCCCCTCCCTCCCCGGATATCGAAGCATCGATATCGTCGTAAAATTTGTTTACTCTCGACGTTTCGAAGAGAACAATTCGCGCGAAATACGCAACAAGTATCTCCGGCCGTAGTAAAATATTCGATCTCTCAGTCGTCTAGATACGCTCAGTGTTCGTGGTTTCTTTAAATGACGATGATGTGCCGCGTTTCGAAGAAACGCGCACACATATTAAACGACACACGTACGCGCGCGCGCGCGCGCGCGCGCGGCCTGTACGTGACAGCGACGCATCAGCTGTTCGAGCGATGCGTCGGGTCCGAAGAAAGGGACGGAGAGAAGAGAGACGAGATCTCGCGCTCGTCCTCCGAGACGATCGCGTTCCTCGACCCCGCGGAAACGAGGCTAACCGAGCGCGCCGCTCCTCCGGGGATGAAACCTCTGGGGAAGATGGGGCAGGGGTGAGGGGGAGTCGATCGCGCCGCGTCGAGGTTAGGCTAGGTTAGGTTAGGTTACCGCTGGACCGCGGCCTTTCAACCCCGAACGCGCGAGGGAGTCGAATTCTCTCTCCCCGACGAAGACGCGAGAGCGGAGCTCATCAGGAATCATCCCCGCGGTTCCGCTCCGCTCTCGCGAACGAACGAACCACCGCCGAGGCACCGGCGGGCCAGGTCGATAGCAATGGCGTCGCCGAGCGGGCAGGCAGAAAATCAATCGCGTGCACGACACGCGGCACCTGTTTTGACGCGCCTATCTCGCTCCGTGTCGGGAGCGACGTCGGGTCTCTCGCGACCGACGACGGGGGGAGGACAAGGCGAATTTGCCTCTCTCTCGGAGAGAGCCTTGGAATCTACGCCTCCGTCGGAGTCGCGACACCGATTTCGATCCTCGTCGTCGAGAGTCGCGAGCGAGCGAGCGAGATGCGGAACGGAGTAAAGAGAAAGGGGAAAATAGAGGACGGAAGGAGGCGACGTTACCGACCGAGAGACGGCCGGAAAAGACGGGGCCGCGGGGTCACTCACTCACTCACTCACTCGCACGCACGCACGCACGCACATTTACATACTCGCGAGTCGCGCGGTTCGACGGGATCGCGGGTCCCGTCGAAGCGCTCGCGCTCGAGATCGTTAACTTATTGCTTGTTGGCTTACTTTTAATCACTCGGTCCGTCGTGGGGAGCTTCTGCGAGTTGTTGGAGGTCATGCTGTACGAGGATAAATGACGAGTGGGCGCCTCTCTCTCTCCCTCGCTCTCCTCTTCTCTCTCTCTCGCGCGCGACGGGATGGCCTCTCGCGCTGTCCTTGTCACTCGCGCCCGCGCTCCGCCGTGTGTCACTCCGCCCGCACCGTTTCTTTTCCGCTTTCTTTCACTGTTACTCGTCTTCCTCGGATCCTCGTTCCTCCTCGGGTCGATCTATCCTCCTTCCTTCTCTCTCTCTCTTCGTCCTCCTGTTCCTCCTCCCTGCTCTCGCGTGTTCACTCGCGCGAGAGTTATAGCGGCTACCTTCGGAGGGGTTGGGTAGAAGGAGAGGGCGGTATTTTCACCTCGAGAGCCCGGCGCGGCCGCCACACACACACATGTAACACACGCGCGCACGGAAATACGCCGCCGGGAGGGAGAGAGCGGACGACGGGGGGCCGGGGGGAAGGGAGGGTGGCGGCGGAGAGGTGACGGAAGTTATCGCACGGCGCGGCACATCGGTGCCTAGGAACTGTTCACGGGCGTTCTTGACGGATCTCGCCGATCACCGAGAAGGAGAAAGGGGAGACGGCTGCTCTCTTCCTCTTCTTCTTCTTCTTCTTCTTCCTCTTCCTCTTTCTCTTCCTTCAAGGCGGTCCCCTCTCGGCACACACCCTTCGCAGGGGGGTAGGCGCGACCGTGCACCTCGCGAATGCACGCGGATGCGACGCGGGGGATCCTCGACGGAGCTCTCGCTCGCCTCGGGATCGTTGGACCACGCGCGAGCCGCACGACGACGACGACGGCGACGACGACGACGACGGCGGCGACGACGACGACGACGACGGCGGCGACGGCGACGACGACGACGACGACGACGACGGCGACGACGACGACGATGGCCGATTTAGATGGCGACAACTCGATTGACAGAGAGAACGACGACGACGACGATGACGGTGACGAGGACGACGAGTCGAGCGAGCGTCCGCTCCTCGCAAACGCGACACTAACGCGTCGCGATTACGGACAGTAGTTTGAAAACGAAGAGACGATTACGATCTGTTCAATAGCGGCGGCGGCGGTGGCGGTGACGAGAACGATGTGAAGTACGTCGACGACGGAGACGGCGGCGGCAACGGTCGCAAGGACGACAACGCGGACCGGGACCCCGATAACGATACGAAGCACCGCGACACCGACACCCACGGTCGAGACACCACGCCGCTAAATTTTATCTACAAGATGTCTGTCTCTCTGCTTCTCCGCGGCGCGCACACTGACGGCTCCCCGCGGACAGGAGGACGAACGGTCGCGCAGCCCTCCGCGCGCAGCGATCATTCGCGACAGCCGATTGGCCGCGCCGCCACCAGCTGCCGCCACCCGCGGCGCTATAAGAGCGACGGTAGAGGCGCCACCGACCACTGACGGCGCGAGGGCCTTCCTCTCCTCGTCGATACTCGGCGCGTCTCGCGTCAGATTAAATCTGTTCCCCTCGGCTCTTGTTTAGCTCGCCACGTTTCCAACGGTATGGAATAAGGAACGCGTCGTTCTAGATCCGGATAGAATCTGGGAAGGAACGGAGATTAAGTACGGTTGGAATTATCGAAATAAAATATGTATTTTATAGCCCGACATTTTTGAATTTTTGAATATGTCATCAATCAATATATGAACTGTATAAAAACTCGAGCGTAAATTGTAGAATTGCTCGAGCGGTATTAGGGTAATTTTATTATTTATATTATATTAATGATACTTATACATGCGAATAGAATATTTTATTTTTATTTTTGCATAAACAAATGGACATCAAGGCACAGTAGTGTTATCGGGTATCCTTTATGTGAGTCCGCGGGATATCCGTTTACACGCGTGAAGAACCGAGTGTTTGAATGCAATTTCAAAGAGAGATGAACGAGCGATTTTTCAATTCTGCGATGCTCCAGTTTCACGTACAGAGAAAATATCCGCTCGTCGCGTTTTAGAGGAAGAATTGAATATAGCAAAATGTAATTATCACATTTTTTTCTTAATCTTAATTATATTAAATGAAATCTCGTTTTTATTGCATTTATTATTAAATAAAATTCACTTTGATAGAGGTTTAAATAAGACGGAGGATTTTAAAGATGCGTCTCTCTTGATTTTTCTTGTGCACAGATATTGATAATATAGAGCACAATGTGATTAAAGATCATAAAACATTACATTAATTTTATCCAACGTTGGTAATAAACAAACGCATATAAACGACAGCCAGTAAAGTTAATATCTGTTTTCGCTTGATAAGATATTCAATAAGTAATGTGCAATATTTGTCAGTTATTATATATTGTATCTATAATCATAGGAAAAATGAACTTTATTCTATAAGATAAAAAACATAGATGTGTGATCAATACAAATATGAACCATTTTTTATATTAGTAGTTATCAATTACATCACTTTAAAAATAAAGTTATTATATTCAACAAAATCTATCAATCAAAATATAGAAGATTAGAAATTAAGAAATTATAACGTTTTATAAATTTATGAAGAGTTTTGATAGGATTAATCCACAAAACTTTGTACAAAATAGTGCTTGTCTAACATAATAGCAGATCATTATGTCCGTACAAATCTCGTCATTCATTTCCATAAAGACAGCCGGCTTTATTGACGATGATACTGTAAAAGAGAAAAATATGTTATATATTTTGAAATAAAAGACAGTATATTAAATTTAAAAAAATATACATAAATTAGATAATAGGTTCTTATTTCAATTCACATTTTATTCATATTTAATTGGTGAAATTTTATTTCGATTTTTTAATAATTTAAAAAAATAGAAACATTTAGGATTAAAAGCAAAAAGAAGATGGAAAGAATATATGAAAAGAATATATAAAAGAAATCAAATTTATATAAATAAAATGTTTAAATATATTAAATAAAAATATTCATATATATATTAAATAAAATATTTATATTATAAATCGAAATTAATTGCTTTGTTTCAGGAATTAATGAACGAGCTCTATAAAAGAATAAGCTTTCTTTACAAAATCTTCTTGATAATAATATTAAGTTCAATCTTCAATTTAAGCTTTTCGACAGAATTAATTTTTATAAAATGCTCCTCACTTACATAAAATGGCATTAACAGGATTGCTTTCTTTTGCAGTTGTATTTTTTCGATCTCATTTTCCTGTCTTCTAATGTTGCATATATCCTTCCGATTGATGAAAACATTTATCGTTATTGTCGCAGTATATTGGGAATTGTCGAAAACTTTTGGAATCGCATCAGAGGACCTTCGACCTTATATTGTTATATTTGTTATTTTCACCATTATTCCTTATGTTGAAAGTTATCTCGTTGGATGAACTTTCACATTTTCAATATTATACATTTCCATATTTCCTATGGTAAGCGTCAAGGAACATTATGTAAACGAGTAGAAGGAATATAGAATGTGATCGTGAATGGCTCGGCGGTAAAATGATTATCAGCTAACAATAAAAGGGAGCTCTTACAAATAAAAATTGTGCGTCCATATGTTAAAATTTTCTTGTGTTACCACGTTTTGATTAATATTTCAATGTAAAATTAACGTACAACTGATATGTTATTATTTTTATAACGTTTTCATGTGTTACATTTACGTCAACTTTATAACTTAACACTTTGTATATGTCTCTTAGAAATGGAATATTATTTTGAGTATTTTTAACATAATCATTTTAAACAATCAACATGTCTCAAAGTCAGTTTAACATTCTAGGAAAAGTTAAAGTAAATCTTCAAATAATCTTGAACTTTGACGTACAAAATAATCAAATTTACTAAAATCAAATGTTTCTATTACAAATAATTTAAGTCAAAATAATGACTATTATATGTTAATATCCTACAACAATTCTTACGAGTTATTGTAACTATTTTTTTATGTAATTTTTAATTAATTTGTATGTTATTTTTACATTACACTTAAAGTCACAATAACAAAAATAAATGTAAAGTATCGTGTCAATTATTTAACATTTTTAGTTTGTCAATAAGTAACATACGACGAATGAGTTATTTTAACTTAAAATTTAGAGTGGATTTTCTGGGATATGTGAAAAATGTTATAATTAACATTTTATTTTTTACTGTGTACTTAAGATCAAATCTCCGATTTGAAATATTGACTCTCGGATGCTGCATATATGGAATTCTCCAAGGTCTTCAATTTGCCTCATTCCATTCTCTCTTGGAGAGAATTAAAAAAGTAAAATTGACTCGATTTTTCCCTCATATTGATACCACTTACAATTTGAAATGTCATTTGAAATGTCATTCGAATTTATCAGTTATACCTGACAATGTGGTAATTATCAATATGACAGAAAAATCGATTTAATTTTACCACAATATTAAAAATTATTTGAAAAAGTAATCTTGGAATGCAAAATCTCGAGAATTCCTTGAAATCTTGCGTTAAGCTGATTTTGATATCGTCGAGTTCATGGACCGATGCTGTCCGGATTTCCGCTCGTCAACGTCCGACAAAAAGACACAGCTTTCATGATTACATACTATCATAATTCAAATTCGCTATTATTTCTCTCATATAAGAAATGCTACAAAGAATTTGAATAAAATATGACACATAAATGAAAAACCATACTTCTTTTTATTAGGAATATTTACAAACAACTATTCTATAATAACATAATTTATTTTCTTTTTTAATATAATCAATGATAAGAATGAGAGGATCAAGTTTGATCGATCCCGTACAAATTTTTCTTATGATAAATGTACGAAAATTATGAAATGAAAAAATTTAACTATACTCAATTTTTCAATCATTCATCTTTCGTTCAATGTTTCCAATCATAGGAGAATAATTTTATTAATATGATGTACGTAACAATAATATAAAAATACATTAAAAAAAAAAACAAATCGAAAGAAGCGTCATAATTATTACGATTAAAGTAGTTTTATGTGTTCTTTTTGTACTATTATTCCAATTCTTGCATTTTTTAATAAACATCCAGAAGCGATATGAACACGAGAGTGAGCAATATCGAGGAAGAAGAGTTTAACACTTTGACTGACTCTAAATAAATTCATAGAGATTCGATCAATGATTAAAAGCGATCGATTTTGTGCTCTGTGTTTTATGTAGTGTGATTTAATATTACTAATAATTTTATATTACAATTATTTGTGAAAAGTAATCAAGAAGAAAAAGGATACAGCACATTTATAGTGTACAAACGTATGTAGATTATACAATACACACACTATGTAATAAAATATCAAATAAATATCGGATAAATTTATTTATGTATATAATAATGTTCTTTTTTATAAATATTTCACATAAAAACTGTTCAAAATGAGAGATTGCATATATACCTTTGCCTTTCGAAATAAGAATTATGTCTTTATGACCTCTGATTTCAAGCTGCGAGAGATATGTCTTTGGTATATTTAGTTGCCTAATCAGGTGACAGATAAACTCTTCGCAAAAATCGAGAATTCAGTAGACGATCAATGGGGTGATGCAGGGAGTGTGTCTCTTGAAACAATATTTGTAATCCGCCAATGTTCATGTATGGCATGACACGAGCGTGTTGTTATCGACTTTATCAAAATCTCTTTCATTACTCGTTGGGCTATGTACAAGCTGGCGTAAACAGCCGGCAGCGTCGATATTCGCTGCCTCTGGTGTCTGCGAGAGTGCGATAGTCAGTCTGCCTGTCATTCGGCCGCGGCGAGAGTGTCTTCTCTTCAATATAATGGAAACGAACGGGACCGTGCATTACGCTCTGGTGGCCCTTTGGGAGAAGACCGGCTGCAGGATCGTCGCGGATTATCCCGCAGATCAGGACCCGACCTATCGTGCTCTCACCCTCAGCACCGTCGACGGCCTGAAGACGATCGAGGACGAGAAAATCAGCGTCGATCGGGGCAAGTAAGATCCTCCTTCTTCGCATTAGCTTGTGTATTCGATCACACACGAAACATTCTTCTCGTGTCGTATGTGAAGGATACATATTTATGTCGTAATAATAAGATTGATATTTATAGAAGCAAAGTTCTTTAGAGATTTGTACATTTCCAAAGTTGTTTTCTGATTAGAGGGAAAAGAGTTAAATTTATTACGAGATATATTAGAGATATGCGAGAGTCAGCGGTTTTTCTTGTTATTGCATACTACGAGCTAAACAAGTATTATAAAATAATTGTATGAATTATATAATAGGTTGCAACGGATTGATTATGCGGGATAAGATTGCTTTATTTTTTTGTTGTTATTTAATGAACATAAAGTTGAATTTTTCTACAGATATACGGTGCATGTGTTGATCGGGGAACTTCATTATGCCTGTCTGACATCGAAATCGAATTGCCCTACGTCAGCAATACAAATAGAATCTTGTTCTCAAATTTTTCTTCAGAAGCTGCGTGACGTTTATAGAGAATTACCGATATTGGCGGACTTATCGAAAGACCTGACCAATCTCGCGGTGGCTGATTTCTCGAAACCTTTAAAGAAAATAATTGTAAGTGATCAAATAATTTTATGGCACATCAGGTGAAAAGAGGCAGTAATATAAAATTTATTATTTTTTTTTTTTAGTCTCATTAAATTTTAATATCGATATAATTGTATATAACAATTTACACATATGCACTTATTTATGCCAACAGTCATACCACGTTGTAAAGCACCAGTTCTCGTCCGATCACTGAAGTTAAGCAACGTTGGGCATGGTTAGTACTTAGATGGGTGACCGCTTGGGAACACCATGTACCGTTGGCACTGGTTTTTTTTGCTAATGCAAATATTATTAATAATATATATATATATACTCCTGGACAAAATTAACACATAATTTTTTCTTTAAAAGCTGATATTTAAATTTTAACGAAAAATTTTAAAGAAAAAGTGAAAAAAAATTATGCGTTAATTTTCTCCAGGAGTATATTATAGATTGTTAAATTTCCTATGGATAAATTAAAAATATCGTGTATATATATTATATTGTATATACATTTATATCGATATCAAAATTTTATAAGGTATGACTACAATACTGAATTATTTTATATATCTGGCTGACTTACACTTACACATTACTTTTTACTTACACGTATATAAAGTATTATAATAGAAGATACCACAATAGTTTATCAACTTCTGCTTTCTCACTAAAAAATTCATAATATTATCTTCTCGTCTAAATAAACAATTCTATTATTATTGCAAAATTGATCTTTTAAAAATCTTTTAAAAGAAAAATAATATAAAAAATAATATAAAAAAATGTAGTCATACAAAAAATGAAATTGATGTTATTTCAGGAGGAGTATAATTGTCAAGATATTAATTCTAAGAGTCTGATCTCGCGGTTAGAGGAAGATTTGGCCGAGATACGTGGCCTATTGATGGATGGAGTTCAAAAGTTGATCGATAGGGGCGAGAAATTGGACGAACTTCTCCGAAAGACGCAGAGTCTCGAAATTTCGGTATAAATAAATTATCGTTTATTTTCGTCTCCTTTTTCTCTGTTAACTATTAATCATATTGTTCGTAAAGG
Source organism: Camponotus vicinus (assembly GCF_025532165.1). Lineage (NCBI taxonomy): Eukaryota > Metazoa > Arthropoda > Insecta > Hymenoptera > Formicidae > Camponotus > Camponotus vicinus. Next base: position 12,369,120 of record NW_028141949.1, on the reverse strand, counting down.
TGAAACGTTTTAATTAAGCAAATAAAAATGGAAATTGTGGCGCAATCCTATTGATACCAATGTTATATTTAATTAAAAATTGCCAATTTCCGCAATAATTCATACGATTTCCAAATCGATTTGTTAAACTCATTTAATACGATCCTGGTAATTTAGTTCCAACGTGGCTTCGTTTATAGATAACTATAAAGGTATGAAGAAAGGAATTATAGTAATCTTGCGTGCAGATTATAAGAAGCCACGAATCATTGACCTCGAGACGATTATGGCAATCGCCACTCGTTCGATACATAACATTTATGAATACTTTTTTTTTTACAGACACGGGACTTTCACGTAGTGAGGATTCCGGAGAAGAAAAAAAAAAGCGTTTTCGTAGCAACCGGTGGGGCACTGTTGATGTTAGTATCGACTTCTCTGTTAATAATTCTGATATATTCAGGAATATTGTGATCATTTCTTACATAAAAACATTCGAAACAAACATCAAGACTTCTCTTATATAAAATGTTTCAAAATGTATGATTAAAATATTTATTAAAAAAGTGTAATAATTTTAAATGTGTCCTTTGAAAGTCTATATTAACTTTTTTCTCTTAATAGAATTATCAGCCAGATAAACAGAATTATTTCTGCCTATTTGAGAATAGTGTCAAGCGAGCGGCCTACGTTTCTTGATTTAATTTCTACATTGCATATTTTCTATATTATTTATTTGTAAGTATGACTGTGAAAATGACTCTCTATAGTATTTTCTTTAAATGAGCATATAGTAATATATAGTAATATATATTTTATATATCATGCATATCATATAAATATTTTATGTATCATGCATATCATATAAATATTTTATATATCATGTATATCATACAAATATTTTATATATATCATGTATATCATATAAATATGTATATTTTATATCTATATGTATTGTATACAATTCTCTTTAATTAAACTATATTCATGTTGATTGTAAAAGTTCCCAAAAAATTGTGGTTCCTATATATTTATCATTATCAAAAACACATATTTTTCATTCATTAGATGTAAGAATGGCGTCGATGTTGAGGTTCGTAGTTAATCCTGTTGAATTGCAAAACGCGATTAAAGTTAAACATGATTTGGCCGAATCGTCGAGACGCTTGCACTTTATCGCGGCTCGTAAAATTCAGGTTAGTCATAATAATCTGATATAATAAAGCGACTCTATGTCTTGATGCTACTAATAAATATAAAATTTCAAAGTTTGTAAATTCTAGGCTTGGTTCCGTGGTATCGTCACTCGCAATCATCTCCGTAAGCTCCATGAAAACGCGACGATTATACAACGTCATTGGCGCGGTTATCGCGCCAGGATGTTCGCTAATCAATATTTGATTCAACATGTTCAGCAGATGTGGCAGGATTATTATAATCGCATGGCGACGAGGATCCAAGCTGTTTGGAGAGGCTACTGGATTAGAAAAACACAGATAAACTTTCTACAGTTACGACGATGGTTGAAAGACGTTTATACGAAGAACGATGAAACTTTGGAGAACATGAAAAAGTATGTTCGCATGCGTCCATTGTTTGCTCTATTGTTAGCATGAATTATCTTTTTATAGATTTAGACAGGGAGAACTTGAATATGCGGAAAATGTAACTGAACAAGAAGCGATGCTCGGGATTTTATTCATCTTATTTAAAGTAATATAATTGATTACTTTTCCTCTTTAGATGTTTGTATCATAATTTTTTATCTGAAATTTAATATGCAAATATTGCTGATACAATATTTCTGTCTTCGTCTTTCTGAAGCTGCATCATCTGTTGAGGACCAAGTGCCGTCCAGGTGTCATCACGCGAATCGATAAAACTCGTTTTACATACATCGAAGAAATGTTGAAGTGTCTAGAATACGATCAATATATTTCCAGAGCAAAATCTACTTGCAAAAACTGTCAAATCGATCGTAAACCTTCCTTAATTTTTCGTGGCACTTATTTCGAGAGATATGAAAAAGAGATTCGAGAGTTTGAGAAGAGTTTAGAAGCTGGGAACGTATCCATTTTTAGAAGTATAACTGATTAGCAAATTAAATTATGATCATGTGTATTAATTTTTCAAAATTTTATGCCATCCTGATTTGAAAAAAAATTAAATATATAACTTATAGTTTCAAAGATAATAATTGTACTTCTCTCTACATTTTCTTTAGATCAGCCTTTCAAAGAAAGAAGTAGAAATATCATCAAAAGTAAAATTTTAGGTCAACAAAAATATAAAGATTTCGGAAAATGTTTACAAAATTTCACACAAATGCAATCGAGTGAATTGTATGAAGCTATTAATAAAATGGATTGCCAAATGCATCGATTTTCCTTAAACTGTCCAATCCACAACCATAACTTATCTTTTAAAAGCCTGCATTAAGGCAAAAAATTCCACATGTAAAAAATATCAATCACATTTACAGGGTTTATACTTTAATATAAATTTATATTAAATAAATATAATCTTCTATTTTAAAATATCTTTAATCTATTTGACTGTGTATGATTTTTAAACATAAAAACAAGAAATTAAAACAGTTTAAAAGTTTATGTTATTGTATACATTATTTTAATTAATAAAAAAATATTATTTGCAAAAAAATTGAAAGAAAAAAATGTATAAATAAATTTGGCAGTTAAAATTATGTTTCCTCCAATATGTAATTTGAATTAAAGAGAGATCATAAAGTTGATTATCCAATTATTGTAGATAAACTTTTTTGTTATTCATTTGTCGGATTGTGACAAACACTCTCAATTTTTCCAGAATAGATAATTGTTTGTCAAAATTATTAAGACATATGATTATTATCACGTGTTAATATTTTAAAAGATAAATTTTGGCGTCAAAATTAATAGATTCGCTGAAACTGCATTAAACTTCAGAAAAAATCACAATAATTATATATATTATATATATATTATATATATATATACACACACACACACACACACACACACACACACACACACACACACACACACACACACACACACACATATATATATATATAACATTATAAAAATAAAATATATATATCTCCGCAGTATTTCCGGTCATTATAACTCACAAGATTGTTATGTAATAAGTTGTGATTAGTAACAAGATGATAATCTCCTTAATTGTAGAATGATTTTCATTGTAGATAATCATTTTCTGAATATAATATGAAAAGATCGAATAGATCTAACTATAATATACATTGATATACTATCAATATATTAAACTATCATTATATTTTTGATTTTCGATATTTATCATTAAATGCATTTATTTTTATAAAAAATCTGTAATTATATTCAAAGTAATCCCATTAATTCCTAAAAATCGTGCATATTCATGCTCTTAATTTTTCTTTATTCTAATCGATTAATCGTTTCTGAAATTATAATATTGAATCTCTGTCATTTTTCTCGTTATTTCTCAAGAATATTGAAATACTGTCGAGTTAAAGATTTGCTTATCATTAGATGTGTTTACTCTCTCTTCTTTAATCAACACTTTGCGGATATTCTAATGCACATATACATACATCATTAGCTGTTCCGCAGTATCTGATTTTATGTATCAATCAATTTTTGTGAAATTGTTTCGAAATAAAGATCTCTAAGAATAACTGCTTTCGATCTATATTTGTTCTCTAAACTTTAACAGTTTTCCAACGTGTCCAGCGCATTCTCTCGATTTCTTTCTTTTCCAACCGCATGTCTCGATTGTTTACCTTTTCAATAAAGAATTTTATACGTCACATGTCTTTTCATATGTCTTTATATTTTCAATATAAAATCCTAAAATTATTATAAAAACCCTAATTATTTTGTTAAATATTAAAAGAAACTAATCTGAATCGCAAATTCTATTTTAGTTTCGAAATTTATGTGAGACTGTTTATTCATCTCATCTTTCATTCTCTTATGTAATCGTAATCGTAACATTAGATATAGATTTTGCAATCTTTCACAGCTGTGTTTCCACAATGTATTAATATATTTGCTGTTTAAGTGATAAGCAGAAAAACAGAGAACATAAATTCATAACAGGTCATTGATAATTCCTTATAAATAAACCGTTATTTTGTAAAATAATCACTATTTGTAAGAACTGTTTTCATAACGATTGCTAAATCACATTTTATCGTCTTTTTTTCTTCTCTTTATTTTTACATTTAAAGAATAAGAGCGTTTGTGCGATTTCATTTCTCTAATTTTACAAATTTAAATTGTATTCTATTTCTTAGAAATTATCGTAAGATTTTGTTTTGTTTTTTTTTTAATAAATTAAATATTTGCTAGAAGAAGGATATTATTCATTGGATATTATTACCATAATTCAAAATTACTTATTATTACTGTAATTAAAAACAAGCGCTGTTTCAATAAATAAATAAATATTCTTGTAACTGTCGAAATTTGCATGCAATAGAAAATGTAAGATTATTATAAAGCTATCGACAAAATGATCTTTCAACTAAATTATCCTGATCTAAACTATGTTTGATTTATTCGTTATTTAAAATTTTCTATTGCAATTTAGAAGAAGAAATTTGAAAATGTAAATAAATGTAAATAAATATTATATCAATAAGATCCACTTTTGCTTCTATCATTAAATATGATCATAAATATATATCTCGTGTATTTTAATGTGCTTGTAATTGATTTGATTGAATATCATATGAGAAGGAAAAGACCGTAATCACGAAAATATTCAACTTTATTATTGCTTACATTTCTTTACTAAATTACTAAAATAACATATCTGTTTCCTAAAAAAAGGAAGGAAACAAAAAAAGGGTCGTTTCTTTCGATTAAATATGCGCGGTCGGTATATCTATACATATCATATGATTATGCAGCTCGGCAACTAAGAGGAACTTCGTAAGCCTTCTTAAATGAGACGGATTTTTGAGAGAAATCTGGATTGGCTCCTTTCTCGATCCTGAGTTTCAATTGTTCAGAAGCTTCGTTTTTCGGCAAGCAGAAAAATTCAAAGGTCTTCGATTTTGTTTTGGTAGGTAGACTGGTGGCTTCACACAATGGGATAGGTCTGGTAGAGAAACAAAGCTCATCATCCTTTGCCTGGATCTTTGTGCGATAAATGAATGAAATTTCAGTTTGAGGATCTTTGATTTCCTTGCGCGAAGCCTTCTTGCTATATGGACTCCAATCCAGTGGAGATCTTCCCGCCTCTATGTCACTAATAACATTGCTCCGATAATGCTTTTGCTGAACGCATGGATATTGTTTATCTTTGTTCAACGCACAATATCCTTGCTGGCTGTCCTCCACCAAAGTATACATGGCATTGAAGTCTTGAGGTGTCTGTGCGATGCAATTTTGCGGACTGAGGAAATCGTTATCGGGTTTAGAGTCATAGTTGCCACAAAGGCCGATTAGCCTATTGATATACTGATCAGCTACCTGTGATGAGAAAATTTATGTTGATATTTATTTCTTGTGTTATCATAAATAATCTTCAATCTTACCAATTTTTCCTTCTTCGTTTTCCACTTTACTCACCTGAATTGCAACAAGTTCTCCATTATATACGACATTGGTTCCATATTTGCAAGATTTTATCTCGATTGATTTGTCTGGTAGTTCATAAATTTCGACATAAACTTCATCATTGTCACGGATCTGATAGCTTGTGTTGTCTGGCTTATCTTGCGTGTTATATTGCTTCACTGGACGTCCATCAACTAAGACTTGGATATCATCATTCGTTTTCCGCACATCAACGTCTTTAGAACCAAGGAGGAAGCGGAGCTCTTTGAGGCCATCATTTTCCTTAATTAAGATACTCATTTCCTCGTTTTCCGGAAATGTCCCCTCATGTGGCGGAGTAGGAATCACGAGTATTTGCCAATATTTCTTTCCATATATGGGATAAGTTTTACCGTCAAAGGTAGTAATCTGATGTTTACCGACATTACATGTAGCTGCGAAAAAAAATTTAGCAATTATTTGCAATTGTTGCGTTATAGAATTGCTTCTATAAATGATTTATCTGTATGAAATATACGCTTGTTATACATACAAGCATAATATATTTTTATCAAATTAATAATATGATTGTAAAAAAGTATATGCTTATAGAATAGATGAGAAAACATTAAAAGATCAAATGTAAATATGGTATAATCATCATTTTCCGTATTATTATTCGAACGCATTATCTTATTTTCAAATTAAAACACATGCTATTAATATATTAAATCAAAATAGTATCCTCTCTTTTAATATTTATTTTCCACTTTATACGTGTCTCTTATGCTGCATTGGCTATTATATTCTTTTTGTGTTCGATAGTTTACTAAAAATGGCTTAAAGTGGATCGAAATGAAGTATAATAAACATTAAATATTTTTATTTACGATTATTACCGCGCGTTTGATTCTTATAGTCGGCTTTTGTATATTATTCAATTTATATTATATTATTCAGAACCTATTTATATATATTTATTGTTAAAATACTCTGGTTTTCTCTTTTAATATTTGATAATATTAATAAGTGTTTCTATCTTTTTCCTATCTTATAAAAATTTACATGTACAACTTACATGGTTGCTGTGCGAATTTTAACAGAGAATCGATTTGCTTCTCAAGAGATAATAATTTCCATGATGGTGCCCATTGTGATTGTATGCGTTCCAGCCATCCCGATGATAGCAATCCCGTTGCTAAATGCTGCCCTACTTCTACTGGCAATGGCCATGACAATTTTGATACAAGTTGTGACACTTCTGATAGCCATTCCCATGACAATGTCAATGGCGATAACTCCAGCATTGGTGTATTGGAATGACTGGATAAGGAAAGAGAAATATCCTTGTCATAACTAGATACAAAAACGTCTGCTTGATCACGATCTTGTGACATTTTAACTTCCACGTCGATTACATTCTTTTTATTCGCTCTTGGGCTTATTTTTTCTACTATTCTGTTATACATGCGACTAAAAAGATCAAAAAGAATTTCAACTATCGTTGTTTGTGTGTCAGAATCCGTAGCTACTGAGAAATTTATTCGATCTCTTAGCCGGACCAACTGAGTTGCCTTTTGACAAGCTTGAGACTCTTTGTTAGCTTTAATATTTGTTAGGCATTCCTTGATAATTTCATTATTTCTTAACGTATTCTTCAGATCGTTACTTTGTAACGTATTTCCTTTGATATGCACTTTTTCGCCGTCAACATAATTCTTTCCATATTGCAGACTACATTCGAAAGTGTCTCGTTGTTCACATTTGTCTAACATTCTTTCGATATCTAGAGGAGTTTCTCGTGATAATTCCGTTATTCCAGTACTGCAAATTTCATATTCGACACTTTCATTCGTCGCCGGCTGGATATTCCAGTAGAAAATAGTTTGATATTTCTCGTTCGCATTGCTATGTCCCACGCCGATGGTGACAACTTGATGTGTCAGTTTCTGTGATGTATTCGTCGGGTATCCCACATCTATGTCCCATACATGATTGTGGGGAGATTGCAGACCCTTGCTCACTTCTGTCAGGAATTGTTTTCTTCTCGCTTCGCTGTTTGGTTGTCTATCAGTTACTGCACATTTCTGTAAGTGTAATTGCTGAGTTGCGGGACTATTGGTATTGCTTTTAGCGTGTGCAACACTCAGATGAAGGCCTTTGATTGCCGTCGGCACGGATACGTCGATTTTCTTGTAACTGTTTTCTCCTTGACTCGCAGATGAGAACAACTTTAAGATATTACTCAGATTCGGTGTTTGTATCAATTTTTCATGGCCTTCGATTAGGATTTGGAATATACCCGCTTGGAACTTGTCGCGCTTCGAGGTTTCTTGTATCTTTCCTTGTAACAAGCTGTTGCGAGATAATGGTTCAAAATCCAAGACATCATGTCGTATTACGAAGGGAACAGTACTGAAGTACATCAAACTATGATCTTGTTGATTCTTTTGCAATAGTGCCGGGTTCAGTCTCAGCTGCAACTGAAGATGGTCTCTATCGAGTTGCTTTTTAAACTTGAGTTTTGCTGGTAAGTATGTATGGAAATCTCTATCGATACCGGCGTGATATTGCTGAAACTCGAAAGGTACTGTGAAACCCCATCTGTTCTGTACTCTACAGGCAAATAACATTTCGATTGCGGTTTCTACTTCGATATCCTTGTCAAGTGATATTTTTGGATTTTTTGGTATTAATTTCTGTACAATTGGTGTCTGTATAGTATGAACAAAAGGCAGGCCGGTTTCCGTTGGGAAGCTGAGGATTTCATCGTGATTGTATATAGTATTCACGCTAAAATCTTCGCTTAATACTTTACTGATATTAGTTACCATATCTGTAATACAATATCAGTTACAATTTATATGTGTAAAAATAGAATTCTTTAAAATAAAATTTATACTTACGTCTGACATCTCTTTCAAGAGAGCTCTTGTCGAAGGGATAGAATTGCGTTTCATATTTGCTGTCAGAAAAAATATATCCTTCGAGTGGCTCTAGAGGTTTGGGCTCGATATTAAGTGCGCGCACGAGCTCTTCGACAAACGTTCTTTTCTGCTTTTCTTGTTTAGGCAATAATAGGTTGTAATAACCGTAGAAGGAATCTAGAATCTGTTTAACGTCTGACACTCCATATCCAAATCTGAAGTTGAATAGTTTTAAGTAATCGTTTACAACATTTAGTCCTACGTGAAGATAGTTCACGTCAGTTTTTCCGCTCCCCATTGTTTCGACATAAAAGTTTCGCAAAAGAGTGTCCTCATTATCCGTGTCTGTATAGTAGCCTATAGAGTTCAAGGAGCCGATGAATTTCTTATTTAATAATTCTGAGGCGAGGCGAGCTTTGAAAGCGATATTTCGCGCCCTCGCGTGTTTTAACGTAGTGAGACTCCTTATGGTGGTTGTAACAGCAGAGTTCACTAGAGGGCTTTTATCGTAATTGGTAAATTGTGCCATGCGCATATAAGTAATCATAGGTGGATCGGTTTTGATAAGAGAGAAAAATGCCGCGACACGTATCTCATCATTCTCATGTGTATTCAAGTAGATTTTGGCAAGGACGGATCTAGCTAATGCCGGGTAAGTTCTGGCTAAACGGGATAATCCAGTGACCATCATCCTACGTTGACATTTGCTTACCGGTTGCTTGCCTTCCAGATATGGTTCGAAAACTGAAAGTATCTTCGGATGACCGGTATAACTCAATGCTGCTATATATGTATGTATTCGTTGGGTATTATTTTTCTGAACAGCTTCTTTCAATTGTTTGGCGAAGTAAAAAATATACATCTCCAAATCTTCATTCGTGATCATCGTACGACCGTAACTGTTTGGTGGATACCCTTTTCTGTCATCTTGGGCAGTACAAATCAATTCAGCGAATGCTATAGGCGCGGATACGTTGAAGACGTCTTTGTCCATTGTTTCTGGCATGGAAATCAGTTCCTGTGTACAGATCAGATTGCAACAAATTAAAATTAATACTTTAGATGCAAAAGCGCAATTTATAATTACTGATATCACTATTTTTTTGCAAATTGGAATTTCTCTTCTTGTTTTAAATTTTATATTGTATGTAAATATTTACTTACGTAAAAGTGTTTCAGATATTCCGCCGTAAGTGTGCGAATAGTTTTGGGAATTCTCGCAACGAGGATTGCCGCATCTACGTTCGAGAACGCTGCATTCTTGATCCAATTTGTGAACTTCAGGAGGGAAGGTCCTGTTCCGATTTGCGCTATAGTTTTGTAAATGACCTTCTGGACTGTATCACGCATTGAGTCACCTGCCAATTTTAATGCGTGTTGCTCTACCTCGGTGAGCTGATCAGTAATCATGGTACGAAGCAGATCTTGCAAGATCGTAAACGTCTCTATCATTTCATCGGGTTGGTAAACAGTGGGATCTTCTATTGCTTTGGTTATTCGCTTTATCAAGTTCGCGGCTAATACCACTGCGTTAAAATCTTCAGAACTGTTCTTGCCACTAAGGCCGATGAAGACAGGCATGAACGGATTATACGGAGCCTCGGTTAAGCGCGCTGGCGAATATTGTATTAAATCTACAGGCATTTTCTCCTCACTAGAGCTTGAATCACTGTTGCTGTTACTGTCGAAAAAGTCTGACCTAAGAGTCTCCTTAAGCCTAGATTTATCGGACGATTGGATTTGCTGCATATTTCGAATGATCGGATGTGGATAGATCTGTGATTCGGCGAACGGGTTTCTATCCATGAATATTAAGTTCCCGGTTGATGTCATTAGCTCTCCTTTTCGTTCTAGATCTTTGAATTTATTGTTCACTTCGACTAACGTTAAATTTATCATGCTGTAAACGTTTCCAATGACACGGTCTTTTTTGTCAGATTTGATAAATATAGTACTCTTCGTCACACATGATTGGGTAGTGAAACGTCTCAGATTGCCCGAGATAACCAAGCGAGTCATAGATACTTGCTGTAATAATCACATAATTGCAAATAAATCTTATTATTTTATTGCGTACAGTAATTGCATTTTGAAGCATAATTGGCATAGAAAAGTAACAGTATTTGAAACAAAGCTTTTTCAAATATTGCTAAATAATGTGACTTGCTTTATCAGTTATAGAATAGCTTATACAATATTTAACTTACCGAAACAGGTGTGTCAGGATCTGATTTTGAAGTGTACGGCCAACTCAGTCGCTGATTAGTTTGATTATAAAGATAGTTATGTCGCTCTTGGCAATTTTTAAAATCCTTCGTTTTCCTAATCTCAATAAAATTTTTCCCGTCGAGGCTCGGCAGAGGTATCATTTCCGGCTTGTTTTTCGCAAGATTTTCCTCCAGCGGAACGATATCGTAAATAACTTCGCAATTGCCGCCGACAGAGTCTTCCATGACTTTATATGAGGCGAATGGCTGTTGGGCGTCCTCGGGCATTTGATTGTACTTGCTCGGTATTATATTTTCACCATTTGTATCGACCTGCAACTGGCTTATGAGGCTCTTCAATATGTTTACTTCCCAAATAGGTACTTCCTTCTGGACCATCACTTCCTGGATTACTCCGTTCTTGACGGCAATCTGGAACGATTTTCCGGATATCGGAACGTTGTGATATGTTTCATCATGCTCTTGAGAGCCCTCGTGTGGTTGTGTTTTTGGTATTTTTTCCTTGTGAGCATATTGCAGCTCGCTAACTTTTCCGTATAACGTGTTTGGTGTTACCGCTTGAACAACGAGAATACCTTTCATCATAATACCGGTAGCTTCATTATCGCCTAGGCTCGTCATCGTCGTACTTTGTACGAGATATTTATATTCCTTGCCTTTATTCCAAGCATATTCATGAGTTTCGACAGTTTGATGATGATCGCAGTAGCTCAAGGCTACGCCAACTATTGAAGCAAAAAAATGTCATGTTGCACAGCCAAATTATAATAATTGCATTATCCGTATATTTCATTGTAAAATAATAGTTTATAACATTGTTTAAAATATTTGATTTGCTCTCGCAAAATATAAATTATTTTCAATGATAGATGTGTATATGAGACATAAGTTAAAGATTTTACAATCATAATTTTACAATTCCAGAAAAAATATTTTTCTGTTTCTTTTAGACACTTTTATTGAAGTATTGAAATTATATTTATAATTTTCATAAAAGCTGCTACTTATCGATAAATTAATGTCCACTTACCAATTAAGAATAAACTAAGTTGAGACCACATGGTGTTTTGTGGCCAGTACCCGATGCGAAATGAAAGCTTCCTCTCATTGATTGAATTTATATCCAGGAGTGTGCCAACTCAGCTTGACCCTCCGATGGCCACAGATTCTATGTCTGCACGAACTTGAAACTATATCATTCATAAACGCATGACAAAATTTTTTTTAACCTCGCGCGCGATAGATTACTTCTGACATCCGCAATATAGTTAAGAAAGTCAAGACGCGGTCGTGACATCGGACTTCCGGCCAGAACTTTGACTTTATTCGTAGATATTATTTACTTTGTTAGTCGATTAAAACATATTAATATCTATATTAATAAGAGCTGTCTTTAAATTATTACATTAAAATTTATCAAGTTGTGCGTGTAATTGAATATTGTGCGTTTGATGTAATTGAAAATTAATCGAAAAGTGCTCTCCTTTGTGATATAACATGATAAAGTAAAATTTTAAAACTTGCACACAAAGTATATCTTTATACATCATATATTTTTTATTAAAGATTAGAATTAATATTCTAAATTTTATATGAAAATTTATATGAATATGAAAATGATTAATATAATTATATATAATTAATATAATTATATATGATTATTATGATTAATATGATTAATATGATGAAAATATATAATATGAAAATTAATATAAAAATTTATTATTAATATAATATTTTATATTTAATATGAAAAAATAGAGTGTTTTCGCACGCATGTATTTTGCTAATTTTTATCTAATTCTAATCATAATGTAGATAAAAGCGGCAATTTTCATAATTGCGTTATACCTAATTTAGTTGAATAAACAGAAAAGCAACTTATAAATTTACAACACATCATTGATAATTTTCTCTAAGTGTTAAATTTCCGCTAAGATATAGAATTCATTCATATAAATACTCCTATGTCATCAGATACTATTTTATTTTATTCCTTTTTATTTTGCATTTACATCAACATACGTTGAAACGGCAGTGAAAGACGTGCAGCAGGAAATATTTGCGGATGTAATGTGAAATTATATTTTTCACGGAAAATGAAGATTTAAAAATATCAAACTTTGATCCAGGTCGCGAGATATCGGTGTCAACATATTTTCTAATGATGATTACGTGATCAAAAATCTATATGTGAATAACATTTCTGTTGACGCATTTTTCCGCCTATGTCTTTTTCCAAACCGCGATAAACTTTTGCACGTACAAGAAGCATATGCAGGTTTCCTTCTTCAATATTTTACGCGCTTTCAATCTCTCACGATATACAAAATAGTATTTATAAAATACTAATAAATAACATATCTCTTATATCCTTAATTATAAAATAAAGATTGAAATCTATCATGATTGAAAAGAAATCAATCAATCCGTTCTTTGTTAAATGGAAGACTACGTAATTTAAAAGAAAATATCGGGGACATACAATATATAACAAATATTAGATTATATATATGTACAATATAAAATACTTTTGAAGTGTTTATTCAAGTTTTACAGAGGATATTCCAGGATCCAGGAGACAAATTTCATACACTGAAAAAAAAATTCTGGGTAAATCTATGAGATGCATTTAGTAATGCATTTTTTGAAATATTTAGTTTTTATCATCAAGTATGATAATAATAACAAAATATTTAGTAATAGTTATAAACATTTTCCAAAAATAGTTATAAATATTTTACGTTTAATTGAGTTCACTAAATATTAAAAATAATTAAATAATTTCGTCTTAATACCTATACGTTTAGTTGAAACTATTTCACCACAGCGGTGGGTAACATTTATCAAGTTTGGATTATTATAACCAAACCTTTTTTTCAGTGTAGGATCTCTTCATGAAAATCTTTAATTTTGATTTTTTGTTGTTTTTTCTTAATTTTAAAGACTAAATGTGTCACTGCTGTCATGTGTAAGCTGTTGCCTATCTCGAGGCGGTTCGAATAGTTGCTTGAGACTTCTTCTCTTTCTTATAAGTCATATATCGGTATCAGATGTCGCTTGTCATTTATTGTATGTTTTGAGTATGAATACGATTTATCATTCTATTGAATCGCAAGTCACGGAATAAGCATTAAGATAATTTAAATATTAAATATTAATTTTTGTTTTTATATATTTTCGAATGACTGATAATTGAAGAATTTTTTAAATCTACAAAAATGTCAGTACAACTATTCGATTATTTACACAAGTTTTTAAAATCAAAATTACGATTATATTACTAGATAGGAGTTGACCATTTTTCCGATTGCGACAGCTGATTTGCAGTAATTTTATACGACAACTGATAGCGCGCAATACATATGCGCCTGACATCCGACTCTGATATACTATTTATTGTAGAATAGATCTAAAAATACGAGTTTCTCACAAAGATTGATTCTCTTAGTGAAAATTATCTCCTAAAATTTATTCCATAGAAACATCCATAAAAGAGAGGAGAGAAGTATGAATATATTTTATAAATTACAGGTCAAAGAATTTCTTTATGCAAATATAGATTCACGAATGTATTTTTTTATGTATATTTTTTATGTATAAACATTTGACAGAGAGTTGTGTTAATAAAAAGATTCCAATATATTCAAGTAAATTGTCATGTATTATGAGTCATAGACAACATATCACTACAGCAAAATATTACTAAAATCTATTAACAGAAAATTTATTTCTTTACAGATATTACTCATTATTGAATAATGACAAGAACAACATTAATTCTCATGTCTTTGAGACTGTATCATGTTTTTGGTTTTCTTTCTTAAAAGCAGATTTTTAACATTAGCATTTTATTTTTTTTACCTTTATGTTTATTAATTTTAACAAACAATTTTTAATAGCGCATGCTAAACTTTTATTAAAAATTTATTTTTGTATTTGAAAATTATAGAATTACAACTTTTGTCAAGAAAAAATTTACTATTTTTAATTCATTATGTTCATTTCTTTTATTAGTACAATTATTGAACAATGTAAAATATAATTAAATGTGTTAAAGATATTGCATACATTAACATTTATTATATTAATGACAAGTTTAATTGAATTTTATTTTAGAGAAGGATGAAACTAATAAATAAATTTATTTATATAAAATTATATTTATTTAATTATATATATATATATATATATATATATATATATATATATATATGTCTTATTTTAATAAATTAATCCTAATTTGTATTTATGCATGTTTTTGATGAAGTTGTATAAAATATATATATATGCATGTATGATAAGCGATAATATGCGATATTATTTATCTTAATTAATATTTATCTTCATTATCTTAATTATCTTAAAAATAATAATACTTTAAATATATAAAATTACTGAAAATTTAGTATTTCCAATATTTGCAGATTATATTATTAATTAGCGCGAATAAATAATGAATTTCCGCTATTCACTGCGGTGTTTGTATCGACTTCTATGGAGGAGATCGTTGCTTTGATAATAGTTGTAGTAGGTTCCTGCTCCTGAAACAATTATTAAAATACAATTATTAAGTTATTTTTAAATCGCGCAAATTTAATTTAAAATATTTATTTTACTCCAAATAAAAATTTTGTATTATGACAAAAAACGCATGTTGCCTTAATAAAAATAAGTATAATTTCCGATATATTTTTATATAAAAATGTAAAAAAATTGTCGATATATTTTTATATAAATATAAAATATAAAATATGTGCAATTACCTCGTCGAAATCGATATCGACTTCTTCGAGTACTTCGTCAAGAACGGATACGAAATGATTGACATTTTCAATAGAAAAGACCATCGGCGGCTTCAGTTTCAAAACGTTGTTATCAGGTCCGTCGCTACTGACGATGATCTTCTTGTCCTTCATCCTGGATACAACGTGCTTCGCTTCCGCCGTCGCTGGTATCCTCTTAATTCTGTCGCGGACTAACTCAATACCTATGAATAATCCAGCACCGCGTACATCGCCGATAATCTTCCGCCGCTTTGCCAGTTTCTTCAATTCCGCGATCAGATGATTGCCTACTTGCAAGGCGTTTTCCTGCAGGTTCTCGCGTTCTATGATCTCCATCACCGCGTTCGCCACCGCGCAGGATACAGGATTGCCACCATACTGAAGTGAGCGAATAAAATTTGATTATTATAAAATATTTTTTTTCTCAAACACACATTTCACAAGTTGACATCAGTACACAGAAAAAAAATAAGTGTCAAATGAAAACTTATATACTTAAACTAACGCGTTCATTGTTTCGTATATACGCAACAATTTATAATCTTCTTAGAAGAATTTAATAATTTTAAATTTCAACAATGATACAATCTTATTTTAATATTGTAATTGTCACTTTAAGAATATATAATTATTTAATTCTACTTTAAGAAAATTATAATCTTTGATTTAAAAATGTTATTTTCTATCTAACATTGTTTCTTTTCCATTCAAGAAAATTAAATCTTAAATCATAAGAATATATTTTTCTTGATTGAACTATATAAAATGGCTTCATTCAAGTAAGGAATTATTCAAGCAATTATATTTTTCTTTAATTAACGCAATATAATCTCATTTCAAGATTTCCATGTTAAAACTAAATATACTTTCAAAACAAGAATGTCCTTTCTTTCTGTGTATTTTTTTTGCAAACTGACCGTGTTGAAGTATTCAATTCCAGTGTCGCGAAAGCTGCGAGCGATTTCAGGCGTAGTAATGACAGCCGCAACGGGATGACCATTACCCATAGGCTTGCCCAAAGTAACTATGTCTGGAATAACGTCCTCGCCGTATAATTGAAACGCCCACATGTGAGTACCGACTCTCCCGAAACCGACTTGGACCTCATCCGCGATACAGACACCTCCAGCTTCACGTACATGTCTGTAAAATCAGTATTTTTTTTACATTCACTGCCATATTTGCTGTTCCAAGATTGTGTGTGTTCATGTGAATAAACAAAATTTAATAAAGATTTAATAAAAAATTTGTATGAAAAAATTGTTCATATAAAAATTAGATCATATAAAAATTTGTATGAAAAGAAATAGTTGCTTACTTATATACGTTTCGGAAGTAATTCTCTGGGGGTAAAATTTGACCGCCGACCGATATAAGGCTTTCCGCAATGTAAGCGCAAACCCCGCGTCCTTGGGCTTTGATGTTATCGCAGATTTGCTTTACATCTTCGGCGTATTTAACACCAAGATCTTCGTCGATGTAATCATTGGTGCGATATTTTCCACGGTACACATCCGGACAGGGAGCCTAAGAGAAACAGAACCAGGATGATGTATCAAATGTATAAAATATGACTCTCCTTTTTTTTCTCAAAAATACAGATGATATAAATGCTAAAATAATATTAATTTTCTAACAATAAAAATTTTTTCTTGCAAGAGTGCTTTTCAAATGTCGATATTTTGATTCGCCGAATTCTTGAATCAGCGTTGTATATATAATTTTATCTTTAATCACAAGATATCTCAATTTGTTCATCACATATTGATTGAAAATAATATTAATTTTCTAACAATAAAAATTTTTTCTTGCGAGAGTGCTTTTCAAATCTCGATATTTTGAATCGCCGAATTCTTGAATCAGCATTATAATTTTATCTTTAATCATAAAATATCTTAATCTATCCATGTTAATTTAATTCCTTTAGAAATGATAAGGTGTTGATTTAACTCTTCATACACTATTCCACTATGTTATTTAATAATTCTTTTAAGATTCTAAATACTTACCACGTGTACCCAGTCTTGTTTGCCTGTACCGTTAGGCTTGTTGAATTTGTATGGTGAGATATCGATTGTCGTGATGAGGTGTCCATGATAAGCGCTAAAAGTAGAAAGGCAAACGTGAACAGAAATTTTCTCTTTGCTTTTACTGAAACTAAAAACTCTTCGAAGCCCTCCAAAGCTATAACGTAATTTTCTGAAGATTATTATATAGTCTTTTCTCATATATAATATATAATATATATTTTTAATAAATGTTATTTTATCTAATCAAAAAACACAGTTCCTGAAAATACAACTTTCATTTTTTCCCATTGTTGCCGAAGACCAACGACCCCACCGTGGTTACAATATCTAAAAGTTGCCGGGAGGGCTACTCATTTATAAACTCGATCAACGATGTGAATTAATTATTGTTAATTCGTGCGAACTCTCGACGTTATTAATATCGATAATAAGACAAAGCGCAATTGTCTACAACACGTTGCGATAATAAAAGTACAAACGCACTAATATCAATTTTTTCCAACTCTGTATAATATATTTGTGAGATTAATTATATTTGTGATATAATTGTTTTCGGATTCTCTGTTATTATCTCACACAATAATTTTCATGAATTTATACATTTCTAATGCTGACGCGAAACTTGTCTAATAGAGCCGTCTGATTGATTTCGCTTTGTGTGATGTGACCCCGCTTTGTCTAGTTTACGACATTCTCAGATCATTTATCATTCTTTTTCTTTCTTTCTCTCTCTCTCTCTTTTTCTCTCGGATAAAGTCCAGTCCATCATCATTCAGCGACATCATCACCGATAGAAAGAGAAAATAAATATAGTGTGTGTATCATACGTGGCACATATGTCGTCGTGAGGCTTACGCCACCTAAAACAGCGACAAGATCTTTATGGCGGTGAATTCTATTTCCGCCGTGGTGAAAAGAATCGGATGTCCACATCCGATTTGTCCGAATCTGCTGGACACGCTCGATTTCGGTGCTCGTCGACGCTCATCGAGGTCCCTGCTGATTTAGAGTGGAAAGACGCTGCAAACAAGCAAAAGACAAATCGATTCCATTAGTTCGGCAGTGAATTTTCTCGCTCGAGTTTGTTCGCAGCCTGAAATATCCAACGTATTCGAGACAACACTGTGGAATTGCTTGCGCCAAGAAAACCGAAGTCCGATCCGAAGTAGGCACGAACAATGGAAGTTCTTTTCATATTCGTCTCGTTAACTTGAAACGGAACTTTCATTTCAGACGTGGAACGTGGAACACGTGGAGCTCAATGTAGAATGTTACAGAAATATCGCATGTAGAGCACCTCGGATAGCGAGAGGGAAACTTACTGGTCCAACGTAATGACATCCTTGCACTTGGTGTGCGTCCGAGCGAGACGGAGAGCGAGATCGTTAGCCTCGCTTCCAGAATTCACCAGGAAGCAAACGGACAGCGGTTCCGGCATAAGTGATGCCAGCCGGCTCGCGCATATCACCAAGTTGTCATGAAGGAAACGATTGTTCGTACACAATAAGGCCATCTGTTCCTGCCCGGCTCGTACGACGTCCGGATGGCAGTGGCCAACTGCAAATTAATTAATTTGCGTTTAATTAAGACAACTGCGTTACATTAAAAATTTACAATTATCGTGTAATGCATAATCGATGCGATATTATGAGTAGATTGTCTGATTCTTGAGAATTAAAAAAATACGTACCATGCGCGACATTATTTATGCAGTCCAAATATCGATTATCCTTCTCATCGTACATGTATTGTCCCTCGGCCCTTACAATTTTGAGTGGATTCGACTTGAAAAACAGCTTACACGCCTGCCTGGAATTAAAATAAATATTTAAAAAAATATAAAATAAATATAAAATAGCTGAAATTATTGTTTATTTATTTTCGCGAGGCCTAAAGCGCGTTGAACCAGAAGCGAAATGTTTCGTTATGTATCTTATATCCTGTTGATTTAAATTTTACTTACCCGATATGTCGATCGCGAAGTCTTATGGTATCAAATTTTGGCATCTGTTCTAAAGATTCCATAACTGAACTTTTCGCCAGGTTGCTGATACTGTCAATATCTACAAAATATAATAAATGTTGCAATCTTAGGAGCCTGAAGAATTTAATAATTTGACTTATCATATCAACAATTGATGGTTATGCAATATTTGATTCTCTAACATGTAATCACATCATAAACTCTCTTTAAGACAATTATAGAATATACCCATATTAGTCATATATGTTTTATGATAGATAGATAGATAGATAGATAGATAATCTTTATTGGTTAGCCAAAAGGCCTAAAGCCAAGGGACTTGGTTTACATAAATTCCTTAACCTCACACACTCTCGCTCTCTCTCACGTCTTCCCTGTTCTCTTCGCCCTCTCCTCTCTTTTCCTCCTAACCGCTTCCATCCCTCCCACTGCGCCCTTCCTTTCTTCCTCGCTTAAGATATCCTTTATTCTAATATTCATACTGTCTACATGACTCCTTATGTGCTCAATTGTTCCTTCCTCTTCCTCGCAGATCCGGCATCTTTTTTCAGCTTCACCTTTCCAGTACTTGTTTCTCTCCTCCTCGTTCCCGCACCTCCACCTTGCTATTAGCTTCTGACTTCCTTTCCTCCCTTCTTTCCTCAGATATTCCGGCAGTCCCAGTGTTACAATCTCCTTATACCGTATATTGTATTTCGAATTCCTTATCTTACCCTCCACCCATTGCCCTAACCTCTCTCTTTCTCTCTCTTTTATTATCTCACATACGTCCATATCTCCCACTCTTAATTGCTTAATTCCCTCAGAGCTAAACCCGTTCTGCCTATAAAAACCTTCCCTTTCATCCTCCTTACCCTCACTCGTTCCCCTTTTCTCCCTTTCCTTTATGCATTCTATTATTAGTTTCCTATCTCCTTCTTTCAACGCCTTCTCTTCAAATTTAACTGCTCTTCTTCCTGCTATCATATATGTTTTATGATATCGGATAAATATATTGAAAGAGAGAGAAGCACATAAGCATTATCAAATTTTTCCGATGTTTCAAATTTTTCCGAAAAGTTCTTATCATCCTTATATCTTTACCATTAAACGACGTTCTTATCATCCTTATGTCTTTACCATTAAACTTTGTTTAATGGAACGAAGTTTAATGGTAAAGACATAAGGATGAGATAAGAACTTTTATCGCAATTAATTTATATATCATTTTTAGGTTTTCCTGATACTACAAATGAGATCATATATATAATATGATATTATGATCAGTCCTCACGTATCGTTAAACTTATTATTAAATATTTAGGAGATTCTATAATCAAGTGTGCGTTGCCAAAATATTTGATTAATTTGTATATCGATAAAAATAGTGTAAAATATTAGAAATTATTACAGTTTTCTAATTTTTAGCATTATATATCTTTATAAGCCTATATTAAAATTATATGCATATATTGTTTAAGCCTATATTAAAATAACGTCAAAGCAAATTTTGTTTGAAATTATTATAGCTGACAAATGCAATTTGACTATCCATTTCCAGTTTTTCTCTAATATTCATAAAAATACATATTGTTTATATATAATTCATTTTATATATAATATATAATTTATATATAATACATAAATCATAATATTCATAAAAAGCTTTTTTTTTCCTCAATCGTTTATAACTGAAAGATATTATTGCAATCTATCTATTTCGATATTTTCGCTAAAGAGACTAATCGTCTTCAAATATGTCATAGATTTCGTTGTGAAAATAAAGTGCGATAACAGAAACGAAAATCTAAAACAATAAGCAAGTGCATGTAAATAAGATAGGAGATTTGAACAGTAATTTTCCGGTAGCTGATAAGTGCACGTGATTATTATATATGTATAAGTATATAATGTGTTTCCGCACGTGGCCTCGTGCGTGACCTCGTATTGCAAAAGAAACTTTGACAAGAGAGAATATATATATATAATACTAATAAACAATATAAGTGAAGGTTAATAATTTAAAACTTGGAAAATACTTTAAAATAAGACAATAATGATTAAAAATTATTTTTTATATTTTTATTACATATATATATAGAATAATTTTAAATTATTATTGTCTTAACGATATTTTAAAGTATTTTTCAAGTTTTAAATTATAATCTTTACTTATATATATTTTTTTGTGAAAACGAATGTAAGAGAAATTTATTTATTTTAATTTCTCGTTAGAAAATTATTTTCCTAGTTACATTTATCTCATAATTAATTCTACGACAATTATGCAACATAGTACATGGATTGGACATAGTATTCGACTTTTTATTTGTATAGAAAGTAGCTTGAAAATTTTCGATAGTTAATGAAACAAAATGAATTTTTTTCCTTCAATATTTCTGTCAAAAAGGAAAAAAATAATGAACGAAAGGTGAGACATTTTATTTGTAGTGCTATTTTTTAAAGATAAATAATTAATAAAAATTGAAAACGTAATTTTATACTGCAAACTTTCGAGAAAGAAAAAAAACATACATAATAATTTAATGGTGAATGTGCATCTGTGAAACAATACTAACACAATAAGCATATTCTAAATAATTTATCTATCATTTTAAAATGCATGTTATTTCGATGGTAAAAAATTACAACAATAATTAATAATAAAATACAATAATTAATAGTAAAAGAAACTCTATGATCGTACCTGAATTGTCGTGGTTCGACGTCACCGTCGCTGTGATTACTGCGAGTGCAGTCGAAAGCAGTGCCACAACCCTATAACAGTGACGTCATATATAGAGAGAAATGAATCGGCGGGGGTAAAAAAATGCGGGGATGCGCACGCGTGCCGGACCAATGGCATACACACTCCCTCCATAATCGACATCCCACTTCCCACGCACGTGCGTCATTTAAATGCCGCGCAATTGTTCATACTTTAATCAAACTTATTATGTGTATAGTAATTACAGCATTCAACACATGAATGACATGAGATAAGCATCCCACTTGAAACTGAGATATTAAATTAAGATTGAATATTTTATTGAAGATATGTCAATTTTATTTAAATTTATTATATCGCAATTATATTAATGCTGTAGAAAAATGTAGAACGTTCTACAAATTTAAAAATGAAATTTGACAGTCGCTTTCAAACTTTTGCAATGTCGTAGCTAATTTAAGAACAACCTTGCACGGTGATATTGAGAACAAGAATTTGGCAGAATAGATCTGTGATGCATTTCGGCTGCAGTCGCTTGCAGCTCAAAACTCGAGGAAAATAGAAATTATTAGATAAGGAATATTGCAAATAGGCGTGTAATTTAGATGTAATAAATTACAATTATCGAGTTACATTTATGGTTGTTTGTATAGTTGGGAAATCTCTTCTTAAAAAAATTTCTGATTTTAGAAAGCTCATCTTCTCTCACTTTTAATCTTTTTAGAAAACTTTAAAAGACTCTTACATAAAGATATTTTAACGTAAGCGGAGTTCGCAAATATTTCAAATGACCTATATATAAATTAATATCATAAAGTGTATTTATTAATATCATAAAGTCCATTGGCAGAATCATGGGCAAATATCGTGGTCATGATGAAGACGTTCACGTGTATTCACGTTTCGACGATGGTAGCGATGTACGACACGTGATATGCGCTATCGGGCAATTTAGACAACATCAATGATTTCGTGATATGACCATTATAGCGACTGCCATTATATCGCCTGTGATAAATCACGTTCATGCAATTACAAATCTTCCACTGTGGATATTAGAGCCAACAATCTTCGCTATCGATTTTAAAGGAAATGTACTGGCAGGAACATTTGACATCGTATCATTTCATTAATAATTCATGGTTTGATAATTTTCAAACGAAACAATTAAAGCATAGTGAGTCACCTTAATAAATTGTGGAATTATGCAAGTTCAATAATTAAAATAATATTAAAATAATATTTAAACAATTTTAATAATTAAAATAATATTAAAATAATATTTAAAAAATTTTAATAATTAAAATAATATTTAAAAAATTAAAAAAATTTTTTTTAAACTTAAAAAATTTAACATGATATCACATTTTTGTGGAAAAATTTTCTGAGACTTATATTTGCTTATCTTTCTTTTCATGAGGACGATTTATCTCATTATTATCAGACTTATATATTGCACAACCTCCATTGATTATTTATGTCGGTGCGTAGTTAAGTTGATTATGGTGGTAAAGATAAATTTAATCGCGAGATATTGCAGCAATGTTTAAAAAAAAAAAGAAAAAGAAAAAGGAAAAAGGAAAAAGGCTAAAAAAATAAAAAGGCCAAACGTTTATCGGACGATATCGCAGACTGGCGCCGCGCCAGTTGCTCGATATATTCCTGCTGTCTTATTGGTGTCAAATCTTAAGCGAAATGCAAATTGCAAATTGTTTTGCAAGATTTTATTGGCACGAATAAGGCGCAACGTCGATGCGATGTGCTCTTACTTGTTATTTTGCATCATATTCATGCTATATACATCCTTCGTGAGATAATATTCTAGAAGCGAGACTTGCCTCCTTTAGTCAACCACTGAGCTTACAGTCGACAATCTACTGACATTTTATTCTTAAAAATATTATCGCATCATTGAAGTGAAGAGCTTCGTACATTACACATAAGTTCATATATTAAATGTCTAGTGTTATCTATTTCTACACATTTTACTTTTTTTTTTTCTTTAACCCGCCGATTTTCCATCACTTTTGAATCAATTTTTCTTCCACGAAAATATATGTGAGAAATTAGATTTTTAATTATAAATATTAAAACAAAAATAAATGACTTTTTTTTAAATTAAGCTTCAAAACTGTTAAGATATTTTTATATAATTAAATAATCTTGTACAGGTCAATAAAAAATGACATAAAAAAATAAGATTATATATCCATGCTTGTAAAATGAATCATTTAGAAATATCTATGCTTGTAAAATGAATCATTTAGAAATATCTATGCTTGTAAAATGAATCGTCTAGATATATGTGACCCTCGTAAATATTTATTAATTTGTCTTCATGACATGTGTGTTATATTAATATTTCTAAAGCATTTTTCTAGGAATAAGTATACCTGAAAACGCATAGAATTAATGTGTCATTCTATTTATGGAGCTAATTTTCGGCTGCTTCGACATTTTTAAAGGCTTCTGAGTATTCGCCGCGAAGCTCTGAATTGACGGTGACGACATAAAAATAAAAACCATGCGATAAGAATAAGATTTATCAAATAAATGAAGTATATTACTAATTGCTAAAACAATCAATTAATGAAATCAAATAATGAATTGTCAAACATTAAGCGTAAAACGCACACAAAGAAAGAGCATATATGTATGAGCTCGAAGTTTATTATTAGACCAGTTTAGACAAATAAGGACAGCCACACACAAATAGATTGTTTAATTCTTTCTCTTTCGAGATATTTGCCTGAAACGAACATTAATTTATTTACAATAATGAGATGTAAATAAGCTCGCAAATAGTTTGGGTATGTTTGCAAATTTTAAAACTTCAATAACTCTTGTAATAATAATTAATAATTCGTGTTTTTGAATTTGAATATATTATTTATATCTAAGAAAATAATAATTTATAATTTTATGAAAAATTTTAATTTTTTTTTCTTTTATGTTATTCTTTCTTAAAAATTATTTTAAATATAATTCTGAAAATTTAATCTGTTTTTTTTATTAATTAATTTATTTAATATCGTCAGTCCAATTTAATTGTACATTGAAATAAATCTTTACTTGTTTTTATTTTATTAATAATTTTATTGATAAAAATTTATATATTGTAAAAGTTGCAATTGGTTGGAAATTAGTTGCGAAAGAATTTAATAAAATGTGCAATTTTATATAATTATTTGACTGTTTTATAAATGCAAAACTGAATATTGTATGTCATTGTGTAGCAAAATTTAACATTGTAAAACTTAATCATTTTTTTCAATAAAATAATTCTAATATAAATAATTCTCTTTAAAAAAAAATATAGAAAATAAAAACAAAGATACTCCAAATTATAAAACTGTCTGTCACAATATTTATCTAATCAATAAACTATCTATTAAAATATCTTATTCTTTATATATATCTCCTTTTTACATATATAACGCACATATAATCTATTTGATACTCATTTTTAATCCTTCTTGGAGAAATTTGTAATCCAAATTTCAAGTTAAATTGCAATTGCAAAATTTAACAATTTAAATTTTACAATTTTACAAGTTTTATAATGTTAAATTTTGCTACACAATGACATACAATAGTTCAGTTCTGCATTTATAAAACAGTCAAATAATTATATAAAATTGCACATATTATTAAGTTATTTCGCAACAAACTAATTTCCAACTAATTGCAGCTTTTACAATAGGCTATTTGCAAATAATGTATTTTTATGTTTGTGCAAAAATTTAAATTTTAAAATATCTATTTTAAAATATTTATGATACCTATTGCGAGTTTTAAAAATAATTGTAAATTCTTATAAAGAATATATAGAGAAAGATATTTTTTTATTAGTTGTGTTTTATTTAAAATAATATAAAAAGAATGTAAAAATTGATCAATATAATTATTACATAATTTAACATATTAAATAAAGAAGAGTTACATATAAAGTGAGATATACAATTATATTAAATACATTGAATATTGCATTTAGATACATTAATGATTTAAGCAATAATTCTTACAAAGTTTTGCATAAATAATTTTTACAAAATTTTGAATAAATAATTTTTTGAGAAAGATGCAGATTAAGAGAGAAATTTGTATAACGAAATTACTTAATGTATGTTATATATCTCTCTCGTTATACTATTTTTTAATAATTTATAAAAATAATTTCAAATATCTAAAGAATTTTTCGTTAATTACAAGCACTTTTACTGTAGACAATTATGGTTATTAATATCAAATAATAATAATACTGTCTAATGGTAAGAATATTGCCCAATAATAATAATAATAATGCTTAATAACAATGATTATTAGCAACATTATCATAATAACCACAAACGCTCTAATGGCACCCATTGGCTCTATTATATGTTAGTCATGTTTGAAATTATCAAACATGACTAACATATAATAGAGCCAATACTTATATGATAAAATGATATAGTTGAAACGCTCTAATGACACACGTTATAAACTTTTTTCTTTCTTACTTCCATAATATATAAAAAAACTTATATTAATAAGATGTTAAACTGTAAATAATTATTATTCACTTTATATTAATAGTGCTATGATACGTTTATACTAGTAATGTGTTTATGAAGTGTTCCGAAAACTATGTTTAGCAAGATATATATTGTGTAAAAAAACATTTTCCACTCTTTTCAACAGTTATCAAACCATGTGTTTTCTTTTACTTTGATACTCATTTAAAGGCTATTTATTAACTGTCAAGGGAAAAACTTAGTTTTCAGAATATTTTACAAGTGTGTGCTAAAACGATCTGTAGTGTTATTTTTTCAAAATATTTTTTTAAAATATTTTTGCAAAATATTTTTTCAAAATATTTTTTTATTTAAAAATGACAAGAATTCTCAGTGTGTTATTTCTCGCTTCTGACGTCACGACTTCAATGTGGCTGCGGTGACTACTCAGGATTACTCAGACATTTAGCACGAAACAAACACTTGCGTTTTGCGACTTGGCCGGCTATTAATTCCCCTATAAATGCGACGAGCGATATCGCGTAACCCACGAGAATAATGAGGAAAGCGATGTGTATAGAATGATCACCGCCAATGATTTTGTTTTCGTTTTTCGTGATATTCTTCCAGAAATCTTTTTTATGCTTCTTCACGAAGCCGTAATCCATTAGCTTCAGCAGCGCGTGGTTAATTTCGTCCTTAAATGACGATTTTAACGGGATCATGTGCACGCGCGACTGCGACATGATGCATAGATCGGAGACCTTGAAGAATCGCTCGCCCTTATGGTCCAAGATCGCCATCTCCAGCAGTTTGCCTTCCATCTCGGTTTTGAAATACGCCCTGGAGGTATTTATGGAGATCCTCTCCTCTTTCTCGGCGGACATGAATCTTCCCATTAATCCGGAGGGCAGATCATCGTTCGCCGCGAGCTCGTCGTACACCATATTCTCGGCCACCACTTGGAGCCCGGTGGCGGACAGGTCCTCGAAACTGGATACGCGCTTCTCGACCGAGAGTTCTATCGCAAACTCGAACATCTTCACCTGGAACAGAGCCGTGTACTCCGCCGCCGTCATCACCATGGTGAAGAACAGCACCTTCTCCACGAGAGTACGGGGCGGGTGAAACGGCGAGATGCCGAGGAACAGGCTGATGGTGTTCAAGGGATCGCGAACCCGCTCGCCGACTCTCAGAATCGTCGAGGCGCACCACACGATCGCCGTCAGCAAGATACCGATCAGGATCGTGACGATGATCGGACAAGGGATCGGATCCTCCGCAGGCAAGATCGGTATCAACAGGCAGACCCTGTCGTCGTCGACGGCGACGCTGAAGTCGTAGTCCGCGTATTGATGCTCGTACATGAGTTCGGTTTTGTATATCATGTTGCTTTCGTCCACAGAGTCCGTGTGTATCACCGTGCCATTTAGAATGCTCGACAAGGCGTTTGAGAAAACCTTGGCCAGACCACCCACCGCGCCATTTGCTGGCTCCAAGCTGCCGTAAGGACTCCATACCTCCTTGAAGTTTACTTTGAACGTACCACCGTAGATATTTCGCGAATTTGAATACCAATCGATGCTGTCATCATAAGCGGTTAGTCTCATGTAACTTTTGTTGAATCCGTTGAACTGATGCACGGCCACGAAAACCGGCTCCGAATACTTTGAGCGAAGGGACGCTTCCAAAATGATCACGTCGAGGAATTTCAATTCCCACAAGTATTCGAGCTGTCGTTGGGCGTTCAACGTGCGCTCATTCGAATCCATTATAAGTAAGAGTTTCGGCAGGTGTTTCTCATGGGATATCGCACAGATGTCTTTCACCATGACGTTCAATTCTGCAGAAGTAATATCGTCGTTCCATGGGAAAATATAAATCAATATTGTGTAGGAGGAAGCCTTGTTCCACGGCTGATTGTCAGGTCCCAAGACAGAGATTTGCAACGTGGTGATTACATTTCGGGCGACCAGATCGAGCATACGTTCCGAATAAATATCACGCCTCTGAATCCTGATGATTGCATCCTGACGTACGATCGATCTTAAGAACGTTTCGATCGATCGATCAACATGGTTCCCCTGGTAAAAATTGAAACTTGCAACATTACTTGCAACGTAAAGGTATAAAATAGCGATCTCTCCCTTCATGTTTCGATCACAATAAACCTTTACTTGTGCGATTAGATATCTCTGTGTCGGAAGAAAATATAAAACACGCTGCTACTTCAAAGTACACGTGTACTCCAAGTCGAGAAATCATTATGCAATTTATTATCATTCAATTGGCTGTGTAATATGTAGAAATAGTTGCGTAATGGCTTTCGGTAACGTTGATACAACATTATAGCCAATAATATATCCTGATTTTATCTATAATTGCAAACACATGGGGATAAAATTGTACGAAATCGCCCTATTTCCTCCCGATTAACAGAGATTTGCATCTATTGCTGTCTCTATAATCCATTATCATTTTCCACCTGTTTAATGATTGATTATTTCATTCGGTTCATGCGTATCGTTGCGATTTCCCGTATTTCTTATTTAACTTGGATTTATCGATTTGAATAAAGATTATCTCGACTCAAAAAAAAACACACATACGTTGCGACGATTTGATAAGCATGGCATATTGACGCAACGACTAATCGTACATTCATAACACAAAAACTTTTCAATAGACTTTTATCGATATTACGAAAGAAGCTGTATCATCGCATTACATATTTATCAGTTATTATACAAAAATAAAATATGTGAACCATGACTGTTTACATTATCGAAAACTATTTGCATGTAGATATCGATAAAGATACAAAAAAAATTTATCCCACGATTTTCGCAGTCGGTAGGACTCGAACCTACGCTCCCAGAGGGAATCTGATTTCTAGTCAGACGCCTTAACCACTCGGCCACGACTGCTACGGAAACTCCTTGGCATCTTCATCGTTTCATAGTAAGCCATAGACACATTTTTCAATAAACGAATTTATATATTTTTCTATTTTTATAAATAATATGCTAAATTTTTATAAATAATGTTTTTATAAATAATATGCTAAATTTTGATAAATAATTTTTTTATAAATATATTAAATTTTTATAAATAATATTTTTATAAATAATATACTAAATTTATAAATAATTTTTTTAAAGATAATACCCTAAATTTTTATAAATGATATTTTTGTAAAAATAATATTTTTTAACTCGTATCTTAAGAATTAAACTTGTACAAAATTATCATATAAAGAAGCATATTCTTGATTATTTTCTTAATTATCTTTCCAATATATTCAAAAGATATTAATTTTTAAATAATATTAAAGCGAGGCAGAAGGGGAAAGAAGAAGAAACGCAAGAGTCGATTTTAAAGTGTTCTATTAAAAGTCACGCACAGAACACGTTTGATTACATTAACGATCGACGGATTCATAAATAGATCCACTCCACAACATTCACGATTATCATGCCGTATAATAGCCATAATAGTAAGTATCTTAGCGGGAATATAATGACAGATTTATATATATATATTTATATTTATATTTTTATGCGTATGTTCCGTGGTGGAATAAACGAGAGTGGCCTCGGTTTCCCAATTATGTAGAGAATACGACAAGAAGGGGCCACCTCTCTTTACGCAATTAATCTATAACAATACATCCACGATGTGAAATTGTACATTCGGATATATATTTATAGTATATATATATTACATACACACGCGTATATATAATGTGCCCTTACGTGATATATAATATATACGTGTTTTTATAGATACATATATATTTTATATATATATATATATATATATATATATGCGTACTTATAAAATATTTTTCTTGTCATTTAACACTTAGAAGATGAAAAACTCTACGCTCTACTCAATGACCTGAAGAAACCTGATATATTATACGATAGTCATGATGAATATATATATGTATATATCAAATAACAGTGTCGTTGATCGAGAGCAAGATAGGCCTAACAACTTACACGCATTGTGCGAGATGATAATTGTAGCATGAGATGCGTGAGAACATCACCGTTTATACAGCCTTAAGTTAATGCCAATAGCGGATTATAAATAAAAATCCGAGGCTTTGATAGAAAAATTATTTCTCTTTCCTCTCGCGATCGGGAATGTTAGACCTATCCCACATCACGGAACAAGTTTAAAATTCTAATTTCTCGGTATCCAAATCTGTAATTAAGTCTTTAGAAGCCTTGACATATGTATATGCATGAAATTAATATTTTTTTAAAACATTCCTTTTTCCGTCGATATTAATTATCCTGTAAAATGAACAAGAGATGATTTCAGATTGAAAATTTCCAGCAAGTTTACATCTTTAGTCTCGAGATATAAAAAAACGCAAAATTTAATTCTAATTCAATCAACGACGTGATCAATTTTTACACAATCAACGCGTATATGTATTTATATCGTAGATCAGTGCAGCGATGCGGAGAGCAAAGACGTCGCTTTTGTCTGTAAAAATTTACTTGATCTGTAGCCGAATTTTTGCACATTTTTATTAGTAAAAATCGATAAATCGATATTTCGGCTGATCAAAGCTTTAATAAATAATATATATCGTTTTCGTGTAAAACCGTTTGCTCGTCGCCGCAAAACTGCTCTGTTCTTGACATGTCTGAAAAAATCGCGTATTTCAAGATGAGTAATCGATCGACTACTACGATGTCGCAGGATCGTACCACGACAAGGACTCGACTTTCCGAACAGGGGGGAAATTTCGTTAAATCTCTGAAAACTCGTCATTCTCGAAAAATATACTTGGCGCAATCGAATTTCGCGATTTCGCTAAATCTTCGTTATCTTCTATTCTGGTTAGAGAGAAATGTCGGTCCTTCGTAATCGCGATCGAGCGGCAACACGGCTCGTTTTTTTTCTATTTACAATATAGAAATATGTCGTAATATATCTCCGAACGATAAATGTGTCTCCGTGTTACATAATAAAGACACAGATTAAAATAATAGGTTTTTAATAATAATCATTGTTTCAAGGGATTAAGCGCCTTTGCGACTTCCTATTGTTGTTACATGTCAGATATGTTTTAACGATAAAATTAAGTAATTTCTAGACTCTCTCAAGAGAGAAGTGTGTACGTAACTTAAATAAATTTTTAGTAATGAAAATAGAAATTATTACGTAGAGTACGAAAATAATATTGTATATTATTTATCGCTATTGGAACGTATCGTGAATATTTTTGTAGTAATGATAGAGATGAAAAGATACATATTAATTTGCTAAACGGATGTTATTCACATACACATAGCAATATCTTAGCACACTTGCACTCAATTGCCCTCAATTATATCATATCGTTAGAAACGTCCATATTTTGTCTCGCTACCGGTATCGCTAAAAAAAAGATATTATCTACTACCAATAGAAAAATAGAAAGGACTTTGATTCGGAATGCGTTCTTCATTCACTTGCAATCCGTACATCGATATCGGAATGTCATTGATATCGTTGCAATTTTTACGTCAAATATCCTTTCTTTCATCAGACATATCGTTTCGCATTTTTCTTGCTTTATTATCTAAGCTGCAATAAAAATGCGTCGATATGTTGATTCCTTATTGAAGATACTTTATTTATCGGCACATCCATCAAATTGATGAGATCAAACAAAAATTGAGCAAGTAATTGAAAAAGTATTGATAGAACTAATAATCTACTGAAGAAAAGTATAATTATATGTCAAAATGTGCAATTATTTGTCGCTGCAATTTAAATACTATCACCTAATTATCATGACTGCTATATATATAATTTATCGATACACACAATAGAGAAGAAATTATCTTAATTATATGTATTTGTAAATTGTTAAGTTGCTTTCCTTATTACAATGACACAACAAAATTAGGAAAGTTAATTTAGCAGAATGCTCATTCGGAATTCTACACTAGAGTATGTTTTTATGTGTTAATATTAAGAAATACACCCGCGATTTATTTCAACGTGCAATAAGAATAATAAAATGACAAAATTAAAATATTATATTAAAAAAATGTTACGTCTCTCTCGATGATATTAAATTATTATCGAAACTATTTATAAAGAATCAAAGTTTCTTATGACCGAGAAACTCGTCATTTTATATATGATTTTATATCCTCCTTTTTTATTTTCAAATAATCAATTTCGATATTTTTAATACAAAGATATTAGTCCAATTTTATATTTCTTTTTATTCAAGAAGTCATCTAAATGATTAATTCACAATAATCGTATAGAATTATTAGCGCGATCATGTTCCTTGAGACTTTTCTTCCTTCAGTAAAAACATGAGTATTTTGCATCAAAGTTAACATATTCGTAAATTTATATTTTATAAACACGTGTCTAAATTGAAGTAAAATTATTTGAGTGAATATTGCTTGACGTCATAAAAATAGAAAAAAATTTAGAAAAGAAACATAGTCTCTCCTTTTATCTGTATTATGTTACGTACATCTTCAAAAAGCTTCAAAAAGAGGATTATTAATATTTTTCTAATAATATTTGTCATTGTATTAAATATGTATGTGGCTTATATGTACCGAAGTATGCTGGTGCAATATCATCTTAACTTACAATACGTAAAATAGACAATAGATTCTAATAGCCTATATATATATAAATACATCTAGTATATATATATATAACCATCGCGCTGAAGAACGACATTTCCCTCATCCTAAGTGTATGTCCTCTCATCGTGAGATATTATGTGTGTATGTGTGTAAACTATAACTTCTACCGCTAAAAATCGTCTAATCATAAGTAGGCTAATGAGACTAGTCTACGACTACGATATCATTATCGGTTATACGTGCAACACGCAAATGTCATATCTAGAGCAAATACTACGATGACGCGTTTCCTCTCTCGTGGATCATTTATTAGAGATATCGTTTATAATATGTAAGAAATCTATGAATAAAACACGTGTGTTTTCTTTGTCCAAGTAAAATCCCCGCTTATTGATCACGACGCGAAGTATTTGTACAACATTGTCGACTGTCTGTGTAACGAATAAAAATCACGACAATTAAGATACAGATCTTATTTTTGAAGATAATATCGACAATATCCAATAAACTCATCATGGATGTAACTAACTTTGATGAATTTATCTTCCACTAATCCGAGATTGTATTTATCGTCGCTTTGCATCACAAGATTGCCATCATTAATCTCTTTTCATTTATTATCTTTCGCTAATCGAATCGATAGCCGCTTAATGACGAATGAAACTTAAAGCGTTGATCAAGGATTATTATTTGAAATATGTTTTCATAAATAAAAATGAAAATATATTTAAAATCACATAATCATTAGCAAGATTATAATCTCAAAGTCGGATTTTATTCTAACAATGATCTATTTATATGGACAACTAGCTTCAATCTTTTGAAGAGCGTGAATTTTTAAAAAATGCCAAAGTTAATTATAGTCCTTCTTCGCTTCTCTTGAAAAAAAAGAGGTGAGGAAAGACTGTAATTATATCTTGCTTTAAAAAGTATCGGGTAGCCTTAACTTTACGAGCGCGAAAATACATCTGTCTACCTGTCGTCTGCAGTCTCAACGTCGCAACGCAATGTCATTAACGCTTAGTATTGCTAATTGCAATCACATCGTCAAGATATCGTTAATTAGTGGCAGTGCCATTTAAAACATTTGTTTCTCGTGTACGGGTTGAGCCTACATGACGACGCATCTATTTATTACATATCTACGGATATCTAGTCGCACGCTAAATCTCGCTTAACGCTATCTCAAACGACATTACGTAGAACGCGCAAAAATACAAGCCGCATCATCGATGTGTGTTATATCGTGTTGAAATGGAAACGAATTGTCGTTCCTGCCTCTCTTTCAGCGTTTTTTACGAAAAACGTCGATCCTAGGGTGACGTTGGAATAAAAAAAGTCAGATTAGTCGGACTAGTTGCTCGCTAGCACAAACTTGGGATGTAGCTTACACATACGATTCTAAATCCACGAACTTATGCTAATCGTTTAATAATTACTCTCACATCGATGTTACTTCTAGAATTGAACTTATGTTAGCTTCTTCTCTATCTCGAGTGATATAGTCCTATGATATAGAGTCGACGAAGAATACGGAATAACAGATAGTAAACAATATCGTAGAGACGAATTATATAGACGCTAGACCTTATGCACGGAACATCTCTCGACTTGCGGAAAGGGCTTCACATAGATTTTGACGAGGCACTGTTCAGAGTTCACATACTAAAAACAATAACAATTATTTATCTTTATCGTAATACACTTCGCATGGCGTGTCACCCGCGTGCTATAGCTTTTAATTACATAGTGAAAATAAATCTTTCTCCTTCTTATACTTATATGTTGCGGTATTTAATTATTTAATCTTTATAATTCACACACTTAGGCTATCACGCAGATTTAATGTAAGCAATGAAAAACTCTCTTTTTCTTCATTTTTTCTATAATAGCTTAACAAGTGTTTTAAGTAATTTATAATGAACGTAAGATACATACCAAGATTTACAATTATCATTGACGAGCCACCAATATATATTAATTAGCTTTAATAAAAAAGAAATAAAAATGGCATTACATTTTTATTTATACTCTTTTAACAAAGCGGGAAACGTAACGCATGCAACGAGAAGAAAAGCAAAGACAGTAAATCTTATAATCAGTTGTGTATTTTATAGGATACAAGGTGTGTGTGTTGCGTGGATAGGTGGCTCAAATCTGAAAGTGATATGTCGACTGTAAGTTTTTTCTTTATTTATATATCTCAAATTATTTTAATTTAAAAATTACAGAGATCATTTTTCGAATTGTCAATAATGACAAACGAGAATATGTTATGATCAGATCTAGAATAATGTAAATCTACGATACAATAGAAAACGAATATTATGTGTGTGTGTGTATATATATATAGCATAATGGGATAAAAAAGGAAAAATCCGAAAGAAGGCTTTACCATCTTTTACTTTACTGTCATTTGTTTACAAAAATAAAACAAAAGAAGAATTAATTCTATCTATCGATAAAAATAAAATTTCCTATCTAATTGCGCAGCCAAAGACATGAAATTAACTAAGAAAATGGCTCCGCGGTTTGATTCGGTTATTTTCTACGCGTCCAACAGGAGTCCCAAACATATATTTTGATTTTTGACCGTTATATAATACATCGTCATTTTATGCACAAAATTTTTATAGTAAATTATTATATCTTAATATCTATTCATTTTTATGTTTTCGCATTTAAGGACATTAATGTATAACAAGCTTTAGAGTCCGCATTAATACGCGATAATACGGCCAAACGAATTCACATCATTCTCTTAAATTTTATACATATTCACTTTGTGACTTGCACAATTAAGTAAGATTAGATTGAATATATATATGAGTAAATTTATTATTTCTGTATTCTCATATATGATGAAAACATGTACGTAGAATGATGCTGTAGCAAATAAACTTTTATGTGAATTTTATAGGATGCACTAATTCTCGTTGACGCACATTGAAATGTAAACAACTAGGTAGTACACAAATTTACATGAAGAGACGTATATATAGAATCCCTGGTGATCAATAATATATCTCGATCTCACACACACATGCACACATCATTTGATTAGGACACGTACACACGTTTAGCATAGTCCATGATTTCAGGTTAATCATGTGAGTCACAAAGTAAATATGTATAAAGTGAATATATATAGTATACGTATGTGTAAAACTTAAAATAATGTGAATTCGCTCTAGAATGCACTAGTCCGTATTAATGCGAACTCTTTCTAAAGCTTGTTGTACATTAATTTGCCTAAATATAAAAACGTAAAGATAAATAATATAACCCAACGAATCATGATAGACGGCTCGCATCCGAGTCTTATTTTGTCTCATTCTTCAATGTATCGCATGTGATACATTATAGAAAATATTTTAAGTAAATATAGACCATCTCTGATACAATTAATTATGTATTATAGTGTCCTTATGCAAATCGTGTCTAAATCGTACATTTTGATGTGCGCCAATGCATCCAACCGACTTCGCATAAAAGTTTATTTGCTACAACATATATTGTGAAACTTATTCATATATTCAATGTAATTTTACTTAATTTATAAATTTTATATATGTTTTTGTCGGTATAAAAACTTAGCAATATAATACTTTTTTCGAATTATATTTAAAAAAATTGTGTTATATATTATATAAATTTAATAAATTATATATATTTAGTTTTTAATTTTCATAATTCTTTATTTACTTTTTCTTTCTTTATTCCCTTTTATTTTTCTGTTTTTTTTTCCTCCTCTTCTTTCTCGTCTCTTTTTCTTCTCAGCTTTGTTTTTCTCTATTTTGCAAGAAATATTATAATATACGAAATACAATATTATTTCTTAAAACTCATATACGTTATATATTTGAAATATATTGAATCAATTCGAAAATAATATTTCTCTTATTCTATTTTCTTATAATTGTGTCGAAATTATTCTTTGTGAACTTATTATTGCCTAAAATAATTCTGCATGTTTGATGACTTGCTTGCAAATTGGAACGAATCATTGAATATATGTAGAATATGTAGAAGCATTCCTTCGTGAAATTTAATAATTTTAATTAGGTAGGAAATTTTAATCGCGGCTAATAAAAATAGTACAAGAAAGAACGTAATTTTTAATATATATTTATTATATATTAATATATATTAATATATAAATAAATACATATTATTTTATGTAATTATTTTGCTGTTATAAATTAGTGTATTCAATGCTTCATTATTTTTATACGGATCTTATTGTTCGACAATAATGTATGATCGTACTATCCTGCAAATGCAGCTTTATGACATTTTGTAATTTAAGATATTATATTACTGCAGAATGTGTTATATAATTTATACAAATGTTAATTAGCACAGCACATAATATATCATATTATAAAATCTTTGTAACAAAAAATCTAACATATATGTTATATAAAATTATATTATACTTATGATACTGATTTAATAGATATCAAATTATTTAATATAACATTATTTTTTGCAAAAGATACTTTTATGAAATCAATATTTTATTTTTTGATCATATCGAATCTAATATAGATAGTATATAACAAGCATAATCATCATTATACATATATGTCTGTGTCCATAAAGAAGTAAAAAAGATATACAAATATAAAATATGATAATAAAGAAACAAAATGTAAAAAAATATTTTTTCTAATACAAATTTGATTATAATCTTCATAAATAAGTGAATTGAAAAAAAAATTAGGGTGATATTCTCACATACTGCATCTTCCCCAAAAATAAAAAAAAAATAAATTATTAAAAAATGCAGTTATTATTCATAAGTAATTTAATTTAATCTAAAGAAATGCTTTGCTTATATGTTATTATATATATATGTACTAAATTTACCTAATCTATATGTGGTTTCATTAATATCATGTTCATTTAAGTATAAGGAAGTAAAAAAGCTAATATATACATGCATACATACATACATACATACATATATATTATATATATATATATATATATACACACACATATAAGCATGTATATTAAGTTTTATATATATGCTACTCGCATAGTGAGATTTGCATAAAAATGATGAATTATTAAATGATTCTAATCATATAGATGTATCTTTTCTGCATAAAGTGATATGTATATATAAATAACTATGAATCAAATTTCATGTTCTGACTTTGAATCATATAAAAAACGCGCGAGCAAGTCATAAGCCAAGTATTTCTTTAGATTTTAAGTTATTTATCTTTATAAATACACACATAAGTTACAATATATATGTCTAGTATTTTATACTTGTTTTTATAATTCTTCATTTTTCTTTTTCTTAGATGTAGTAGATGACTATATATGATCACACTATTTTTTTTATATTTATATATTTAATGTATCTAAAGCCCATCTATTCAATAGAAAAATGTTTCCATCAATCATTTTATTATCTTGTTTAAAATCGCAACAATTTTGATATCTGTTAAGTCAGTATAAAAAATAACTAATATAATTTTATATAAATATATTTAATTTGTTTGTTATAAAAACTTCATATAATATGTTATTTTATTAAATTAATCTAACTCATATTCGTTCTCATCAATATCTTGATCTTCATCAATTCTAGAGTACTTATGCGTTTCTAAATATACATTAACTAAACTTAAGATAAATCTCGCTCGTCTCTGGTATTGATTCTCTGAGAACCACGGCCATCAGTTGGTTCTTGCCACGCGGATGGTCCTGGTAGACCGGCGATCATCTGATGTTGATGAGGCGGTGGTAGCTGATGTGTAGTCGGTTCTTCAATGATGCATGGTATAGAAATCTTATCCCAAGCGAGCTTATTGACTGCAGCCAGCCCGTGAACGCATACGACGCTCTGTGGATGGGGGTGACAGGGATGTTGATGCTGTAGAACGAGAGTTGTCGTTGTCGGTGGCGGTGGTGGTGGTGGTGGTGGTGGTGGTGGCGGAGGTTGAGGATGGGGAAGGGAAGTGAGCCACGTCA
Source organism: Camponotus vicinus (assembly GCF_025532165.1). NCBI lineage: Eukaryota > Metazoa > Arthropoda > Insecta > Hymenoptera > Formicidae > Camponotus > Camponotus vicinus. The sequence goes on along the minus strand of NW_028141949.1, from coordinate 12,329,822 downwards.
CGCCTGGCTCCGCTCTGTGTCATTTGCCGGTTTGTTGTAACGCCGCGTTGATTTGTGCCCACAGATCTTTATTACACGACTGAGATCTGAAAAGATCGTTGTTAAATTATTGTTCTCACATATTCGCGTATCCATTTCCTATGAAATATTTGCACTTGTATTTATTTCACCTTTTGATCGATTGTAACCACTCTTTGAATTGAGTATTTCCTTCGGGATTAATTTGAAAGGCAGCTCTTGCTGCGCAAACAATACTTGCGAATTCTTCATAATCGCCAGCTGTTAAATGATACAGTTTTTGATGCATGCATTGAATATACCTGAAATCGAAAGACGTACAAATTATTATCTAAATCACTTAATTATTATTAATCACTAGTCGAGTATAAAAGATTCTGAAAACCACGATCTTTAATTCTTTCATTTTTATATAATAAATATCAATACTAACATTTGTTGGCACTTGTGTACTAGAGGAGCCAACAAGGCAGATCTCAGATGATGCACGATGAACGCTGGATTGTTTCTAGCGAGATATTGGGCCGCTTCCAGAGCGACATGATGAAGAACAAAAGGACTAACAATGCTGTTCACAGCACAAATGCAAAGCTGATGCATGTACTGCGTACCGAGTCGCTTCGCAACTCTGAGTAAAAATTTAACATCCTCTCCGTAGGGCGGATTGCGCGCATATTTGGCTTGAGGCCGATCATCATGCACTCTGCGAGCCAAAGTTTCCAACGCTAGCATACCCACACGGTATGCAGAAACAAGAGTCCGCAATTGTTGTTGACTAAATGTCTGACTTTGTCTATGAACCTAAAGCGCAACATATAATCAATATATTTTTATTTAAATATATTATATTATCATGTGTATTGCATTGCAATGCTGGGAATTACCTGAGGTTGAGCTCTCACAGTCGATATTATGGGTTGTGGCTGAACTAACGCAGGTCCAGCCAAGCTATTTTGCCCAGGGAGAGGACCAGCCACTCCTGCTTGGGCCTGAATAAAATATATAAAGTTTCTTATCTGATTATTGAGACTATAAAAACACGCAACAGAATAATGTTTACCGGAAGAGGTTGTTGCATCGTGTATAAATGACGCGTTCCTGGCGTCGGTGGAGGTTGCGGCGTGTAATACGGTCCAGGTGGAGGTGGGGCAGCCGGAGATGGATGATGTGGATGCGGTGGATGTTGGGGGTGTCCAGGATGATGCGGAAACGGATGATACATTTGCATATGCGGTGCAGGCGGTAGAGTGACTCGATGCGAAGGCATCGGACCGCTAAATGTCGCGATAGAATGGTGAGGATGTACAAAGCTGTACGGGCCTACAGCATATGGCATACTGACTCCTAAAACAAAAATATTAATATTCAAAATTATGTAGAATGATACTTCTCTAAGAGAGTGTTTAAAATGATACTTTTAAGAAATAAAGAAAATTGCTTAAAGCTTGATTGTTTTACCTAAAGGCGCCAGAGTTGTAATTGTTGGATGAGTGTAGGGCTGAGGAGGTGGTTGCGTGCTAGTAACGACAACTGTCTGCGCCGGTCCGGGCATCATTTGAGTATTCGATAGATCTACGGAAGGTCCCGGCTCGACTAATAATACCCCGTTGAGATCCAATTGCAGAGGATCATGAGGAATCTCATCCTGTTGATCTCCACCAGGAGTTTGCTAATCAAATAAAGAAAAAATAATAGAGAGGATATATATAATAAATTAATCCATTTACACCAGTTAAACTTACCCGGAGATATAACTCGTACCAATACTTTGCCACTTGGAAAAGCACTTCTGGATAAACACCGCCACCTTTTGCGGTATTCTCCACTGTGATACAAGCTTTCTCTAGCATGGCCTCACTTTGTTCTTTGCACTGTGGGGACAAAATAGAATATTCAATAACACAAATAATCTTCCATTGCACATAACATATTTGATTGCATTGTACATACTTGAGATATGGCTCTCTGAATCTCATTAGGGTTGAGCGCATGTGCGTGTGGTAAGCAAGATAAAGCAAGCTCCGCCGCCGCTCTAACCATATTTGGATCACTGCCTCTTGAAGACTTATCGGCTATACTGACAGCTTCCGGTGGCGTCAAGTGTCCTTCCCAACTATCAATGAGGAACCAGATGGCTGGCGCACCAATTTCCATCGCCTGGCCTGTTATCCAGGATACGTGACTCGAATACGTGCGACTGAGCCAATTTGGGCTAACGCAATTATGGAGTCCAAGGGCATACAAGCCAAGTTGGAAGGCGCACATGTGAAGCGCTCTATGCGGACCATGATGATTTTGACTGGTAGATGGTTGAGTGAATAAAGAAGTTGAGCTGGTACCACCGGCCTTTGATAACACGGTCTTTGCTAATTCGCACATAAAGTGCGCACTCGCTTCCGAAGGCTGATTGGGAATAGATGGATATAGCCTTTTACTCTTATATCTAAAAAAAAAACAGAAGGTATATCAACGTAATGTTATACGATATAAAATATATCATATTATGCACATGCATATATATTTCTACAAAAAACGCACCGCGTTTCTTTAGTTCTAATAGGCACAGGTGGCTGAACAATCGGCGGTTGTATGGTTAGTGTGCTGATACCATTTTCCAATTCCGCACTCGTACTACTATGAGGTCTACTGCTAGTGCCGACGATGTTATCACCATTTCCACCATTGTCCGTTCCAAGCGGCGACGAGCGTTCTTCGTCGTGAACAAATCGTGCCATCTAAAATTTTACAAAATATTATTAAATAAATGTTACGCGCAAGTTCTCATATCACACGAAATATCTTAGACTTTTACTTCGCTTTTAGTAGGTGGATTCGAAGTGTAATAACTACTGAGAATGGGTGACTTAATGAGTTGATGAACGTCTCGATCCAGCAATTTGTCCATGATTCTGGCCAATTTCACGGGATCATCTTTGTAATGCACTAGCAAAGTAATAGCCAAATCTCCTCTGAAACAAAAACAAAAAATTGTACATGTTATCATCTGCATTAACAAATATATAAATATATACATATGTAATGGCGCAAAAGTTACCTCTGTCTACGAGTTCCTTCACAAAGAAGTGGATGATCGGCTTCGCTCACATTCGCCTTCAACCCCAAGACAGCTACAGCAGCATCAAATCCAAGATTTGGATCAATTTCTGCAGGTAGTTTCACTCCTGCACAAAATATTTCATATTTTTATTTCCTATTTATAAAATATAAGAAATATATGCATAATCTTTTTTACTTATAATTATAAACGTACAATAAGATATTTATTTGTAAAAAATTCATTTCAAGGTATATATGTGTATTAATTTGAATACATAATATTCCATACTTGGTACGTCAAGCGCATCATATATGAAGCTAGCTAACATAATGGGCAAGAGCGCGTGTCCTCTTGATCTCATAACACCATCTCTTAGTTGTTCGGCTCTCTGTTTTATCATAGCTAATTCTGTCGGTCCCAAAGGAATTCTTTTTAGCAAACCTACCAACTCACTTTCTTGATGAGCAAGCTTGACCTAGTTAAAAATAAGGCCATTAATTTTCAATAAATGATATGAAATAAAATTTACTTTTTAGTCATTTCATTCAATTTTTCTTACCTCCAAAGGTTTTGTGTTAGCTGGTGGTCTAGCCATCTCCAAGCCAAAAAGACCTACACGAAATGCTAAATTATGATATTCCGGATTCTCGGCAAGTACCGTGCATAGAAATCCACATTTTGCTAAAGTCGCTGATGCGAGACACGTTACTTGATGAGATGCCGGGTTCACATGTTGCTGTACCGACAACATATTCGTTTTGTTGATTTAATATTTAATTAACATTATTTCAAATCTACATTTTTTTATTTTCAAAAATCTTACCCTTTTTCGCTTGTTTTTCACCGGTACTGGCGGTCCTTCGATCATAAGATCGGGAGGATTTGCCAAAAGTTCCTCAGCTAGTTGTACTCCAATAATACAGGCTTCCCTCGTATGACCATGAGCATAAAGCCCCTCAGCCCGCGCGAATAGAATGTCCCATGGATCTTCCGTTTTCTTCAAATTATTCAGAACTATACTAGCATCCGGAGTGGTGGGGGCATGCATATTGCTTTTAACATATTTACTCGGCAGACCGCTATTATTAGTCACTGCTTTCGGATCGTAATAATAAACATTGTACTCGTCACCGGAAGGACTGTCACTACTGGACGAGGAGCTCTCATCCTTAAACGGTCTACCGGCTTCCTTTTCCTGATCGGATTCTTGTTCGTTTTTAATACCAACCCCTTTGGACACAGCCGCGCGCGACTTGTCACGACACTCCGCGAGATTCGTCCTACTACACTTTCCATTCTCGCAAGTAGGTTTGTTATTACTACTATCACTACTATCACTATGTGTTTCGGACGAGGCGTTTGAGCGATGCTTGTCCGATCCTTGAGCGTTCTTCATGCTAACGTTACTGTTGGAAGATGACTCGCTACCAGCCCCTTCCTAAAATAATACGTTGTGATTTTGAAAAAAATATCTAAATAAAAAAGATGACAATAATATAACTATAAAATAGATCTGAATAGGAAATGAAAGAATAATAATAACCTGCGAATCAGTGTCGCCGCAATTATTTAATTGAGCACAACCTTGTCTAAGAACAACCTGAGATTCAGATATATCGGGAATGTCGGTATCATTCTCGCAGAAACCTTCGGAGCTAACGCTGCTACGATTTCCGTCGCCGCCGCCGCTTCTCGAACACATTGGAAATTCGCGCGGATTCAACCGCCGTCTATCCAAATAGCCGTATTCGACAAGACCGACATTCAACGGCCGTCGACCGTGATGATGCGAGATCGGTGGTTGATAATTCAATACCGCTGAACTGGAATTTACCTGAAATAGACGCGTTTATAGTGTTCCTCGACCTATTATATTTACTTAATCGATATGACAATAATTTGTTGCGAAAATGACTGCCAACCTGATTAACTTCCGTCCTCGTATCGCCAGCATGTCGAAAACAGGTGAAAGGACAATGATACATAGGATTATTCTCGGCGGTATACGTGATTCCCGGCAAGACGTATTCATCCCAATCTAAGTAGCAAGCCTCAAGCGCCGACTTGAATCCGGTGAAGACTGCGAGATCATGTTTCAGAGAATCTTTCTGCGAACTGTTGCTTCTATTATGTGAGTTATGTGAAACAGAACTTCCGCCACGGCATTTGGCGACCTGTAAACAAACACATAATTAATTTGTTAAACTTGCCTTTGTCCGAATTACTCAGAACAAGGGAGAAGGGAAAGAAGCTTTGGGGTACGCGATGCTCACTTTATCCATGATCTTCAAATGCCAATTCATAAATTGAGCGTGCAACATCTCGCGTTCCGAAGGCGAGAGACCGGGATTGAGAGCGGCCAATCGCCAAAGGACAACGATCTCATCGCACAGAGACGAGCACGCATGTTGAGAAGCGTGAACGTTACTGTTCATATTATGCTTGCTGCCGTATCCAGTGCCGTTCAGTAATGCAACTTTGGTGTTGAACCACCAAACGAGGATCTGCTCGCAGGCCATGCATTCCTCCGTGATGATCTCCAAAAGAGGGATGGCGTTGCGATCATTTCTCTTGAACATTTCTCGCACAATGGAAAGAAGGTTCCACATGCCCTCCGGTTCGCGACCTCTCAGCGGTCGCAGCAACGATGCCCATTCGGAAGCGGCTGGCGGCGCGGTAGTGCTCAAATAATTAACATCACTGAAAGAGACATGTCATCAGCTAAGTTATTATATGGGTGAAGCGTGCTTGTCAAGCGGCGCTATTCACCTAAAGACTATGGGAGCTGGAACGCAGAACTTGATGAGGATCTTCTTGATGTTATCGTGCAATGTCTTCTCGTCTAAGTACCAGGAAGTCTGATCGTGAGCGGAAGCACCGGCTGTTGGATCTGGTGCTCCGCAGTAACTGTTGATGGCGCTCGGTTGGGTCGAGAGTAGCTCGTCCAGAAGCCGTTGGGCAGTAGGTAAAATCTGCTGCGGCAATTCACTGATGAGGTATTGAGCGAACTTTTGCAGTTGTTCCCGATGCAGACGAGATAAGGATTCACTAACCGGCGCCCTCAGACATACTTGTGTTGGCTGAAAGAGTATTGCGTTTACAATTGAAATAATCAAACCTTTAGCTGAAAAATTGGGTAGTAAAGGAACAAATTTTATTTCCGACTGCACATACACGTACACACGCACACACACACGGCAAGATAAAAAAAAAATAAAATAAAAAACCACCGAAAGCTATCTAAACCCTCTTTTATTTTTTTAGGTTCATTGCGTATCTCTTTAAATTTAAGATGCATATACCATGTGTATTCTGTGTAGGCAAACGGCTACCACGTGTGCGCACCAATAGGCCGTGGAGGAGCAGGTACAGTTACATGATGTGATCCTGCGTCGGTCAAAGGTTACAGCGACGTTGAACTGCGCTCTGACCCCATTCGTTTGCGAATTTACGCTGGCGCTCAGATGGAATCCTGTTTAATATAACGCGCATAATAAGATAATTGATAAGAGAAATTATTTAAGGTAAAAAGAGATTACACAAGAGATATTTTACGGAAACTTGCCGCAAAGAGTGTAACATAAAATCTTAATCTATAGAGTTGCATGAAATACCAGAACCAGTCTTAATATTGTCTTGTCTTATCTCGAAATTCGAGACAAGATTTTTAATTTGATTCAAGATTATACCAAAAGATTGTTAAGATTATTGGTTCCCAAAAAAAGCTAAAATATGTATCTTTAGAAATTAGATGAGAAAAAAATCGCTATGTTATGAATTAAAAAAAAAAATTGATTGACTAAATAAAAACATTTAACAAATTAACAAATTTTGAAACAATCATACAATAAAAAAAATAAATAATATAAAATTTTACATAAACCTTTGTATACTTGTATGGTTCTCAGATTATATGTGATTATTTGATGCTTGGGAGGTGTAAACAAGAATGATATAAATAGAAATAACTATCTATTATAAAGATTATGTTAAATATTATTTTAAACACTTGTTCAATATTAAATAAAAAATGTAAATAAAATTGAGGTAAGACAACACAAAACGAAATTTTTGTTACAAAGATTCATTCAAAATTTAGACAAGTTTTTTCGAAAATTTTCAATATCAATACAATATTTTTAGGAATATTATTTTGTCTTGTTCTTAAGTCTTATGTGGACTCTACTAATATCGACAAATTATTTTTGAGTATTTTTTACTAAAATAACATTTTTTGTAAGCTCTTTATCTATATTTTCACTCTATATTATATATTATAAACTATTAAATATAAACTTGATATACATTTAATATGCATTTTAATGTAATATACGTTTAATGTGATATTATATTTATTATACATTTACCGATATTGGAAGATCATAGGATATTAAAAAAAAAAAAAAACAAGAATCTTCTTTATAATAATACTCCTTTTTCTTCGATAAAAGGAAAATCGCCAAATAAGAATAAATGAAGCGCAAAGTATTTTACCGATCTGCAATGGCTCCTTGACGGTTTTGGCACGGTAGAGATGTTCGCCCCGGAGAAATTCATCGGCACTACCATTCGCGAGACACGAATAAAGCCGTATATCCTCTTCGTTATCGGGGAAACTCCAGAAAGCTATTCTCAGCTGGAGTTGCTCCGGTACAGGAGGATAGAAGTGCTCCACCAACTCGAAGGGAATATGAGACGCGACGCATCGTGCCGAAAGTTCGCAGAGGGTAGGCACCATTTGTTGTCCATCTGCAATAAGATTATATCAATATAATTGATGATGATAATAAATAAAAGAAATCGATATGAAAAAATTTATTCGATAATTCTTCAGAGATTTAGGGGAAAAAAAGGATTGAATAGACAAGGAAAATCGCTCATGACATATGTGTATAATTTTCTTTTTCCTTTTACATTCATTTATTGCACAGCTAGGCAATATATAATTGCATAGTACTCCCTCTTCCTCCTCTCTCTCCCTCTTTTTCTATAATTACGTATACCGGGCTCGTGCAGAAAAATAGTTTGTCGCGAGTTTAGCCGCGACAGCGATATTTTCTTGCGACTTCGTAACCACCGAGAACTGCAATAATAATCGAGCATATTCTCGCGAGTTCACCGCTTGCAAGTTAGCGTGTCTAGCGGTCGATTTTTCCAAGATAAACTTAATACGAGTACTCGAGAGAGAGAATAAAAACCATCTAAGGACATTGTCGCGGGAAAACGTACGCACATCATCTGTAAAAAAAACTTTTAGTCTTCGCTAAGTTTTCCTTTTTCACTGGAAAACTTGAACAAAACTTGAGTAAAACACATCTAATTGTTTTCAAATGTAATAAATTATAGTTTTGTAATTGTTAAATGTCCTTATTATGTACAAGTGTGTGCAATTTAAAAAAATTAATATAACTACAAATTATTCTAATCTAACTACAAATTATTCTGAAAAATAAAGAATATGTGTGTGTGAGGAAACAATCGTTTTTAAAACTTTTCGTTGCAAAATTAGATTAAAAGTACATATTAATATACCCGACACATGTGTTTCATATGTCAAACTTATTAATTATTAAACTATTTAACATATTTTTCCTATATACATATTTTATTATTTATATACATATATTATTCTTGTATATATTTTTCCTATATACCTCAGATATCCAGATTAATATCGAACATATCGCAAATAGTTGTGGAGATAATTGGAAATAGTTGTGGCAATAGTTGGCTTTATACATTATCGAATCGCCGAAGATGTCAAGTTGTTAAAAATATATAAATTATACATGGCATATAATATTAGTCCATATATTATTCCCCCTATATTAAATATTCTAAAAGCTTACAACTAAACAGTCAATGGGACTAAGTGGTAATGTGGTTTCGAGAGGGAGTTTCATTTAAATTTACAGTCAATTAAATTTAGAGAAGTATTAAGAATAATTAAAAATAATATGAAAACGATGAGTATTCGGAAATATTTTTTGACGATAATTATAATTATTATAGATATTAATAATCGTTTCTGATCGACACGAAAGATTATCCAAATTTTATTTTACCACATATATAATTACATAAATGATATCATCGTATGATTAATTTCGAAAATATCTTCTAGAATAGAAAAAACAAAACGGTTCGATGGGACGTTTCTCTGGATTCAAAAATATGAAACTTAATACATTGAATTATTTGAAACTTTATGACCTTCCATTTATATGCATCATTTCATGATGTACTGCAAAGAAAGAGATAAATTTAAGATGATTTATACCGAAGAGAAAAATTATATGACTAAGATATGAAATATGTACAATTTCTCTATAAAATTCCGTGTTTCCTCTATCACATAATGATAAATTATCGTCGGAAAATTTATACCTATCCGTGATTAGATTAAGTTGCAGGCGTAGTTTCATTTTTCCAATGCAAGCGACATATGCGAGAATTTCCACAGAATATGTTACTCAGCACTTTATCGATCTTGGGCTAGGAAGACCGGCAGGGACGCAACTTTGAGTTTCAAACAAAGGAATATGACATCGCGAATATATTTTCTCGGAAGGTAAGACCGCCGGAATCGAAAAACGTATTCCTCGCAACGCGAAAGTATACTCTTCGCATATTCATGCATATTCCCGCCTTACGTGAAATAATAAAACGAGCGAGGAAATAATTGCTGTCGTTCTAAAAATAGTCGGCAGGATTAATGAATGAACGCTCGTTCGCGAATTTATGCACGTTTAAATACTACGTTTATGCATTCTCTAAAAGTGAATCAGTGAAAATATCACTAATTTCAACAGTAAAATAAAATTTCATTGAGAATCAGTGAGTATTTTACTGATCTTCAGTGGAAACGCTTACTTTTCGTTATTTTATCTTATATCTCACTGATTATGGTCAGTTAAAGTAAAATTCACTAAAATCAGTAAATTTCACTGTAAAATCAGTAATCGCTAGTTCATTCATTACCGCTATGATCGTTATCTCTCGTATTTAAATTTTAGTCATAAGAATTATATAAAGTTTGCAAAGAGCGACAGATAAAATTAGAAATATTACTTCGATTTAATTTCTGATACAATAGATCTCAATAGAGAGGCTTCAGAGATTAAATCGATTTTATAAGTCGGACAAATAAATGTCTGGCGACTTAATGAAAATTATTCGTTCGTTATCTATTTAAAATAACAAGTTCAATATGCATGTAATATATAAGTAAACTAAAATTTTTAATATAATAAATATTTAATAAATATAAATAAAATTTTTAATTTTATATGAAATAGATAGAGAGATGAATTGTAGTTTAATATTACTGATTGAAACAGTCAAAATTATTAACTAATTCTTTCAATAAAATATCACTGATTTACGGTGCTGTACTTATAACTGCTGTAATCAGTGACTATTTACTGTTTTTCAGTGATAATACACTAATCATTTTTAGAGAGCACGCGTTTGCACGTCGCACGTGACATTTGACAGGGAAATTTACGCGAGCGATTCTTCGCGAGGAATTTCCAACAAGTTATCGCGGATGCGATGAACTGAGAGAAAGAGAGAGAGAGTAAAGCACCGTTAAATGAATAAAAAACTCACATTTTTCCCCTCGCCTTCTACTTCTCCCAGGTCTTTCGCGTGTAAGGATCATAACGAGCTTCGCGGTCGTGGTTTTGCCGCGCGATGCAATTTCCTTCAGTTTCCGCGAAAACTGCGGCCGGAAAATTCTCCCCGAACAATCCCGCGAGTCCAATCTCGCGTCGAGTACCAACAATTTGCAAAAATTTCCCATTGCTTCGCGGCCGCGTTATATACGCGGAATTTGCTCGATCAAATGGGAAGAGCGCTATAATCGAATTGGCGCCTTTCGATTTGGATCATGATTTAATTTTGCGAAATGTTATTGCTCGCCACCGGCATTAAAATCTCTTAAAATCCCTTTCGCTAGAATCGAAGTAGAGCAGAAAAATATTGAGCAAAGATACTTCGCTTCGCGGAATAAAAAAAATATTAATTAGCGATATTTCGATTTTTCGGGTCCGCTTATTTTGAAAGCTCCTCGCGATTAATTAAGAAATAAAATTGCAAATATCCCGAAGGGGCGAATCACGCAGACGGGAACAATAGCTCTAGGATCGAAATATATCTATGCGCTATTAAAATGTATTTACGAGAAGGGCGGTGGATGTGCGAGCAAATATTTCTACAAGTCCGCATAGCGCTGTTCAGTTTCCGCGATCCGGATACTCGGCAATCAAATTGAAATTGAATCAATAGAAATTGAATTTCCATTAATAATAGGCCGCAGCAACGGTAACGTTATTTCCGTTCGGGCTCTCGAAAGCCCGCGAGAAACTCTCTCGGTTCCATCGGATGAGCGCGGTTGCATTTCACGGATACGGCAAATACGATCGGCGCGATAGAATAATCGAACTGTCGAGCTTAGCAGACGCATTAAGCCGCCTGCTGCGAACAATCGTCGCAATACTTACAATTGCGACGATCCGGTGGATTTAATCATCGTGCTCTCCTGATTGCGATAGTTGAGGAATAATTGCGGCAATATTGTGTAAAAAATCAACGATATATTTATTTATTAAAAATGAGGGAAGAGATCCCTTGGTAACTCGAGTAATTTTAAGATCAACACAATAAGAAATAACATCACGAAAAAAAATTAAACTTAAAGAGATAAAAAAATGAGAAAAAAACAAAGAAATAAAGAAATAAAAAACAAAAGATAGATAATAATATTTTTCGCTTGCAAAGTGACGAAGGCAATTAAAGATCCGTGAATATTTTTTGCAAATGAGCACCGACCGAAACTCATTTTCCACGCAAATGGAACCGCTCGAGTGTACGCATAATCACCGGGATTATCTTTTTTAAATCCCTCGAAATACAATCTGGATCGGGAGAGAAATAAAATTTGCATATAATTCCGAATTCGTCTCATTACGCGACACACAGCGGCGAGAATGTTTATACCAATTCGTAACGCGCTGGGGGAGAGAAGGATCCTTTTTTCGTTTTACCCCTAATAATACACCCGTTTTAACGATTGAACGTTGCTGTGTCGTCCAAATCGGAAAGAAACTCTCTAAAAGTGAATCAGTGTATTATCACTGAAAAACAATAAATAGTCACTGATTACAGCAGTTATCAGTACAGCACTGTAAATCAGTGATATTTTATTGAAAGAATTAGTTAATAATTTTGACTGTTTCAATCAGTAATATTAAACTACAACTCATCTCTCTATCTATTTCATATAAAATTAAAAATTTTATTTATATTTACTAAATATTTATTATATTAAAAATTTTATTTTATTTATATATTACATGTATATTGAACTTGTTATTTTAAATAGATAAAGAACGAATAATTTTCATTAAGTCGCCAGACATTTATTTATTCGACTTATAAAATCGATTTAATATCTGAAGCTTCTCTATTGAGATTGTATCAGAATTAAATCGAAGTAATATTTCTAATTTTATCTGTCGCTCTTTGTAAATTTTATATAATTCTTATGACTAAAAAAAACTTAAATACGAGAAATAACGATCATACCGGTAATGAACGAAGCGATTACTAGCGATTACTGATTTTACAGTGAAATTTACTGATTTTACAGTGAATTTTATTTTAACTGACCATAATCAGTGAGATATAAGATAAAATAACAAAAAAGTGAAATCTTATTTTACTGTTTAAATTAGTGATATTTTCATTGATTCATCTTTAGAGAGAACGATTTGTCGAAATATAAAGGCGGAATATTGGATCGCCGCAATTCCGGAAATACGCTAAATAATGGATTTTTATTAAATCGATGAGAACTCTGCTTCGTCGAATGAAAATATCGTAATCTCGAAGGTAAATTCGAAGGTAAATTCCGGAAAGGTTCACCGGTAGACTACTAAGTGTATGATTTTCTTTATGTAGCACGTTCTTATCTCGACGGAGTTGCGGGACGGAGATTTCGCACGTTTCGCCGCTAAATTTCATATTATGTCGAAACTCGCGAGGAATAAAATCTAACCGTTGCCCGAATCGCGAATGGTCGTCACGTTGTCGGAGCGATACCTTCCAATTGTACTATCGAAATAAATTTGCCAGATATGCAGGCGCGACTTTGGCGAAGGCGCTAAGTCTCCCTAGCAAAGTGTCGATGAATGGCGATGTCAATGAATGCGAGCAGGTTGGGAGAGAGACGGGGACCGAAAAAAAATCGCAAAGACCTGTATCACGCTTCGAAAGATTAAAAGAGGATTTTTCCTGGGAGGGGACAATTGTATTTTCCGCAACTTCGTACGCTTTTCGCCTTTTATTCAGGGAAGCGCACCGTCGTTACTTCTGTTTCTTGTAGCGAGCAGTAAGGGAAAAGTGATTGTTGCCGACAATCGTTGTGCAATCATGGGACATCAAAGCGCCTCCATCGATGTGTTGACCGATGGAACCGAGTAACGGTTCGTTAACTATTGCGCGCGCACGTTTATTGCAAATTTTCAGCTCGTTCTCCGCCGAGTTCCTCTTCGCGGTCGACCCTCGATAAAGGATCGATGTCGTCGTTATGGACCACGAGTCTCGCGATAAAAACAAAACGAGCGATTAAATTGACTTGTAAGCGGTTTTGTTTTTTTAGAAAACAGCCTGCTCTCATTATTTAACAAATAATTTTATATCAAAGAAAAGAGAGAGAGAGAAGCAATAATGATTTGATATAAAATTTCTACGGGTCTGTTTGTCTGTTTATTTGAAGGAGAATCGTTCCATTCTTGATTAAAAGCGCGCATTATTCAAAATCAATCGATGATAAATTGGAGCTTTCGAGCTCGGAGGAATTTTGTTTCGCTTATTGTTTCAAAGAGCGGGTTTTAATCTAGAGAAACCGCGTTTAAATACGGCTATTGGGAGGGAGCACGTCCCGGGGCCAGAGAAGCCAGCAGGAACTTTTAACGTAATAAAGGGACGTCCGTCTTGTCTCGGTTCGTCGCGAAATGAAATTGCATTCTTGCCAAATGGCGAGAATATAAGAAGCCTTTAACTCAGTGCGAATGCTTAAACTTTGTTTTAATATGATAGTTTACAACGTGACTCTATTATTTAGCGTTACGCACACATGCTTTCCTCAAGTCATTCCGGATAGGAAAGGACAAAAAGGAAAATAAAATATTGTTCCAATATTGAGGACTCAAAACACATCCCACAAATGAATATCTAGATGATATGGATGTAAAAAGCGACTTTTTGTAGACGTGTGTAAAGGAAAGTCCGATATAAATTTTCTGATTGGATTGCTTTATCGGATTTTTCGTAAAAGCGTATGATATCACACAGCGCGGTTCACAGTAAAATATATTTAGATCACAGAGTGTTTGCGCGGGCAAAGAGATAGATCGAATGAGGGAAGTTTGAAATTCGCTACGGGAACCCGAGAAAAGTGGACCATGCAGATTTTTCAGCGGATCTCAGATTGGGAAGATTGGGAGAAACTTTTCATTCGCTCGGAGATACGAGGAAACGCGTTTCCTCGTCAGAGCTCGCCCGGACTCGCATCGTACAAGTGGATATCACTCAACTTTCCGGCTTGATAAACTACTATTTAACTTCGTGTCTTTCGTCACGCTTTCAAAAGTACGACGAGAGGAAAGTAACACGACGAGACTAATAAACGAAAGTCGTATTTCGTAATCCCGACTTCTCTCACCATCGACCTGGGACTCGCTATTTTAATGATTAATCAAAACTCTTTTTTTTTTATCGATTGAATCGTGAATGACGCGTCCATTATGAGCTTCTCGCGCCAATTTTCGCGTCGATCGAAATAACAAATTGCTCAATTCCTTAGGCTGCGTTGGCTTCAAGGCTTCGGGAATTTCTCCGGATTAAAAGTTTCCCTTAACGCGAACTTTCGCGACTGTATCATGAATTAAATATGATTCATGGGGCACAGTCAACGTATTAGAAACTTTCTTCTTTACCCGGATGAGACAGAGATCGGATGGAAAAGTCTTTCCGCGAACTATCCTAAATCACTAAAGGTTAAACTTCACCTCGGATGCCACAGACAAATTTTCCCACTTGAACCCCTAGTAAATATACTTTAATTTAATGCTTTTATCTTTCGAACGCATAATTATTAATCTTCAGATATATATTAGTTGGCAATTTATTAAGAGATGCGATAAAATAATCTGCTGAAAAATTCGCTAGTCTGCGGTAGATTAGATTATCTTTTTCTTATTCTCGAATCGCACATTAATTTATTAATTTCGACTTGGAAATAAAATAGAAAATACCTTCTGACGGAAACTTTGCTTACAAACTCTTTGCATAAATTAATTTATGCGATTAAATGGTAGCAAAAATGTTATCTTTCGCATCATATATTTTTAATAATGAAATTTAACAATCAAATGTAAAAGATGCATTTATTATTCGGAAAGAATTTAAGTGCCCCGAGGGTTAACGCATATTACCTCAGTTTCGCCTCATTTTTATATTCCGACTTTAATCCTTTTTTCGAATTCCATGGCAGAGAGGAGACATTTTTCCGATTACAACCCCGGGCATTAACCATTGTTTTCCGTTCCCAACGAGAGCCCGGCCTCTCCCTTCCATCCGTGCTCTCCTCATTTGCGTAATGCCCCTTGTTCTCGCTCATTTTCGCGATGCACGAGCGTTTTCATCCCTCTTTCCGCTCCTTCGGCAACGAGGCCCGTTTCTTGATGCTTTTCGTTGCTCTAACCATTACCCTTCTTTGCCAGAATTAATGCACGTCGAAAAATGC
The DNA here is from genome assembly GCF_025532165.1 of Camponotus vicinus. NCBI lineage: Eukaryota > Metazoa > Arthropoda > Insecta > Hymenoptera > Formicidae > Camponotus > Camponotus vicinus. The sequence continues at coordinate 12,313,935 of NW_028141949.1, read as the reverse complement.
TCGACGAAAATTGTGAACAAAGTAGATTCCGCAAAAAATTGTACAATATTATTATTTATTAATTTCATATTATTTAATATAATTACGAGATATTTATCATTTCCTGGTAAAGAACCGATAAGATTCTCTCTCTCTCAAAGACTTCTCAACGGATTAACTTGCAGTTTAGTCGAATGCCGTATTTCTCGTGCCAACATGAGAAAAGATTTATCCATCCACGTGTGACCGGGATTTGTCGAAATACGGCCTTTTTCCTAGCGATGAGAAACGATAAAACCCAGCACGCCTGGTGAGCTACGCCCCCGCGAGTCGCTCTCTTTCTCTCTCTCTCGTCGGGGATAAAAGAGCCGTGCATTATTCAACGGACGTGCGTTTAGCGAAGCATGTTAAACCGATCCATCCCGTCGCGGACGCGTCGCATTTTACGCCCGGGGGATGCTTTTCGCGAGCACTCGCGGCCCTCGAGCCATCGTGTTTACAAACTGCACGACATAATGCGAACCACGACAAGCTAACGTACAAGGTAGTCCAATGGAGCTGTTCCTGGGGAACACACACTTCCCCTAATATTTACTTTCTAAACGCGGAGAGAGATTCCGTTGCGACATTAATGATTCAGCTCGTCCATCCGAGTGTATGTATTTCGCCAGAGTCAGTGTAAATTTCACTGTAAAAGCAGTTGCAGACAGTACAATAATTCCATTTTTTACATTAAAAACGAACCCGATATTCGGAGAATCCTGTAGGGATTTGAAATACGACAAAGCGGAATAGTTTGGAAAAAGGTTTAAAATTACAAAATGTTTACGCGACGCAATATACCGCGTTTTATGCGCTACTTCCTGAGGGAACCGTTCCGTTAATTTCCACCTAAAATAATGGCGCTCTCGCGCTTTGTTTCGTAGTTTACAATGCCTCTTTGCAGCTCGCGTCAACGTTTTCCCAACGTGTGCCACCACGTGCGTCCTTCTTTTCGAAAAGATCTCCCGCGAGATGCATCGTGAAAGTTACTTCCCATATAAAAGTCAAAACTCCGACACGTGCAGCTATTGTAGAAGTTATATTAAGAGATCATTTATTATAAAGTTATATTAAGGAATATTAGATTATTAATATATAGGATTATATTAAGGAATATTAGATTATTAATATATAGGATTATATTAAGGAATATTAGATTATTAATATATATCCTCCAAAAATGGAAATAAAAATTAGGTTTTTATTTTTTAGGTTTTTATTATAATTTTGTTTTTGTTCCAATTTTCCCAACATTTACTCTAATTTTATTTTTATTTTAAAATTTAACTTCGTAATTCGAAACCTATGCTATTCGTCATCGTGCTGTGCACGATAACGTATTTTATTTTTTTTCTTGAAAACTACTAATTTTATGAAAAAAAATGAAAGAAATAAAAAAGTTTCTAAATAAATCAAACTTTTTAATGCATATTTTTAGATGATCATATTCCGGCCCATTAAAAAGTTCTAATAAAAAATTGAATAGGGGTTGCTAGTTTCATCCCCTTATAATAATACAGGAGGCTAAAAAAATATTAATAAATAACCTTTTTACTAGTAGAAAATATCCATCTAATTTCATTTCTTTAACTTGTTCCAAATTTGAAAAAAAAATAAATAAATAAAAACCTAATTTTTACCCCCATTTTTGGAGGAGTGTAACTCCACAAGGAGGGATGTAGGAGTATATGTTTATATGAAAAATCCCCCTTAATTTTCGACAAAATATCATCTAACATTTTTCGAACTTATTAAGAAACATCCTATATAATATTAGGTTATTAATATATAATATTAGATTATTATTAAATATATAAGGTGTATACGGAAAATGAAACGCGTAGCATAATCTCGTATCCCATTTCGGAGTAATTTATCCTTTTATATTATTCTAGAATATATAAATGATTTTCTAATTTTATATATATCATAGAATTATTAATTTTCGTATTAATGACATTTTCAATAAAGTTGATTTAATAGCACATTGGATGGAGGGATAAATTAAAGATTTCGCGAAGACATATGCACAGCCGCAAGTTCAATCGTTTCTTAAGATACGCGATTGTTAGAGAAACGAGGATATATTCCTCGTAATACTTCCGCCTTTACGTTGTTCGTGGATGACGATAGCATGCACGAGCTATTATTACAAAGGATCCTTATAGGAAACAAGCTCTTTGCTAAACTGTTCGACCCCTCGCAGCCCTCGAGCGACGCTAATGAAATACCTTACGAATGCCAGAAATTTCAGGGAGCATCGAGTGCCTTAATTAAAAGCGGTATTTAATGCAAAAATATCACGTTGCTCCTACAATTGTAACGGTCGTAATCGCGTAATTAGCAATTAACAACGGACGACCGGATGGAGAATTGTTTCTCGCGAAACGATACGGAATAATCGTAATGCGGTAATGTATTTTAAGCAGCGAGGGAGGAGCACTTGCGGGAATGACAAAGGAATGTAAAATATAACGCAGCAATCTACCGAAATAGAGATGTTGAATGCAAATCTGATAGTTGTCTGGCATCCTCCGCGGCATGGAACTGTGGAATAAAATATATAGACAGAAAGGGAAATCGAATGCACGACAGGCTAATGCATTCGGACGTAGTCGCGAGACAGGGTGGCGCTTTTCAAAGCACCCTACCTCGACTCGACGCGCGAGAAGGACCTTTTTTCATTTTTTTAAAATTTTTATCCCCCCTTCATTCTTCCTTCCGCAATCGCGATTGACATTTTTGTTCTATTCCGTTTTACTTCCAGCCGTGAATTTCAGAACACCTCCCCAGGGGCCCCTAAAAATGAATTTCGCGTAGCGCAACGTTGGTAGTGCATCGACCTCCGACGATCGATATCCGCCGGCAGCTCGAAAAGCGGGGAGAGGGATGAGAAGGGGCACCCGTGAGATTTCAATTTTTATCTTCGTCCCATAAAAATTGTTTATTCGTCTTCCGCGCGTCCCGCGTGGACCGTTTGTCGCCGGCGAGCGAATTTTTTTCGCCCGCATCCACCCGGACCTCCCAATTGCACTGGCTGATTTGCGTCATATACCGTATTTCTCCGAAACGTCTCGCGATGCATATATCATGCGTGAATTTATTATTGTCGTCCGATAATGAAATCTTGCGTACAATAAAGGCGATTAGCGATTTCTGATATCATTATTTTTCCGGTTCCTCTTTCCTGATGCTAATCGGAGAGATCAACGAGCATCATCGTGATGCTTTAAATTCGAGAAAGGAGAGATTGATCAAATTTATCGTTGCCTGAGAAACTAAATTTATTCAGTGTCGAATGTTAAAAACCTGCGACTCGAAATTATAAAATACTGGTCTGTTATAAGTCTACAAATAAAAGTGATTCTCGATCAATGAACTTATAAATAATGGATGAATCATTAATGCGATTGTGAGGAGAATGTATCTTCCTGAAACATCTTCAGTTCCTTGACATGCAATTAAAGTAAATCCTTTTTTAACAGGACGTTTCATATTCTTCGAATCTTTCGCGGTTTGTCTCGATATCTTTCCGGCAAGGAAACAATGCTTTTGACTATAATACCACTCGGCGACGAACCCTGTCCTTTCCATCGGCCGGAACATCTCGTCGATTTTTATCGAGGCCTCGGTGTCGGCGGTATTGAATTTGCGGTCGAGCGAGATGGCTCTTCCGGGTCGAAGGTAGATTCACCGAGCATTATGGAAATAAAACAACAAAGAGAGAGAGAGAGAGAAAGAGGGAGAGAGAGAGAGAACGTTTTCGAAAGCAAGACGAATAGCTATTACCAGCAAAGTTTTCACAATTTTCATTCCGAGAAATCAGTAGCCATTTTGCAAATTTAAAACAAATTTCGTTAACATTTCATGATGACTCGATTATTTTCCCAGTCTTGGTCAAATATTTATATATATGGTGTTTACACAGTTAAAGATTAAAAAGTCTCTAATTTTAAGAGAAATTTTTCTACTTATGTCAAGTGTCATTTAAGTAATCCACAAATTAGAAAGCGTTTTTGAAAGCAAAACGAATTAATTTCCATTTCAAGAAGTCGGTGATAAAGCAAATTTCGTTAATATCTCGTGATTGGTTATTTCATTATTTTCTCGATTCTGACCGAGTATTCATATATACGATATACGTTTGCACAGTTAAGGAAGATTTAAAAATCCCTAATTTGAAGAGAGAAATTTATATGTCAAATATCATTTAAATAATTCGCAAATTAGAGAGCGTTTTCGAAAGCAAGATTAATTAATTTTCAACATTTTGTGGCCATTTCGTAGATAAAGCCAATTTTGTTAATATCATACAAATTGAACTCGATTATTTTCCCGATTTTAGTCGAATATTTATGCGATATTTATAATTAAAAATTAAAAAATCCCCAATTTGAGGAGAGAAATTTACATGTCGAGTGTCATTTAAATTTAAATAATTTACAAATGAGAGATAAACCCTGACAGAGAGATATACATATCTGTCAGCGCGCTCCGTAACTGCCATTAATTCCACGCAAGACTTTACGCAAAATATTTCGACTCCTCTATTAAAATGTCAAAGTCAAGCGTCGTGCCTACGGTCGTTCAAAAAAAAGAAGAATGACGTATAATCGGGCGTTCTCTCTCGCGCGGCGATTGTGCAGCGACGAAGGATATCCGAAAGGTATATGTGTGTACACAGGACCTTTCTCGCGCAGCTCCCGCTCATATTTCAGAATCCCTTTCTACCGTTGCACCCTGAAAGAGGTCGCCCACCCTCGCCGCGCGAAAACGAGGACAAAGAGCCATTTTGCCGTAATGCGATATGTCACGTTGCCGTACGAAGGCCGTTTCTGTGTAGCTGATTTAATCTCGCGTGAAGATTCCTCCGCCGTCGTTCGCCTTGATGAGCGACGCGTAAAAACGGCAAGATGAATTTCTCGTCGGAAACCTTTCGCGGCCCTCGTGACTCGTACGGAAAGAAATTGATTGAAGAGGATAAAGAATTCTCCGAGAGAGCTCATATAATTTTTTTTTTTTTTTTCCAAACTTCTCTCATTCCCCGAAAAACGCTCGAAACATCTCAATATTCCCAGCGTTTAATTTGAAAGCAGGTAGCAAAAGTCGATCAAAGTTTGATCAACGTGCGCTCAAACGTAGCCTCGTTATTTTTCCAAAAGCGAATATTTTTCGCGAGTGCTCTCAGAAGCTGTCTATCGATGTGATTGCGAGATTTATCGATCATATCTGTCGCATTAATCAAACCGTACAATGTCGGTATTCGCGCATGGAAAGCCCCTGTAAAATCATACCTCGCGCCGGATCCAACTCGCTCGAATAACCGATTTCATTAATCTTCTTACGCCGATGCGATGCCTTTCATCTCCGTTGAATGTTACCACGTCGATTCCTACATTTACGTCGTTACATGCCGTACAAAAGCCTCCCCAACGTACGCAAATCTCTCAACGACAATCTAATCAATTTTGTCCAGGCGCGTTATCGGATTATTTAATATTAAATCTCTATCGGGATAAAGTCAGTATGAAATGTTCAATCGACGTCGGGCGATCTTTGTCGATCAATAAATACGTTAAGACCCAAGAACATCGGAAGTGAAATTCACGTGCACAAGCACCCACGTCCACACTCTGCGACGGAATGAACGATTCTCTGGCGCTGGAGCCATGGATATGAAATATGGTTCGTAGTAATATATACGTCCGAGATACGCGTACCAGAGATACTCGGAGTAGACGAAGCACACGATGCATTATTACCATTGCTTGACATTTGTCTTCGTCAGGACGGTTTTTCAGTTTCGCTATTACTAGCAACGAATGAAACGAGCTTCTCGCACAGATGCAATTCGAAGGTTTTTCTCATTTAATTGCGAGAACGTTATTCTCCGCCTCACCGTCTAATTACCGTATTAAAGGAACAATTAAGATTGAGCGAACATGATGTTTAAATACCTCGAATAATTTTTAGAAAAATTAGATATTTTTTTAAATAAGAAAATGTATACATATAATGAAAATTATTTTAATATAATTATATAATAGTGTCTAAAAAAAATTCTTTTGTATTTACAAATTTAAAAAGTGAAAAATAAAATGATTATTTTTAGAAGCGTTTCAATTAAGATTGCGCGAATATGATGTTTAAATATCTCGAATAATTTTTAGAAAAATTAGATATTTTTTTAAATAAGAAAATGTATATAATGAAAATTATTTTAATATAATTATATAATAGTGTTTAAAAAAAATTCTTTTGTATTTACAAATTTAAAAAGTGAAAAATAAAATGATTATTTTTAGAAGCGTTTCAATTAAGATTGCGCGAATATGATGTTTAAATATCTCGAATAATTTTTAGAAAAATTAGATATTTTTTTAAATAAGAAAATGTATATAATGAAAATTATTTTAATATAATTATATAATAGTGTTTAAAAAAAATTCTTTTGTATTTACAAATTTAAAAAGTGAAAAATAAAATGATTATTTTTAGAAGCGTTTCAATTAAGATTGCGCGAATATGATGTTTAAATATCTTGAATAATTCTTAGGAAAATTAGATCTTTTTTTAAATAAGAAAATATATATAATGAAAATTATTTTAATGTAATAATATGATAGTGTTTAAAAAAAATTCTTTTGCATTTACCAATTTAAAAAGTGAAAAATAAAATAATTATTTTCAGAAGCGTTTCAATTAAGATTGCGCGAATATGATGTTTAAATATCTTGAATAATTTTTAGGAAAATTAGATATTTTTTAAATAAAAAAATATATATAATAAAAATTATTTTAATATGATAATATGGTAATGTTAAAAAAAATTCTTTTGCATTTGCAAATTTAAAAAATGAAAAATAAAATGATTATTTTTAGAAGCATTTCTCTTTCAAGAAATACATTTATACAATGATGGGAAAAACAAACGCATTAAAAAATAAAGAAACTTATTATCATGGAAAAACAGTATAATTGCACTTTGTAATTGCATGCATAAATGTGCAATAATATGGAATGATGAAGCTTACACTATTTTATTTTGCCTTTACTTTTTTATTCACTATTTCTTTTATCGTTTTCGAAATATAATTTGTTTCAATTTCGCAAAAGAGAGGCTGTACATAAACACAAATTCTACAAATATATACTAAAACTACATTTTCATTTTAAATGATGACTGCGAAATTATTCGGTACGGATACCTTTTTTGCGACTTTTCGTTTCGGAGACGTTATGCCTTTTGCCAAGAACTGACAGATCGATTCGAGGGTTGATTCCGAGACATCATGGGGTTAGTGTATGTGTTCACAGGCCATTAATCCCAGCGAGCACGTCCTATTATATTGTACCGCGGGGATGCTCCTCGAAGGACAAGGATAGCACACGATCGAACGCATCCATCCGACTCTTCCTGGAAGAAGCTTAAGGGTGCTTTCGATCGACTTTGGGAGCCGATAATACGTAAGTAGTTACGCGTGGTTGGCGGCTCGAAGAAGCAGGAGGATATCGGAAAACAGGGAAAGATTCTTGAATCTCGATGTACAGCTTGCATTATGCAGATACTATATTAAACTATAGCTTTCAGGTGGAGATATATTTTCTGGTATTTCTTCAGAAAATATAAATAAATATATTTTGACAAATATATTCTCAAACAAAGATAAAAAATAATTTCTATATATATATTTGAATTTAAATACATGATTTTATTGCATATTAACTTTTGCAATTTTTATTGCAAACTAATTTTTAAAATTAAAGAACACCTAGTGTGGAAAATTTATATAGGCGAAATTGTGAGATTTTATAAAATTTTTCTGTTGAATTCTGTGTCATCAAATCGTGTCAAAAGGAGTTTGTGAAAATAACAATAATATCAGGAAGTGCATTTTCACCGCGCACTTGAATGGACCGGAAATTCTCTCGAAAATCGAGAAATCCGCAGAATATTCCTTGGAAATTTCATGAAAAATTCGAAAAAGCATTAATCATTAAAATATAATAACGTTAATTATTGCTAGTTATAAAAAATTGAAGTATATTATTACTTTAACATTATTACGCACGAAATGTGAACGAATACATTTTATAATAAATATGATAAGTATTGCCTCTCTAACTCGATCACTTCGAAATTCTTTCGTAATTTGAATATCAAGTTTGTATTTTTTTCTGAGCGTATTTTCCTGGTGTACGATTTAAAAGAGCTAAATGCAAAATTGCTGGATATCGGAAATACTGAATGCTTCATTTCCGTTTGCGTGACGGAGAAGGAAGGAAAAAAGGAGATGAAATGCTGACGGTTCTTTTTTTTCCGCATCTGCACTTTCTTCACCTCTTTGATCGAGAGTTTAAGCTCGTTCTTTTTTCGAATCGAATAACGAATCGAACGATTTCGTCATTGAAAAACACTACTTAAGTCCTGGGATTCCAAGGCACCTCTTTCATGACTAAAATTAAATTTTCGCCTATCGCAATGCGTCTCTACGCACATTAAACATCATTTTTAGCGTTATTTTAAGCCTCCACATTGCCTTTTAATCCAAGCCTTGTTGTAATTCGCGACAACTTATAGCAGTTAAGCATGTAATGAGACACAGTCGCGTTTTGCGAAGGCAGAGACTCGTTTGAGCGGAACGCGATGCACGCACACGCAGTTTAAGCGCGAAATTCCCGACTTTAATTACGCATCGCGTGCAGTTTCCGGCAGCAAGCTGCGAACTCCGCGACCGCAAACGACATCACATTGACTCGCGTGTCTCTCTCTCTCTCTCTCTGTACGTGATTATTTCGCGAAATATAAGCGTAAAAATATTCGCGTATTCCAAAAGGAAGAGCGAAGATTGTCCTCCATCGTTTCCCTTTTACAAGTCCCCTTCTCTCGGATAAAAAGGCACGAGTCCGAGTCTGATGGACGCGAATCGATATTTCCTATTCGATACCCGACGCAATACGCCGCTCGACGATCGTATTGCCGGAGATACGATGCAGTCGTGTGTCAACAGGAAGTGTCGTCTCTCAACAAACAGTCGGCCACACGAGAAACTCGACCGTGTTTCCGCAGCGAGAACAAAACTTCTCGTCGCTGCCGCGGCGAAATGAAGACCCGGAAGAGGTAACTTTCATACGAACCGCCGCTATTGCCGCAAGTCAGCCGAATCGAGAACGCAGGTCGAGCTCCGCGGAACGTAAAATAAAAAACTTTGATCTCGCTCACAAAGGAAACGTTAACATTGCAGTTCTTTTGCGTATTCTTTTTGCCTTGCGCCTAAAGTAACGTAATAATAAAATTTTCCAGTATATATTTTTCTTCGCACGAAGAAGCGACGAGCAGGACCGATCCCGAGGCATTTTGAATAGGGAAACGAGAGCATAAAAATATCGAAGCGCTTACACGCAAGTCAGCCTGGATAACGGCTCGTTTGCGCGAAAAGTGGCTACCATTTCCGGACGAGATTACCTGTCCGGATAATCTGGAAAGAAAATGAAGCGAATTCTATCGGGTGCGCGAGGAATCGCCTCCGAAGAAGTCGCAGATCAAGAGATAAACTGACTGAAATTGGATTACAAAATAACGACGAAAGAGTCGAATCACATTTATTATCGATCTGATGGAGACTTTGGAAACATCTATCATGTATAATCGTAATCTGCACAATAGAATACTTAAAATTCAATTAATTCGCAATTAACCGTCTGAGTTAAAATCTCTCAGATTGAAATAAATTTTTGTCTTCAATTTATGACGATAAAAAATGCGCGAACGTAAATAATGAAACTTTTTTAAGTCATACGTCCTATATAAAATTTTCAAGGAAGAAGCAGATCACGAACAAATTGCATAAGTTTGTCACAATGTTTGTATACAAGTTATTATAACTGCAAATAAAGTGGGTAATTGGAATATTCTTCTCAAACAAGTATAATACGAGCGGAAATATAACATTAGTGAAAAGCTTTGGGAAACTGCTTTTAAATGAGCAGCTGTCGTCTCGTTGGAAACTCGGAGAAAATAAAAAATACGGATTAACTCGTTGATTTTTTACATCCATCGCAGCATAACGATCTCTCCTCCTACGCCTATGCATTTTACGTAAAGCCGAGCTTTTTCACTGGAAGCCGGTGTAGTCAAACCGGAGAAAACGCCTCGCATTTACGCTCTTTTAAGCTTTCACAGGTCCGAAAGCCAGCCGAGGGGTCAAAGAACTCTAATGCGACTCGCATTAAGCGACGGACTAAAAGACGAGTCTACCTAGCATCTTTGCAATCTTGTTAAAGTTTTCGTTGCCGCCGACGTAAATGCAACTGCAAATTATACCAAGCGAGAAGCAAATTGTTTAGATCGAATTAATTCTTTTCTTTGATTTTCTTTTCTCAAATGTCAAGTAAAGCTGATTATATCCCTGAAAACAATGGCCGATTGCTCGGATGCAATATCAACGTCGTGGAACGACAACGTTCTCTTATAAGTCCCACGATGCACCGTATGCTGCAAGAAAGAGTCGCAGTTAGGTGCACGGCTGTCATCTTTTCCCCTCCACCGAGAACCTTTAAAAGGGCCGTCGGGCAGGATCCGTTTGTGCGTGCTGACGTTTGTGGAAATACCGACCTGGGCAGGTCCCCGCCAGCAGGTCATCCACCGTCTGTCGCTGGAACTCCTTTGTTGTGACGACTATGACTAGTCAAACTGGAAAAAAAGACATTCACCGGACCAGCAACGTTCCTCGGGCATAATAATTGCACCTTGTGCGAACAACCGACGATGATGAATGAAAAAAGCGGAGGAAGATGGGTGGACGGCATTTAAATGATGCTACGCGTCGTGCGTAGATCAGTCTGCTTTTCTCGCATTCTGGTATCCTCGCCCATTATTATTATTTTACGAAGTCGGACTTCCGAATCGGAAAAAAGCCTGGCAACGCGCAGCGATAGTTTTGCAGAAATCTGATTACGGTCTACGCTGGAAACCTTTTCCGGAGGAGATGTCAATGGGAGACTGCTAGACTTTTCACTGGCAAACGTATCTTCGCTTTCTATCGGTTCTTTGGTTTAGGATAACCAAGCGCGACTCTCGCGTATCTCATCGGGAATTTTACCCCTTTTGCGTTAGCAGGTCTCTTTGCGAGTCATGGATATCATCTCTTCTATCAGCAATTGAGATACGCGAAAGAAAATTTTGCGAGTTTCGCGGCAGCAGAGATAACGATTCTTCAACAAAGCATTAATGCTTGCGATAAAGTCGACTAATGAAGACATTAATAAAAGCTTAACGATCCCGTTGCTCCTGGTTAAATAAATTTAAAGCGCACTTTCGTGCATCATGAACATTATATGGTTCTTTTTCTTTTCTTTTTTTTCTTCAAGAACACTATTGACAATGAATCTTGAATAAGAGAGTTTATTTTTACGAGAAGAATTTTGTTTGTGACGCATTCAACATCGAATGCATTTTTTTTACGACCTCATCCAATGACAGCCGGAAAGAAAGAAACGCGAGCATTGTTTAGTCTGAAAACGGAGCATTTTGCAGCTGGTGCATTAATGACGACCTTGGCTCGCCAGCCGGCGAAGGTGAAGAATCAACCGAATCAGCTGTCGCACCTGTCAAAATTTGTAATTTAATTTCACCGTTCCAGTTCCATCCCATTGTTTTCGCTACGACAGCAAAATACCAAGCCGCGAAAGCATACATCAAATACATATGATTTATTTACGTGGCACGGGAATCATGTCAGGAATAAAATGAAAATTCGACAGCCGCTTTTCAAAGGCAAACATTACGTATTGGAAAAGAGGTAGTATCGCATGTAAACTCCACTTTGTTTCTAATATCTCATGAGAAAGCGCCCCTTCCATATAAACGCAACAATGCACGTCAAATTTCCATATGATGCGATATGTTGCTGCAAGCCCGAACTCGGATCGCATCGAATTCCGAGGATGAATCCCCGCAGGAGCGGGCGACGACTTTTCTGAGGGAGGATCGAGGAGGAGGGGAATCGTGGGAAGGGGGGAGGAAGCGGGGAGAGGAAGCGGGGGGAGAAACGCGAGAATTAATTTGCGGCCAGGACCGGGTACTCGCTCGCCTAACTCTCGGCCAACTATCGCGTGTGCTCTGCACGCGCGGGGTTCAATGTGGCACACAACTCGCAACTCCAGAGGCAGAGAGCCTACTCGTATTAACGCGCCAGGATAGAATTCGCTAACTGCGAATCGTTTCGTACATATCTCCGCGGTCCGTGGGGATCGATACGGTCGCCATGACGACAGAGGTTCCTCTCTCTCTCTCTCTCTCTCTCTCTCTTTCTCTGTCTCTCTTTTTCCCTCAGTAGGGATACAGATACAGGGATATATCTCAATACGAATGTACACTCTCTTTCTTTCTCTCCCGAACCCCTGCAATCGCCACTTTTCTACTTTGCTCCCTTTTCGCCTTGGAATCTTTGTCTTCTCTTCTCGCTCTAACTTATCCAACTCAATTTGCGCAATTCTGTTTTTTTTTATTTTTCTCGTTGATAGTAATTGTCGAGATTACAAGAGAGGGAGAGAGAGACGGAGGGAGGGTATGATGAGTCTTAGGAATGGCTTGAACGAAGGAAGCTACTCATGCATCGATTTTCTTGTGCAAGCCGATAAAGTCTAACGAGAATGGTGCATCGATTCGGAATATGTAATCTAAGCATTGATGGATATACGAGGATGTTTGTTATCTTCACAAAGCCGTTATCCAGCTTGCCACCGATAATGCTTGCACGATCTTATTAAGTTCGCGAGCCATAAAACCCGCAGGCGATATGTGTGCGTCGTGTACACGCGCATAATGTATTCAGATATGAGAGGTTGCCCGCTCTCTTTCATATTGTCCCGACTTAATTAACAGTTTTCCTATTAAATTAAATTCACGGGCTGCCGAAGCACGCGCGACGCTCGATCGTTAACAAGCGTCTATCCGATGTTCCAGCTACTTTGTGCGAAATTATATTCGAGAATTATTAATTGTATCGCGATATTTCAGAGTAATAGATGTCAATTGCATGAAGTATAATTGTGTAATATGAGGCAGAAATAAAATTCTTATTCCTCATTATGAGAGTTATTTTCCGTATTATAAATTCGAAATCTGATCGCGTGCCAATAATCGAGGAAAAGCTCATCTCGGCTATTTGTACTCGAACGATCGAACAGTGATGGAAATCCAGGGGACCGGGGAACGATGAGACCAGGCATCGCTCAATGAGCTTTGCTCCAAATGAGATCCAGTTCGTTTCCTCCACCTTCCGTCAAATCTAGCCAATTTATCGCGAATTTATTCCGGCGATGATAATGAGAGTTCTCCACCAGAGTTCAGCAAGTATACGTGAATGCATTAAGGAAGATTAATAATATTAATGAGTGGTGAAAAATAAATATGCGCAATGAAATACTCTACAATATTAAAATCTAAACTAAATTTATCGCATTAAATAAATAAATCAGTAAATTGAAGAAACATGTTTTGTCAATTCTGTTCAAAAAAACTTTCTCTCCCTCTTCAACTTTTATAAAAAGGCTCTTGTTTTATCTAAAAAAAAAAAAACAGAACACATGATTAATTAAATGATTAAATTTTCTCGAGCGAGTGCTTCTCTTTTCCGTCAATTTCCGCGAGACTTTCTTCAGTCTGCTAATTCAAATGCCAAAGAACATCTTTTTGTTCGTTAGTATAATGAGGTAAAAAAAAATACGCATCGCATTCTGCATGTCGCGAACTGAAAAATGACGAGACAATGGATTCGCGTTCATAATGATCGTTGCAAGTAGTAGAACGTATTGTTCGGACACGATCGAATTCCTTTTTAACTCGACCGAATGAGCCGTTTTCTCTTGATCTTACAATAATTCTTGCAAATGCTAGAGTTCTATGTAATTCGAATAAATAAATAAAAAAATGTAAATAAATAAATAAAAAAATATAATAATGATAAATAAAAAAAACGTACGAAAATTTTAGAGAAATCGGTTTATCATGATTCTAATAAAATTCAATATTGTTGCGATATATAAATTTAAAGTTAAAAATTTCAAATCTTTTTATAAAAGATTCTATGCATAAATTTTGCTCTTAATTTTGAGAAAGAAAAATCGCGAGTTAATTTATTTAGATCCAAATAAACTCGACAGAGTCGGTTAAAGTTTCATAACTCGAGGAAGTTATGACATTATTTATAGTAACGTTTTCATATTAGAATGTATATCGTGCCATTATGTATATCATATTACGTAGACGACTTTTGCTACGTTGCTTTCGACAGAAAATATGACGTATAATACGACCCCAAGGGCGCAAACGACGGAAGTAAAATGTAAATTTCCCACGTGTACACCGGAAAGATTTAAGAAACTGTTCCCGCTTTTGCCGTATAACGCGAGCAAGGCATCGCCATAATTGTACGATTCCTTGTTGTCCCTGCGACCATAACGTTTTCTCTAATAATTTATCTCGCCGTCATAGCCCACATGCTCGCCGTCCTTTTATTAAGCCGTAAATTAATTCTTTCAAATTCAACTCTCCCATCGCAGTCTTTACGTCGCAACCAGGCCCGACTAGGACCATAAAATTTAAATGCAGCGAGTAGGAAGTTGAGGCGCAGCTGCTCGAAAATGTAGGAGGCAATGACTCACGAGAAATCCGAATCGGTGGGAGGGAAACATTCGTAAATTAAAAGACTCGTCTCTTAAAAGAGAAACAGCGGGTGTCGAGTGAAATAATAAGTTAAAACGTCCTAATATCAAATTACAATAGGAAAAGTGTATTTTACTCAGACATCGTTTCACGATAATCTGTCACGTTGACATTTGGAAAATTAAAATTCAAACGCAATTTATGGGTTTTCGTGTGCTCTCATCAATTTGTTTTATTTCTCATAATTACGCGCCGCTTTTAATTGCCTTCAATTATCTCTATTATGTAGCGAATCGTATGTGACGAATGCTGACAGCGAGAACACACTGATCCGAATACATTGCGTGACTCATGCGTGAGAGGATTACACGAAGCACTTTTTTAGGAAGACACGGTGATTCAGAAAATTCCTTGGAATTCTATTCCATCCTCCGGCGAAGAATTACTTATGAATCAACGTAGTTGCAGCTCGTACAAATGGAAATTCCGAGCGTCATAGTTTTAGTTATAACGGCCCCGACTTCGTTCAGTTACCATAGTAGATATACCCTCGGTCAAAGTAGTTAATTTACAAGAGAAGAAAAAGGGAGCGTGTGTGTACGAATGCATTACATTACGTCTTGAATCTTTTTTCCCCGTAATAACTTATGGAATATGCATTGTGACAAAAAGAAAATAGAATATTTTAGAATGTGCATTGTATGTATGCGTGAAGGAAAGGAAATAGAATATTTTGGAATAATCGATTTTTTTGTATTTTCCTTTATACATTTTCTGCCGACAAATATCGACATGTTTTTTATAAATTGAATGATAAAATAAAATGCAATAAAATAATACGACACGCACAGGCTTTGCATCATGTGCACGGTTTTTCGAAAAAATATCCAAGTATCAAGACTATTCTCGTCTCTCAACCAAACTTACGACATCCCACCAACCTGTGTCAATACCAATTTTCTTGTTGCAACGTTCGCACAATCCTATATCCACATCATCGCTAGCACATCGTGAAAATATACCCTCGATCGACCCGCATGTTCGCGCCAGGCACGCTTTTCTTTTCCCCGTCGAACCTATTATATTTATTCGTTCGCTGTACAAAATACAAAAGGCGCGATCACGATTCCTGTCAAATATAAAATATTCAGAAATTGGAAATTCTTTGGGAAAGCCCGCAGAGCTCTATATCAAAAAATGAGTATCAATTTTATAGGTGTGATATAAATATTCATATAATATAAAAACACAGCAGCAACTTTTGTTCACGGTCATGGCGACAGATATTATTGCGATATAATACCCATCATGTTATAAAAAAAAAATGAGAGATTGATTTCCAATTGAATCTAACTGTTTTATCGAGTATGTCTCACAATATCGAAAGATGTTGCAATTTTCATGAAAATTAAAATCGAGTAAATTATAGAGATTAATGATAGATCTCGCCAAAAATGCTCGAAATATTTTGAAAAATAGAACCCTCTAAAAAAACCTTACAAAGGTAAAAAAAAATACGCCAAATACAAAAAAAATATTCTACCTTGTATGCAACAAAATGTTTAATAAAAAAAGTCCTTCAAAATAATTTACAGTAATTTTCCCTCACAAATCATTTTTCTAAAAATTAAAACCGACAAATAATTTTCCTAAAAAAATATTAAAAAATAAAATATCAAAACTAAATATGAAATCAATTAATTATTGATTTCATATTTAGTTTTGATATTTTATTTTTTAATATTTTTTTAGGAAAATTATTTGTTGAAGTTTTAATTTTTAGAAAAATGATTTGTGAGGGAAAATTACTGTAAATTATTTTTAAGGACTTTTTTTTATATTAAAAACATGTATTTTATTAAACATTACTATTAGCCAAATACTTAAGAGCAATTTATAAATTTGATATAATATTTGCCATGAAATATATATATCAATCTTACATTGTAGAAATATTATACATAAATTCTCCCTAAGAAATTAAAATTATTTATATTTATTTAGAGAAACTTGATTTTTAATTTAAAAAATAGAACGAGCGATTCATGGAGTCTCAGGACTTCTCGAATTGAACGAGTGATCGAATCGATCGCTGGCGACGCGACATTTCCCCGCTCGTTAAACGCATTTTATTATTTTTTTCCAGCGTCGACGAAACACCTGGACGGCCAGTGACCTCGTTGTCGCGAGATTAAAATTTATGCCAGAGCCTGCGTTGCCGTTCTCGAGCTGCACCTGCCGGCGTCGGCCGCACTATAATCTTATCGAACGACGTTGATCCGCTTCAACCCCCGGTCGTTGCCACCGTTATTGTAGTAGGTCGGAATGGATTTCGCCCTACGCATACTCGCGTGTAGTTTACACGGCATACAACATCCATTATGCAGGAGAATCTCCCATTTTAATCCTGGAAAAATATCTCCGGATCGATCATTTTAAGTCGTAATTTCACAATTTTTTTCTTTTAATTATTAACTTTAAATTCAAATCTTATGAGATTCAAATTGAATTTAATGGGAAACCTAACGAACAGACTTGGCTCAAAAATGTTCTCGATGATAAATTCTTGGATGAATTTGATGTCGTTCAGAAAAATTAAGATAAAAATGATATCGTGAGACTGATGGCAATTGTTTAAAGAAGACTATCGATCCTTGTCTCTGCGAGTGATTCTCATGAGTTGATCAAGTCGCAACTGATTCCATAGCCCGTTCAAGTTAACGCGTCGTCGCGTTAAACGTTACCGCGAGTATTTTTAGTGTATCGAGTCGGAGCGAACTAGACGAACAGGATGAACGCAAGACTGCTCTTAACGAGAAACGCGTTTCGTTCGAGATCCATCTCGTGTATCTTTTGTATTCCTACCCTTTCATTTTAGATATTCTTTTCAACTTTGTTACTCGTGCGTGTTAATTGATAAAAAGCTTCGGAGCAGAGAATATCTTGCATTTTTTTGTTACTCGTCCAATTTCAAGTCAATTTTTTCTTATTGAAAATTTGAAAGGAAACCCTTCATTTTTAATTGCTTATAACTCGAGATTTAATGATCGATATTATCGTCGAAGAAATTGGCTCGAGTATCCGCAGATCGAAAGATATACATGATTGATACGAGATATCTTGTAATTATCATTATCAACTATCATTAAATTCCAGTTAATAATAATTACATTACATCGTCATATGTTATTATGCATCGTCATACAAAATAAGTTAATGATTAATTAATTCGTCTATATTGATATAATAGTGTGTATGTGTGTGAAAAACTAGATTGAACAGGACTATCTAGGTAGATTAAATTTGCTTTCTTGTAAACGCCATCAACTCGTACATATATCCTTTAATGCCTGATGTTTTCTCAGAAACGAACCGCAATTCATTCCTTCATTGGACTAAATCGCCCGTGCAATTAACTGACCCTAAAAGGGCTAAGGTCGCGTAATGCCACTTATTGTAAGTGCTCCATTTTTTTTTCTGTATCCTGCACGTGGAATTATCCGAGAAACGATGTCATTATTCGCGTGATGGATATCCGATACAGCGAAAAGTTATGTTAGAGCAGCCGTGATCTATATACCTGTGAAAATTTGATATAACTGTAGTTACTCGTTCGCGGAATCCAATTCATATAAGTTGTTGCAATATATGCTACCTTGCAAGAAAAGAGAGAGCAATCTCACGCATATCTTGAAAATACTTCATCAATTATCATCATTATTATCAATATCAATTTTGTCTTTAACAATTAATTCTTTCAATTAATTAATTATTTCAAAATTAATACGTGTAAGCCATATAATATTATCATTCATAGATATCCAATACTATCAAGAGATAGTAAAACAATCTATTGTCCTCTCGCATGTCTGCGAAAAAGCGAGGAATCCGAGAGGAGAGGTAAATTTTCCTCACGTCGGACCGGTCCGTTATTTGTTATCGTAGCTGGTGCCTTTTATTCTCGCATTCGGCGAGACTTCGTGAATAAGCTATGCCGTTTTCACGCGTGCCTAAGCACACGAATTTACATAACGATGTAAGCGCGGTCGACGCCAGTGATATGGACAGCCACTGTGGATGCTCGCAAGAAGGCAAGTGATGCAATTCGACTGTTTGAAAAGAGAGAGTCTTGCTCATTCATAAAATAATATTCCTTCTTCATATAATTCAATTATAAATTAATTGAACATTATTTCTACGCCTTTTATTCATATATATATTGTACGTGTTCCCGAGTGAATTACATGTCTTGAATCCTCTGCGTGTCGAAAAAAAAGTAACAATGGCGAATTTTCTGTTTGTCATGAGAAACGCTACACGTGCGCTTGACTCAGACGGTCGAGACTTTTCGCGTTTAAGTTCGAAGGAGCAATCACTTATTCATAGCATGAGCACGCGAGCGAATTTCTACTGCCGACGCGACGATAGCCGGTCGACATCGATTTGTTCTCGAGAAAATGGGGGAAAAAAAGGGGAATATTTACCAATACAAAGGGATATATTCAATTGAATTGATATCAATCATTTTATAAATTTTTATATCTATTTTATATCTATTTCTCTATTTTTATATATATGTATTATTTAATTAAATTGTGTTTTATTTATCAAAAATAAAGAACAAAACAAAGGGATATATTCAATTGAATTAATATCAATCATTTTATAAATCTTTATATCTATTTTATATCTATTTTTCTATTTATATATATATATGTGTGTATATTATTTAATTAAATTGTGTTTTATTTATTAAAAACGAAGAAAGATTACCATAAAGGTGGTGGCGATAATTTATTAAAGTGAATTTCGATCGTCGCGACATACGTCATGAATTAACACCTCGGCAATTTCTCGTTTGCGATTAACGTTTTCATGCTAATCGCAATTTGCAGACACGTAAAATTTACCCTCCACACATGCCGCGGGACGTGGGATTATTTTAAGGAAACTAATGCATTTGTGCAAACTGCTGCCACTATTAGCATGTTACATTGGCGAACGAGTAGAAATTGTGTGGAATTAGCATATAATTGCGAGAGAAAATACTATTATTTCTCCGGTGCCTCGCAAAATGAAATATTCCAAAAGTACAGTTCACGTGCACAAATCCATATTATATACGTTTTACATTATTAGACAGATATATTTAATACAACATTCGACGACTTTTCACATATCCGATAATTAAATTCCATTAAATAAATTACGCGATTTAACGTGACTTTAATGGAGATACAAACGCTTTTTGCGAGCTTGAACAGCGAGCTTCAACGCGCGACACCGCGGGTGTCCGATCGATACAACCACCCTCGCGTGCGCGCAAAACATCGTAAGAATTGCGGCATTTAATCATTTGCGAGAGGGCGTGTGCGGCGAGAGAAAAAGAGGATGAGGTGGAAACATTTTTCAATATTTTAGCCGGTAAATCAATTCGCGCCGACGATGAATCAAAACGGGCTCGCGCGCAATCTACGTCTATGAAAGAAAGAGGAAAAAAAAAACAAGGCGAAACACAAAGCAAATTCGAGAAGAGAGAAGATTCTGCTCGCGCATCGAAATATCTATAGAATCCTCTTCTTTTTTTCTCGCCGCGCTATTTTCGGACATTCTCAAGCCAAGCGAGACGAAAACAGAGCCCGTTATTAATCTCGTGATGTCATAAGCAAGATTAATTCGAAGCCGTCGACGAACGCATGACGAATTATTCGATCTTGTCGCGGCGAGATTTTATCACATGTATTAAATGTTAATTTCATCCACTCGTGATATTTGGCAGCGAATGAATTTATGTCTATTTAATTTAAACAGTGCCTCTCCGATCACTGGACTGGAGTCCTATATGCGACGTATAATTTGTTATCAAAGGATCAAAACAATTTTAATTAAATTAACACAATATACGTAAATGGTCCAAGTGATAAATCAATAATAATAATAAGGAAGGCTTATTTAAGACCAGGAAAAACGCAGGTATTGCGTGATATAAATCTATAATTAAAAAAAAAACAAATTCTAAAAATACAAACGTTTCGGTCCCTTTCGAACCCTCCTCATCAGTGTGACAATAATAAATTAATAGAACATATAAAAGAAATACAAAAATAAATAAATGAAAAATATGAAGTACAGGTCGAATGATAAAATTGTAAAAATAAACAACGATCAAGTCGGGGAAGGTACTAATAAGATAATTTGTTTATAAAGATTAGAAAAGATGAATAAACCTTTATCGCAAAAGGTGAATAAACCTTTATCCCCTTTCATCGCGAAATTACAAAACGTAAGAGCGACTTGTCGAGAACAGAAGAAGCGACGAGAGAAAAGAATCGCGTTAATCGTAAATGCGTAAGAAGAGAGAGCTCCGGTTGAGAAATACTGGTGCAATGACTCGACGAGGACGCGCGGATCATGGCGTTTATAGGACGAAAAGTAGATAGGACTCGCACAATTAGAACTTTCCCGTACAGTCATCGTTCTTTCTGTCATCGTTATCCGTCTTGTGCCCCCTCTTACAGCTTGTTATTGTGGCTCGCCGTTCCTGACCTGAGCGAAAAAGGAACAGGAGGAACACGAGGGGACGAAAGGGCCGTGCCTCCCTCTTCCCTCCGGAATCTCGTCGCAGAATCGATCCTGCGGTCCCTGAAAGGAGACGGCCATGAACCTCACAAAGAGACACACAGTCGCCTCCTCCTCCTCTTCCTTCGGTGCATCATTCTGCCGCCTTCTCCGACTTGTATATAATGTCTTTTTACCCTATCAATTCTACCTCTTTTTCCGCGTCCCTCTCGATCGTGATCGATGATTTCGAGCTGGTAGCCGTGGCCTCCACGCGAGCCTTCAAGATAGACATGTACATCTAAAGCGCTCATCGGTTTTACGAGCGACCGAGAGTTTTTCTGAGATACCACGTGTGAAACGTGTTTACTTTCGAATTGACGTAAGTGCATCACATGAGGAATGCGCCTGTAAATTCCATCCATCAAGCAAAGAGCGACTATATTCGACATTTTATGTTTCAAGAAACTCATCCTTGAAACTATACAACACGCGCATAATGTCACTTTCGAGCGATTTAACCATTGGCTACTCCGTTGAAGCGCGTTTTTCTCGGTAAATTGTAGTAAAAAGAAAAAAGAAAGCAAGAAAGAGAGATAAAAGAGAAAGAAGGACTGAATGATGGCACTCGGCTTGCGTAAGAAGGAGACAGCTCTCGGGGATCGGACCGATGCTGCGAACCAGGTGCATTGACTTCGTTCCGCGGCAAACCGGATGTCTGAGTCGACTACCTGCCCTATCTCGCTGCGCTTTTCTTCGGATTCGGCTCACAGACCGCGCATGGTGAGCGCTTTGTTGTGGTTATTTGTTTCCCGACACAAAGCAATCCTGCTTATTGCATTCGTGCCCTCGCACCTAATGCAAGCATGAAATATCGACGGACCGTCGAATACTTTCCGGAATATCTTTCGATGTAATATATATTTAAATCTCAATTTTTTCTTTTTACAAAATTTAAAATACAAAATTGATCATATATTTTAAATTAATTTTAAATTAATAACAATTAATAACAATATAAATTAATAACAATTTTAAATTAAATACACTTTCGAACTTTAAATTAAATACACTTGAGCGTATAATGAAAATTTTCGAAATTCAGAATATTTTTTCGGATTTTTCTTTAACCCATTCAGACCCTATGTACATAATTATGCACAAAAACTTTAAAATCATGTGAAATAGTTATTTTTTAGAATTAGTTTCCCTGCGATCTCTCGGTGGACTAAATAATAATAAAAATAATAATAATAAAAAAAAATAATAAATAATAATAAAATAATAATAATAATAATAATAATATATAATTTTTTACATTACCAGAAAAAATTCAGGTCTGAATGGGTTAAAAAAAGACGGCGGTAAAATATTTATCTTCAAAGTAAAAGCGTCAAATTACACGGTATAGGTAAAGAATTTTCAGCGGCATAATTTTTTCTCCTCGAATTACTTCGTCGCAAAGTTGCTCCAATCGCGGTAAACGTGTTTACGAGAAAAATTCGCGACGCAGCTTCGCTTATCAGGGGTACTCGCCCTTCGTGTGCAGTATAAAGATACTTATCGCACGAGCCCCGAGACGGTCACTAAATACTAATGCCGAAAGTCGTGAGTCCGACGAATAACGCGCCTCGTGTGTTGTGTCTCGCCGCTCGGGTTCTTTGTTGTACCCGGACCACGAAAGTGCAACGACCGACCCTGAACCAGAGTCATCGACAAAACAGACAAGCAGCTATTCGTTATTGTCTCGTTCGCCGCTTAACCCTGCTCTGCACCTCGTTTAAAGCACGCCATGGACGACGCGAAGAAAATGTCTTTCTTCGGATGATTCAGGGTATAAAGTGACTTATGCAGAGAACCTGAAGATTCGATCGGCATAATTTTCGATCGAGTTTTTTCGATATTCCCAAGATTTTGCTATTTTATTGTAAATACTTTTAAATTTCGAAAATAATTCCGTCAAAATGCATGCAAAATTGCATCAATCAGAGATGCAATCGTTAGATATTCTTTTCCGAATCGATCATTTTTTGTGTAAATATGTCTTCAATTTTTGCAAATAATAATAATAATTGTATCGATTATTTTGCGTACGAATTATCACGAATAAAATGACTCATAAATAATATTTAATAATCTTCTTGTAAGCGATAATCTAATTCAGCATCATGTTTTATTTTATTTAATCATAAATTAAGTCCGAAATCCTTATTTTTTTTTTTAAATCGCTCATGATCAAGGATACTAACAAAAAATATTTAAAAAATTATTTAAAATTATTTAAATTATTTAAAAAATTATTTAAAAATTATAACAAATTCAATGAAACGAAGAAAATTCAGCTTTGAATAAATACTTTCGCTTTTGTCTTAGAAAGACGAGACGAGTAGAGAAAATCACAGACATTATTGCGATTGTTATAAAAGAAACTTTCCCAAGAAAAAACGACACATGAAGTAATGCCACCTTAAATTACGACATGCGAGAAAACAATTGTTATTCCCATACGATTTGCATCGATCAGTATCTCTTCGAAAAAACCAGGATAAAATGAGTGGCAATACAATCTAATACTGGATACCTGCCTTGTAAAAAGGCACACACGAATCAAATAATCGTGACGTGATAATATCGCGTCTGCTGAATTTTGCAATTACACACGAGATGTAATAACCAACGTTAGCACGCGCGCAATTGCAAGAGACGTGACTTTATTACAAGAAATTATATCATTAATTCGAGAGTGTTACAAGTGCAACTATAACATCGATATTAAAATAATCGAAAGGAAGTCTACGCACAGTTGTAGGAACGAATTCATTTTCGCCAAGGGAAGAACACGAATAGGAACGAAAGCCTCCGGTGTGCAAGGAGAAGCGAGCAAACCCTTACGTTCGCCCTAAAACGACCCTCAAAGTCGACACGCGGTCGTAATGAACAGAAAGACCAAGTCCGATCGTGCCGATGCCTTTTCACCCACGGCTGTATCGTCATGCGACTCCGGTAATTAAATGCGAGCGATGCCAAACGCCGGGAGTGCCACTGTGTGCGGACCCTCGGTCTGCCCTTTCAAGGCGACAGGAGCTATTTGTTCGCGGTAGGACGTAACACGTACCGTGCGGAGTGCGGGTGATGTTTCATCGGCGAGGTGAGGTGTGAAATCGAAGACGAAGTTTGCCGGCGAATCGAATTTGCGGCCATCGTTAGCGCCCGTTTCGTGCCCCGTTTCTGCACCCGTTTCTGCACCCGAGCGTTTGAGCTTCAAGGCCCTATCGATATCTCTCAGGATTGTCAAAATTCCACATTTTTTAAATAAAATCTATGATAAAGAAGAATCGGAGAAAATCGTTGAAAACTGATCTTTTTTATTAAGAAGGATAAAATAAATAGAAAACCTTTTTATCGATGTTCATCAATTGAGAGAATGTTTATGATTTAAGCTTTGTCTGAAATAAAATCCGTAATAAATTAAGAATCGCAGAGCAAATAAATTAATTCTTTGATAGAAGAGTTGAAAAGTAAAAGCAAAGATTTATATTGGTAAAAATTTTTAATTATGTTACTTCTTATTAAATTAAAAATTAATATAAAATTTAGTAACATTTATATCTCTAAAGTTTTTGTATTAAAAACTTTACATATAAATTTCAATTAAAAAAGACTTTATTATGAGATTGATTTTATTCCTTTTAAATTAATAGTGATTAATATGATTTATTAATTAAAGCAAAAATATCTTTTTACATAAAATTATATTTTAATGTCACATATTAATTATTTTTATAGGTTTTAGGCAGGTTATTCCATTAGATAAAGTCCAAGACAGTAAAAATAAAAAATTTATTATGGTCTTACACTCACTGGGTTTTTCCGAGACCAATCCTGATTATTCTTTACTTGTTTTAAATTTCTCGTGCAATTTAAAATTAATTTTAACTTAAAAAAAATGCCGGGGTAATTTCCTCTTCATTATAAGCGACTAAGAGGACCTGCTATAAAATTAACGAGTGAAAAAATTAACTAATTGTGAACTCAACGCTGCAAATGGATAATAAAATCTTATTGTTCGTTGAATTTCAAACAGACATTTTATCTTAAAACGTTAATTTGCGGTTTAATCATTATAATATTCAAGAGTAAGTATTATAAAGTAGCGAAAAAAAAGAGAGATGGTATTTGCGATCAAACTTTTATTAAGGAAGAAATCTCTTCAAAAATTACCAACAATATAATATCGCAGAATATTATAAATAATACCTCAATTATCTAAGCAAACTAGCCAGTTCACATGCCTCTTATGCATTCGTACTATTCGTTCATCTGTTATACGTATACAACTTTGACAAATCTTAAGACGCGAGAAAAAAATTTTCGGTTGGGAAGCGCGTCATCTGTTACATTCGCGATTCGAATCGTGCATTTCAACGAAAGTACGACAAAAGTACTCTCGGATCCTTCTCCACACGGCCATTTTATCCGACTTTCCCGAGACTTTCGGACGACACGAGGAAATTGTGCCGCTCTAGGCGGAAACTTCTACCTCTCCCTCTCTCTCTCTTTTTCTTGTCGCAACTGAAATTTCCTCGCGAACGACGACAGAGCTCGCCGGTAAGCTCTGTGTAACAATAGCTATTAAGTAGTTTGTTTGCATCGAGGAATTCGCTTCGAGCGCTTCATTCTCATCCGACCTGACAAGGATTTCTAAGGAAGACGATCTTCGCGCGGCAGACGTAGTAGTTTCTGCATTTACATTTCTGTGCGTAGCGATATTCCAATTTCTCATTTCTCATTTTCTCCGAGCGATTATCCTGCTGAAACTCCAGTTTCGCAGACTCGCGAGAGCGAAAAATAAAAAATAAATCAAACGGAGAAATATAAAAGAATCGAAAACCGCTATAAATCATAACTCCCCTCGCTAGTTTATATACAAATGTGCAATTATAAAAATGTAAATAAATGTAATTGAATTTCTTTATATAGGGAAAAGGCGTCTGGCAAACGTCAAGAGTTATGATGCCTCATAATTTGCATCCGCGCGATATTTACAATAGATGTATTCGCAACATCGACGATACGAGATATCGAGATTGCGAATTTACCACTGATATTCTTGTGAATCGTCCAATCGTTATGCGCCTATGTGAATGATCGATTGATCCATTAACGCGGTTATCTACAACGCGCGCTCTGCATAACGAGGAATAATTTATTTCAATTTCCTACACGTCAATATCTCTCGATACGCGTACGCCGAACGCATTCGCGATGTGCCAACCAAGCCGCTGACCCGGGAAAAGGAAAAATCGATACGCGCCGCCGGGGGGAAAGGGCGGGATTCTGTGTGTGCGATAATAACGAAAACGTAATTTTCAGGAAATTGAACGTCCGACACGAGACCGTCAAAATTTATTAATTTAACGCTATTGCCGAATTGTCGCTTACAAAACATTTGCCATTAGAGCGGATCGCATTAACTACCTTATAATGAAAAAAATCTAATCATACAACACAAGCAAAAAATAAGTTGCTAGATACAAGTTTTGAGCTTTTATTGATGTACGGAATTTTTAAATGAGTGACAAGATTGTCACGAAGTTTCTCGTATCTCGAAGTAAACTTTCCCACGTTAAGGGGCGACGAATTGAACAAATCTTCGCAGAGAACGATAATCTAGCGCGCGCAATATCTCAAGAACGCACTTAACGCAGTTCAAGAACACGGACGAGAAATCGCGCATCTGTTGGCGGAACAGTAATTACGGTCGCGAGCTGGATAAGTATGGCGATGCACGCACGTGTGCGACCAAACTGCACGCTCTCATCTCCACATGTGCACAGCCCTAAGTAATAACAATACGCCAGAGGGATGCGCGACATACGATCGGAGTATTTCTCAAACTGTCAAATTATACGTCGCGACAGGCCGTCGAGCTCTACTGTAATCAATAAAATTTGCATGGGGATTTTAATTTATATATTCCTTCCCATTTTCTCTCCTTCCTGTTCTAGTCTGTAAATGTAAAATCCGTCGCATAATATAATTCAACTGCAAATAATCGCATGTGTTTCCGACTATTATCAATTTATCGATAACGATTATATATAGGGTGTTTCTTAATAAATGTGAAAAATTTTAGATGATTCTTTGTCGAAAATTAAGGAGGGTTTTTCATATAAACATATACTCCTACATCCCTCCCTGTGGAGTTATACTTCTCTAAAAATGGGAATAAAAATTAGGTTTTTATTTTTTAAGTTTTTATTATAATTTTTATTATTATAATTTTTATTTATTATAATTTTTTAGGTTTTTATTATAATTTTGTTTTCGTTCCAATTTTTCCAACATTTACTCTAATTTTATTTTTATTTTAAAATTTAACTTCTCATAATTCGAAACCTATGCTATTTAGCATCGTGCTGTGCACGATAACGTATTTTATTTTTTTTCTTGAAACCTACTGATTTTATGAAAAAAATAAAAGAAATAAAAAAATTTCTAAATAAATCAAACTTTTTAATGCATATTTTTAGATGCTCATATTCCGGCCTATTAAAAAGTTCTAATAAAAAATTGAATAGGGGTTGCTAGTTTCTTCTTATAACAATACGGGAGGCTGAAAAAAATATTAATAAATAATCTTTTTACTAGTAGAAAATATCCACCTAATTTCATTTCTTTAACTTGTTTCAAATTTGAGAAAAAAATAAAAACCTAATTTTTATTCCTTTATTTTCGACAAAGAATCATTTAAAATTTTTTGCACTTATTAAGAAACACTCTGTATATTTTTCCTTCTTTTTTTTATTATACAAAAGCGCTGTTTCGTTTAAACCAATCAATTCACACTGTTCACTATGCATAATAATAGCAAAATCAATCTTAATATAAAGTCGAGCGAATGTATATTAAAGATATTGCCCGTTTCTTTGTAGATCCGGATCCGACTCAAGAGGTAATTCCATGGGTTGCAATTTCCATGGGTTAATATCGAAGGTACGCACCCTGGTCCAAACGAACGTTATACGAGAAAGACCCTCACCCTCGAGCCGCGATGGTAATTACATAGGGGAGACGCTCTCATTGTTCTACGTTAGTTGTGTAGCAGGTAATGGGTACTTATATGCTGGTAGCTTTCGCGAGGACTTATATCGTTGCGAGAATTCTCTAGGCGGGCCCGACTAACCATACTAATCGATATTATTGCAAGACAATCCTGTCAGTCGCCGATATATCAGCAGTAATACTCTCTTCTGCGATACATCTCCCGCGAGATACGACAATGTATTGATTACTCTACGTTACTAGATAAGGAAATTTAGCAACTTAACTTCTCCTTTCATATGCAAAATCGAATGCAATCAACAGGCCAGAAAGAAGAATAGATAGAATCCCACCCTCGCTATTTAATTATCGCTCGCTGTACACGTCGTGATGATCCATAGTATAAAATAGGGACAAACATGATCATCTGATACGCTCAGATGCTGGGTTTGTCCTCGAGCGAACTGTAGGATGAAACTCAACAAGTCAAACGTCCCAATCCAGGCGAGTCAATCCTCTAAGACCGAAAATACATGCTCAGATTCACGTTTGCGTCCTGACGTGCAATCTCGTTATGCGAATCGCTCGATGACTTCAATGCTAATGCTCGCGCACACAAATGAACGCTGATTCGCTCATCGATCACTGTCAGCCCGGGTCCTTCGAACGGGATACGCGTGATTTATATTATACACAACTGTGCGCGTGTATGCGTCGCTCTTAGCGTTAAAAAGCACCCGGCAATTCATCGCGCGGAATCAATCTCGAGCGTCACTCAACATCAACGTGCGTTCGGGTGCAAGGAACATGGTTGCTCCACCCAAACCTAGTATACCGGGTAATATCGTACGATTACACGACGTAACGCCATTAAATTTGTAATCTCATAATGGGATAAGTTAGGTGTTTTGGTGACAATGTTTCAGTCATCTGCTACCGAATTCCGTGTAGCAGAGTTTCACAAAGTTGTTACATAATGCTTTCTCTGGTCTATTAATAAGACCCTAAAATTAATCAGCAACATTAGCATGTTTGTCTCGTATTATTTTCATGTATTTAACAAAGCAAAAAGCGTAGCTTTTTTTATAGATTATTTATTTTAAATTGTACGATTAAATTTTTTACAACAGTAAAATTGATTAGAGTAATTGTCAACTTTCCACGGTCCGCGTAAATTCGAAAAAAAATAAAATTATACATGCGAACGCACACTTGACGTGGAACGTAACGTCATGTAACGCAACGTAAAAACGTTCTTCGCAAACCGTGTTGTCGATTGACACGATTCAAGCGCGAAATATTGTCGGCGAAAAAAGAAAATGAGAGAGCGAGAACGTTGAGCAGGATGACGGATAGAATATAAAGCCCGCATGTGAAAACCGCCCTACATCAAGGCGGAACTTATGCGCCTATATGTATCAGAGACGTGTATGTGGGCGTACATCTCTCTGGAAATGCACCTTCAACCGCTCAATCTAACGGAAATTTATGCACACCGAAATTCCGAAGCAGAGCCTGAGGATTATGCACGTTAATTCGTTAAGTTGTTAACGAAGTGAGATTAACGTTAGCGAGCTAGCAAATATCTTGTTTACAAGACATTTATCCTTGTCGCGATAAAAAGGTGAAAAAAGAAATACATATACAGGGTGTTTCTTAATAAATGCGAGAAATTTTAGAAGATGATTCTTTGTCGAATATTAAAGGGGGGTTTTTCATATAAACATATACTTCTACATCCCTTCCTGTGGAGTTACACGCCTCCAAAAATGGGGGCAAAAATTAGGTTTTTATTTTTTTCTCAAATTTGGAACAAGTTAAAGAAATGAAATTAGGTGGATATTTTCTACTAGTTATTTATTAAAAAGGTTATTTATTAATATTTTTTTCAGCCTCACGTATTGTTATAAGGAAATGAAACTAGCAACTCCTATTCAATTTTTTATTAGAACTTTTTAATGGGCCGGAATATGATCATCTAAAAATATGCATTAAAAAGTTTGATTTGTTTAGAAACTTTTTTATTTCTTTTATTTTTTTCATAAAATCAGTAATTTTCAAGAAAAAAAAAATAAAATACGTTATCGTGCACGATGCTAAATAGCATAAGTTTCGAATTACGAGAAGTTAAATTTTAAAATAAACATAAAATTAGAGTAAATGTTGAGAAAATTGGAACAAAAAAAAATTATAATACAAACCTAAAAAATAAAAACCTAATTTTTACCCCCATTTTTGGAGGAGTGTAACTCCACAGGGAGGGATGTAGGAGTATATGTTTATGTGAAATACCCCCCTTAATTTTCGACAAAGAATCTCCTAAAATTTTTCGCACTTATTAAGAAACACCCTGTATAGTGTACCCATTGAGATACGAATTTATTTCCATAAATATCGGCATAAAAATATCAGCGTAATTATCATTTGCAGCGAGTTCATTAAAAGAAAAAAATTAAATAACTTTTGCATACAAAATAATACATGTAATGTATATAAACATACGTATAAACGTACGTACATATAATATTTGTGTGAAAATATGATTAATTTAGCCTCTAAAACTTTTGTGAAAAGTTTCTTATCTGGACGAACAAACGTCACATTCTCCTCCTATGAACGGTCTCCGCCTTTAAGGGCGAACACACGAAAGTTTCATAAAAGTTTTCAATATCGCGCGTTCTGTCTTTATTAAACTTTTCAGAAATCCTGTTTAATTCTTAATGAAGCTACGACCATAATTTTCCACTGAATACCGACAGCAGCAACAACACCCGTTGCAGGAAAAGTTTTAGTCGTCAACGTTGAAGCGTTTTTGCAAAATACCAGCTCCAGCTATGTTACTTTTATGAAAGAAGTTTTATACCGAAAAAAAAAGAAATAAACACGCGAAGCAGTCTGTTGAAATTGCTCATGCCTTCCACCGTTCGACAATTTTAGAGCCCGGAGAAATGTAGAAAAGAGCAACGGAGATTTGCATTTATCCTCGAAGGGGACGAACAACGAGCGTGGGACGCTCGTGTGACAAAGTTAAAATTGCATTAATGCATTCGGTGCGCAAACAAACTGTGAAAACTGTTTGCGAACTGTGCAAGTAATTTGCATGATTGTATATCCGCAAATAATTTTGCTTTTTACGAAAAATCGACATATTCATTATTGTTGAAAAACAGATTTTTCGCCAAGTCGAGATATTTTTTTTTCTACTTTCTTAATCTTGCATATTAAGTATATTTTACTTTCTCACACATGTGGTATTTTATGCAGAATTTAAGGATCGTCATGAAGATGTGTACAGAATATTTCAAGCGAGCTTATATATTCCAATAAAAGCAACTAACTGTCTGTTTTATATAAAATCATTATTATAATTCTGTAATAATTATGAAATTAATTTCTTGAATTTATCGCGACAATTTTCGTAATTTTTTCACGAGGAACTAATAGCGTAAAAAACATAGACCGCAACGAAGAATAAAAATTTCCACAAAGAGTTGCCACATAAATATTATGAAATATCAGTCACACGTGTACTTATCAGTAAAATAGACTTGTTTATCAAACCACGACAATGGCGTACCGATATAGTACAACAAATTTGTTCTGAATCATATTCTAGTTCAATGAATCTAATCGTGTCTATTTTATCGCGGTCAAATCACTTACATTAATTCTTTTTCTCTCTCCTTTTATCTTCTTTCATCATAATATAATATACTTGACTGTACAAAACTAATAATATTTCCAATATTCTATTCCTTTCGATTTATATTTCAATGTTATTTTGCAAAATTAAAAAACCGAAAATTTTTGCGAGCTAAAATGAGAGAGAGAGAGAGAGAGGAGGAGAGAAAATGTCTCTCTTGCTCTTGTATCACCATGATTTCGCCATGATAATCACCGAAAGCGGATCGTAAATTCAGCTTTAAATTGTATCCTGCATTAGTTTAATTGAAATTCAAACGACGGTATTACACGCGTGACCGATATCTCAAATTGCGATTTAACTGAGATTTATGTTAACGGTATACTGACTGATGCTACTAAAGTATGCGACTGACCGGTAACACCTCCTTACGACATCGTACTTGAAATCGTTTTCGTGCAAAGAATATGTAAGTTGTTGAGTTATTTCACAGCAATATAATTTCTTTGCACATGTGTATTGTTAGTTTTATATAAAAATACACAACACGTAAAAGAAGACAGTTATCTCTTTTCACTTTTATATAATTTATATACCAGTACACATACGTATATTGAATGCTTCTGGTAACCGCTAATAATAAATCGAGCGAGGAAAAATATGAACGTGCGCTTTTCTCAAGTACTTCAAGTACTTCGCGCCATCGCTTTCGATATTACGTATCAACCATATGAGAAAGTGGATTCAAATACTTTTATCGCAAACACATCGCTTTCATATTGCATTAATTCGTCCATAAATAAACTTGAAAAATAATAAAAGAATACAAGCGCGAAGACGATTAAATAATAAACGTGATGATGATGTAACAAATATGTAAATCTGCAAAATTGTGAATCGAGAGACTGAATATTCTCTTTGGATATACATATATATCGTCGAGTGTATAAAATTCGGTATTTAAATCCAAGCTCATCCACGAGGACATTTCCGAAAACTACTCGCATTCATCAGGATTATGTCTTCGTTAATGCAAAACGCAACGTGCACGAAATCTCGAAGCAGAAACCGAGTGACTTGATCGAGAGCGAATAATAACTTTCGTTTACTCTCTCTCTCTCTCTCTCTCTTATTTTTCTCTTTTTCTCTCTTACTCTCTTTCTTTCTTTCTCGTTTCAGTTTGGTCTTATTCCCGGCCTTGATCGTTCCAGCAAGGAGCAAGGACCGAAAAGAAAAATAAAACAGAAGCCAATCGCAGCTACGAGGATAGAAAACGAAATGAAATCGTGAGTGTACGTGAAGGCATCGAAAATGAAAAGTAACTACATTTTTTAGATACTTATCACTTTCCCGTCCAAGCCAAAAACATATATATTGCAATTAATGAAACTCAATTCAAAAGTGTTTTATGGGGTAATGTTATTTCGAAAGCACAATCTTTCGCATCATTCCACTTTTTTTTTATATAATGGGCATCGTTAGCTCAAACTTATTGAATTGTCGGTCAACTATTCCATAAAACTGTTAAATTATCAAAGCTTATGAGCTTGTTGCAAACGTGTGCATATTATATACATATATTTATACATTATTGATATTAAAATTAAAAATAATTAGATAAATATTGCAAATGTAAATAAAGAAGATGAAAAGATATATAGATGAAAAATGTTTCTTTTTTATTGACCGTTTAAATGACACTTGCTTCATATTTGAAAATATTATTTTCAATGATTTTAACTTATCTTTATTTGAGATTTTCTTATTGTGTTTTTTGCTATGTTTGTTAATAAAAAATTATAAAAATTGATCTTAAAATATTGATGGAAGTAAATATAGTAATTTTATTATAAAGATATATTGACATTAAATAGACTTTAAATCATTATAATTGTAATAAAATTAACTTGAATCAAATCAGTATAGAAAAAAACTAGAAATTACAGTTGGCAAAATTCTATATTTTTCTACCAAATCCATGCCAATAAATAATAAAAATTGGCTTCTGGACCGGCAAAAATTGGTTTTTTCTACAAAAAAATATTAAAATAAATAGAAAACCTTTTTATCGATACTCATCAATTAAGAGAATGTTTTTTTAATTTAAGTTTTATCTAAAATAAAATCCTAAATAATAAATAAAAATCGACAGAACAAATAAATTAATTCTTTATAGAAGATGCTGAAAAGTAAGCACGAAGATCAATATAGAAAAATTTATAGAAAAATTTTTAATTCTACTTACTATAACATTTTTCTTATTAAACTAAAAATTAATATAAAATTTAGTAATATTCATATATCTCCAAAAATTTTGTTTTAAAGATTTCGCATATTAATTTGAATTAAAAAAAGACTTATTATTAAATTAATTTTATTTCTTTTAAACTATAGTGATTGGTATGATTTATTAATTAAAGCAAAAATATCAATTTGCATAAATATAATGTTATATATCAATTATTTTACAATTTTTATCGATTTATTCCATTATCTAAAATTCGGAACAGTAAAAATCGGAATTTATTTCCCACTCACTGGACTTTTCCGATCAACCGTGAGTAACTGACACAATGAAGAGGGAAAATAATAGGTTGAAAACAGTTTGACATTTAAACGGTCAATTACGAGAAAAAGGGAAACAGGCCACTCACCCTCGCAGAACCTCTTGGAAAGGCCGAACGTCGCCGTCGGTCGCCTCCATCCTCGCCAATTGTTGCAGAGGGATTCGGGCTCGCTGCTGAAACTGCACAGGGAGTCCTCCTCGAAGCGGTCCGAGTCGTCGAAGGAGAAACGGTCGTTCTCCTCCCACTCGATTAAATGTCCGCCGGCCGGGCCAGCGGCCTCGTCCGCGACGATTCCGGGTTCGGCGGCGGCGGCGGCCCCGGCCGCCCCCGCGTTCCTGGCAGACGCTCCGCCGGCGCCGGCGGCCCCGCCGTTTCCACCACTGGCCCCGGTTCTACGTCCACCGCCTCCGCCGCCTCCGCCGCCGCCGCCGCTGCCGGACGACCGAGCCAGGTTGCCCGCCAGTTTTAATTGCCGTGCGAATCAGCACACGCGACACCACGAGCGCGTCCTCGACGGTCACCTGCCACGACGACGGTGGTCTCCGACGACACGACGACGAGTCTCGCCCAGCGACGTAGAGTCCTCCACCACCGCCCCGCTCCGGGGAAGGCTGCATCCGAGAAACGTCACACACATTTCGATATAAACGTTACTCACTCTCTTACTCAACATCCTTTCCGCCTGACTACGATTTCCAGAACGACGACGTTCGAGTTCCCGATTAATCCGCGTACGCGAAGGTCGTCCGCGAGGAAACCTTCGTCGGGACGTTCCTTTCGAAATCGAGTTGGTAAACATCGCGGCAACTGTCGCGATGTTTACCAACCGGCCTTACTTGTATTCGTACACGGATAATATTTTCCCCAAACGATTCCTTTCACGAGGAAGATATGTAATATCGAGTATAAAACTTATCAATATAATAATAATAATAATAATAATAATAATAATAATAATAATAATAATAAATTAGTTTCGAACGTTGCTTTTATATCATTAAAAAAAATCGCGAATATTTCTCAATTCCGTTTTCCAGTTAATTATTTCTCAATACAGTTAATTATTTCTCATAAATCAAAGAAAATTGGAATGAAAGCATGTAAGAGAAAGTCGATTATAAAGTACACATTTCCAGCGTAATTCCATATATTAATCGAATGATGTATGATTCGGAAGAAATAGACTAGAAATTAATCGATATTTAAAAATAATAAAAATAAATTATTTAATAATAATAATTAAAATAAATTATTTAATAATAAGATTATTAAAAATTATTATTTAATAACAATAAAAATTAATAGTTATTAATTGTCATTTATTATATGGCTCGGGAGAAATCGAATAAAAAAAATTAACTCCAAAATATAAAATAAAATCCATATTTCCGGTAGAGATCGAAACGAATAATTGCAATTTCATATTCCTCGAATAATTTGTCAACCTGAAAATTCGAGTATTTGCGAAATAAAACTCGACGGCTCCGATCAGTTTCCCGTGCACAAAAGACGATACCGATGATCCTCCGTCATGCATCACGATTTCAAGTGCGATTGAAAAATAAGGTCACGGAAATCAACAAGTTTTTCGCGATACCCTCGGCGCTCGCGATCGCTATCGCCCCGAGTGTGCGCGTCGCACACTCGATATAACACACGCACGCCGTATCAACATCAACGACGTCTCGCACATCCCGAGCGAGAGAGCAAAGCGGGAACAGCTGATTCACGTTACCTCATAGATACGTATTGATTTTTCAGCCGCGGAACGCGAGCCCCTCGTTACGCGCGAATACCACGCTCCTCGTCGGTTCGCGAGGAACGAGGGAACGCGAAACGTCAAACCAGCGGCAACGCTCGCGCGCGCTCAAGAGACGAATCGTTGGACTAGGTTAAGATGATACGATGCGCTAAAGGATATTTAATTCCAACGAGAGAGAAAGAGAGAGAGAGAGAGAGAGAGAGAGAGAGACGGGCGCGATATATCGATGACGCGACGAAGCGATGAACCGCAAGGACCTTGGCAGGTCGACAGACCCGCGCCAAGAACGTGCAACGACCCCGACACCGTGCAACCCCTCCGTCGCTCTCCCCCCTCCCCCTCCCCCTCCCGCGTCTCGCTCTTTCTTACGCCTAACCATCCCGCGAGAAGCTTACGCGACTCCCCATACAAATATATTTATAGGAACGCGCGGACGCACGCACGCGCGCGCGCGCGCTCTTTTGCACACGCACACACACACACATACGCGAGCGCGCGCGCGCGCGCGCGCGCGCGAGCGTCCTCCAACCCTTCTCGCTTACCTCCACCCCCGGATGCGAGTATCTGCGAATGTCCGTCACCAGGCGATGCACCGCCTCACACCCCGCTTCTTATCAGCATCGCGATCGCGAACGTCATCGAGCGAACTGTACGTAATCGCTGTGGAGCGAGCGGCGATACACAAACACGCACACACACGACGGCGCGTTCGAGTAGGTAGGTAGGACAGCTGAGGAGCCGTCAAGTGCCCCATCGATGGTTTCTCTCTCTGTCTCTCTCTCTCTCTCTCTCTCTCGCTCTTCTTCCTTCTCTCCGTTACATTCGGGGCATCGCCGCGCGCGCACTCGCGCGTACCTTGATCCGCGCGCGTCGCTCGACCCGGCCGCGGAACTCGCGCGTGTCAACGTCACCCCGGGCCACGGGACTGACCCCCGCGTCGGACTCGCGCAACGTTACCCGCGAACCGTGCCAGCCGGAGAGTGCGAAAACTCCTGGGCTAGCCTACCCCATCGACGACAACAACAAATATGGCGAGAGCGTACACCACCTCCCGCACGTTTGCTGCTGCGACTGCCGACTGAGCGGCAGATGGCGCTGCGCGCCTCCCCGCCTCCCCATCCCCACTCCTCCCCCCCCCGAGTCTCCCGCGATCAGTCGCTCCTTCGGCCTATCTCGGTCGTTTCCGCCGACCGTCTTCGAGTTCCCGCGTTCCAGCCTGCTACCTGTCACTTTCGAATCTTCCCGCGGCCTCAAGGAAATAATGCATTGTTGTATTTGTCCTCTTATTCCAAGGCTGCGTTCGGAAACATCACCCGAGTGCCCCCGGGTATCATTTTATCCTTGTTGTTCATTGAATGTTAAACAAGGATAAAATGATACCCGGGTACATTCGGGTGATGTTTCCGAACGCAGCCCAAGAGTGGAATAGGGAAAGACTTTTCCTTTCCCTTTACATTCGAGAATTACATTAAGAAAAGATTGTTTTAAATAGAATTTTCAAATTTTTTTTCTTTGGCTGTATTATGTAAGGAAAGGAGAGAAATGTCACTAATCAGCGTTGATCAAGCAACATTATTGTGTTTGCAATTGCCTTAATTAAAAATGTAACAGTTTGCGGTCGAAGATAATATTATTTCTGTCGAAAATATAATTATTACTTTATCAATTAGAATGCAATCCACGCTCGAAAGATACATACAGGGTGTCCTAGACCACCCGTACACCCCTTTTCTTTCAAAAACTAAGCATTTTAGAGAAAAATGTTTCAGACAAAAGTTGTTTGGTTTCGAGGGGGCCATAAGATGTAAAGAAGCCATAAGGTGTAAAGAAAACACATAGTTGTTTCGAAGAAAAAATATGTAATTTGTAATTAACAATTACATATTTTTTCTTAAAAATAACTGTGTTTCTTTTACACCAATTGATTCCTCTTATTATTTTGTACATAAAAGTATTAAGGTAAGATAATCGAAAAATGAATATTTTACAAGATATTTTATGATTTACGTAAAATTAAGAAATTACTTCAAGCCTCAACTCGGAAAGTACTTAATGAAAACTAACTTAATTATAGTGTTTTGGAAAGCTCTCGAGATGAGCTACAAGAATGTGCAAAAATATATAGGGTATTCCATTTAAAAAAATTGAAGTGACCTTCACGTGACCTTCAAATGACTCTTCAAGGTCAAACCAATGGTACCGTCTTATGGCCCCCTCGAAACCAAACAACTTTTGTCTGAAACATTTTTCTCTAAAATGCTTAGTTTTTGAAAGAAAAGGGGTGTACGGGTGATCTAGGACACCCTGTATATCGGAGGGGCGCCACTGGCCGCATTCAGCAGACTGAACAGTTGGGCAACATTACTAGATTTTCCGATGTAATTCGACGCTGATTGGTCAGACCTGAAAGTAGAAACCAATCATGTTCGATTGCTACTTTGCGGTTGAGTCCGCTGAATACGGCCACTGATCTGATACGAGGAGGCTTTCCAGCAAGAAAACAAATGTCAACTGTCACGCGATTGGCTGTCGAATAGAGAATTTTTATGGTCCCGCAAATTTTTCTATCGATCAGCCAATCGTGTGACATTGTTTTTATGCATGTTTCTTGCTGAAAAGCTTTCCAAAGTAGATGTCTCTTTTGATTCTCGCATTTCGCGCCATTTCGAGTTATTTCTGAAGAAATAAAAGTTGATAAAGATCGTTAGAATACCGATTAATTATTAGGTGTCATTTCATACAACAGGAATAAAAGATGTCAGAATCTTCCAGTGCGCATTTGGATCCGGAAGATACTATTGATATCTTGGTAGCTACCGATATCCATCTCGGTTTCGATTACAGTAAAAAGAGAGGTTTGTTTTTACGACGAATATTTTCAGCCTCAAGATACTGTCGCAAATAAAGAAACCTGATAAGAAGCGAATTTGAAATTAATATTGCGTTATTAATGTAACAA
This sequence comes from Camponotus vicinus, assembly GCF_025532165.1. Lineage (NCBI taxonomy): Eukaryota > Metazoa > Arthropoda > Insecta > Hymenoptera > Formicidae > Camponotus > Camponotus vicinus. The sequence goes on along the minus strand of NW_028141949.1, from coordinate 12,274,713 downwards.
TTCCACAAATATTACAAAGTATCACATCTTTTCTTAAAGGTGGACACTCTGACGACAGTTTTATAACGTTCGAAGAAATATTGAAGTATGGCAAGGAAAAAGAAGTCGATTTTATTTTGTTGGGCGGAGATCTGTTTCATGATACTAAACCAACGCAAACTACAATGCTTAAGTGTGTGGAATTGTTGAGGAAATATTGCTTAGGTGGCAGGTCAGTATTTGAAATGAGCTATAAAAGAATTAAAAATGATATATATAATGTATCTTATATTTCAGAGAATGCAAGCTGGAATTTTTGAGTGATTCAGAATTAGTATTTCGGCACTGTGCGCAAAAGCATGTAAATTATGAAGATCAAAATTTAAATGTCTCGATGCCAATATTCACTATCCATGGAAATCACGATGATCCAAGTATGTTTAATATTTATACATATAAATTATATCTTTAGAATGAATATTTGTACATATTTTGCATTCTGTTAGGTTTTGGTACTGTCGGCTCGATGGATGTATTATCAGCTACTGGACTTGTAAATTACTTTGGAAAGTGGACAGATCTTACTCATGTAATTATACCTCCTATAATTCTAAAGAAACATAATACACATGTTGCACTTTATGGCTTGAGTTATATTAATGACCAGAGATTATCTAGATTATATAGGGATGAGAAGGTATTTATTTCAAATATATGTCTTTGTCCAATTATAACATTTAATATTGATGATAATTTTATGTCTGGTTTATTTTAAAACAGGTGGAATTGTTACGTCCAAAGGACATAGAACCTTTCAACATATTTGTTTTACATCAGAATCGTGTCAAGCGTAGTGATTATGCTCATATATCAGAAAATAGACTGCATAAATTCCTCAATTTAGTTATTTGGGGTCATGAACATGAATGCCGTATTACTCCTGAAGTGAATGAAGAAGGTGGCTACTACATTTCTCAACCAGGTAAATTAACATATGTTTCTTTTTGAATTTATATTTGTACAGTGTAATATTTCAGAAATTATATAAAATATGAAATATAAACTTTAAATAATATAATTTTTAGGAAGCTCTATTGCCACCTCTTTATGTGAAGGTGAATCAAAACCTAAACATGTGGGTCTTTTAAAAATAAATAAAAATAATTTTAAAATGAAAAATTTGAAATTAAAAAGTGTCCGACCATATATCTTTGAAAACTTGATTCTTAGTGATCATGACATTAAAATGGACGATTGTATTTCATTAGCTGACTCTGTAAGTCAATATGTAGATCGATATATTGAAAATGAGCTTATGCCTAAAGTTGCTGAGCAACTCACAGGTATGTTAATTACTTTATTGAATATATTTATTATTGTTGTATATATCTATTATTTATTGAAAATGTGATATTGTAGGATATCCTAATCAACCAAGTCAACCTTTGATTCGATTAAGAATATTTTATAATGATGACAATGAACAATTTGATACATTAAGGTTTGAAAATGTTATATTAATTTTATTATATTATTATATTTTTCGCCTTTATTTGCATTTTCAAAGAAAAGAATACATTTTTCTTGTACTTTAGTTTGGCACAAAAATACTGTGATGAAGTTGCTAATCCAATGGAGATGATTATATTTCGTAAAATAAGAAGTGGAGAAAAAACAAAACGCTTTAATGATGAAATTGATGATTTGGATGATATTACAGAATTATTTCAAGCAGATGTAAAAAAATGCATTTTGTTTTTATACATTGAACAAATTGTGCTTCATATCTTAATAATATTAATTAGATTTCTTTCTATAGATAGGACAGGATTGGATTAGTACAGTACCAGGAGGGATCAAGAAATATTTTGATATGGAAGAAAACAAAGATAAATTAACAGTATTGACTGTAACAGCATTAAATGAAGCATTAAATCGATATGTTGATCGAGGCGACATAGAAGCTTTTAGAAATATAGTGAGGTGATTATATAGTGATTATTTATTTTTAGAATTTTAGCTATTTTTCACCTATATATCTCTGAATTGTCTTATTTTTGTTTGCTAGAGATCAAATGAAAAGGACCATTGAATATGTAAAAGCACAAAATAGTGCGAAACCAGAAGATATCCGTAACGAAATTATAAATTTCCGCAATAAAAGAATTTCAGAAGAACAAGAGGAGCAGAGTAATGTAAATAATATTTGAGATATTTATTTGCATTGTAATATATATTTTTAATTTTGAATTTGTTTACAGGTCCTAAGGGCATTAAACAATCCAATACAAACTAAAAGTGTTAAGCAATCTCACAGTGTTGTAAGTGACAGTGATGACAACGATGATTTAAATTCAAGATCATCGACGACTAAAACTAGAGGAAGAGGCAGAGGTTCTAGAGGTGGCAGAGGATCCAGAGGAAGTCGTGGAGGAGCAAAAGCTAATGAAGGAAATGCTTCTATTACAAGAATGCTGGTATAAATACTATAGAAATATATTATTGTTAATTATTATATATTTATAACGAAAAAATTATAATTTTTTTTATAATTTTTTTTTTAGAGTTCCAGGAGTGCACAATCAAAACGAACAAATCGCGATCCTATTATTATAGATGATTCCGATTAATTATTAATTATAATAACTATCCATAAGAAAAGATATATATATGAAAACATGTATTTTTTTTATATGTATGAAAATGAATATTATTATTTTATATTTAAAATATAAAGTTCAATAAAAATCTGCATTTTTACAATGGCTTTTTTCATATTATAAAAAAAATATGAAAAATTACAAGTATAAATATATTTGACCTGATCTCTTTTTTTGTCGGATTTGTGCCGTTGAATATCGAATATTTCACTAGATTCGCAACTAAATGCTCAATTATTTCGCGCATGCGCAGTCTGTTTTGTCCAACAAAAAGTCAGGCGTGTTGCTCTACTGCATATGCTATATTGTTCGTGCTTGGAGCGTTCTTTCATGGTTCCTGTGTTAACCTTACTTGACGGGAAGTTATAAGATCACGCAAATATAATTTGCAGGTATTTGATAGCAAGTATTTATGCAATAAAAATATTAAGTTGAATTTGTTAAAAAAATATTTATAAATAAATTGCAACTTTGGAATTGCTTTACATCCGGCAGAACGCTTGGATGTAACCGGATGCATTTCATGACCTGAATTGTGTATTTTCTTCTATGCACATGATAAACTTAGAATCTGTCTCGGTTATTTATACAAATGTTTCTGTAAAAAAAAGACAGAAAGGAAAAATAAATAGCAAAATAGTCGATTAATAATTGAATACATGCAATTTTTATAGAAATGCCGCCAAAAAGAGGAAAAGTACAGAAGGAGGAGGTCCAAGTTTCTCTTGGACCGCAACTTCGTGAAGGAGAGGTAGTTTTTGGAGTCGCCCACATCTTCGCCAGCTTCAATGATACATTTGTACATGTCACTGATTTATCCGGCAGGTTTGTATCATGTTAAAAAATCATAGACATATTAACATAGACTGCTTATAAGGTAGCGAGGAGTGTCCTCCTGAGAGAAAAGGATAGCATGAATTAACTTGTGTTTCTATCTTTTTCAAGTTATTAAAGTTAATAACTTGAAATTGCATCATGCGTGTGTCAGAGAAAGATAGATACACAAGTTAATTCATGCTATCCTTTTCCCTCAGGAGGACACCCCAACTTAGGTTTCACTGTCTTAAAAGGAGTGTATGTTAATATGTCTATGGTTAAAATATATTGATTATACTTTGCAGCTAGAAGTACAAATTTAGCAATTTTATAATATATAATTATGTGTCTGATTCATGCAGGGAAACAATCGCTAGAGTTACTGGTGGCATGAAAGTGAAAGCGGATCGTGATGAAGCTTCACCTTATGCAGCTATGCTTGCAGCTCAGGTATGTCATTTGATATAATTATTATATTCAAATTAAGTACAGAAAATTAGCATTTCATATTATATTACCCACATTCAGGCAGCTACCTAGATAATAAATCTTATCTGAGTAGCGTTCATGTTTGTGGAAAAACAAATTCTTTTTATTAATTGAGAACATGTGTTTATGCATCATATGCTCTTCTCTAAATAAAAAAAGAAAACATTCATAAATGTGTAATATTGTATATTTTATATAATATTACATAAGGAGATTTAAATATGCACAACATATATTAAAATTTTAATCATGAAATAATTTTGTATTTTGCAGGATGTTGCAGAAAAGTGTAAATCACTAGGTATTACAGCACTGCACATCAAATTAAGAGCTACGGGAGGTAACAAGACAAAGACCCCTGGTCCTGGTGCACAATCTGCTTTGCGTGCTCTAGCTCGTTCGAGCATGAAAATTGGACGTATCGAAGATGTTACTCCTATTCCTTCAGATTCTACGCGCAGGAAAGGTGGTCGCCGTGGACGCAGACTCTAACTCATTATGGCGTTCTATATCTCTTTTATCTTTCAATAAATATTTAAAGAAAGAAATAGTGGATTTATGAAGCATATAGCCTTTCTTTCTAATTCCTCTACGTATAAAAACTGCATATGTTATTGTATATTTTTTATTGCACTACAATAACAACATAGATGCAATTATATAGATTAACATAAGAGAAGCATTTTCTTAGAATATAAATTATATAAAAAATAATATAGAAAATTGATGTTAGATTTTGTGTCACTAATATATATATATATATATATATAGCTTAATATAACAAAATAATACAATAAAGTATTAATATTTAAATATTTTAATATCTTTAATATTAAGATAATTTGACTATTGACAAAAGTATGCATATAAAGCACGTGTATATATTTATATCATGATGAAAAAAATTATGCTTTGTCAACTAACTGGCCAACATTAAGATACAATTTAACCTTTACGTCCACTTTTTGAGGTGATTTATGTTCCAGTGCTGCAATAGTATTCACATATCCATGTTGCATAACAAATCCAACTATAACTGGTTCTTCATTATTTTCATTAGTATCATGCGGAATTACATGTAGACGAATCACAGCTTTGTTTCCTTTTCGCCATACTACGAGTCTAAAAAGAAAAGTTGTGTAAATGAAACTCAAATCATGTGTTTAGAATAGTTCTACATTTTTATATTTTACATACTTGGGATCATCCTGAAAATTATGATTATCACTGGTATCATCATATTCAGCAGCATCGTCTCTTGGTGGAAGAATCAATGCACTGTGAGGCAGTATTAAATCTGCATTCGGTATGATTTTTATTGACTTAGGATCCTCTGTTACGGGCACCTGCCGTACAGTAGACGGCAATAAACTTGGAGATTCACTTCCCTATTATAATCTCAATTTATTAAGATGTACTATTTGTGTTTGTCATATGATATATATATAAAATTTTAGATATTACTTGCTGCATGTCTTCCTGTTTAAGATCTTTTTCCTTAATAAATGAAGTTGATAACGAGGTATCTAATGGCAATATAGTTATTTGAGTCTGATGCTGTGTTGGATTGCAGAATTTTAAAAGCAATTCACTTGATTTTCCTGGCTGAAGTGGCTCACAAGTAACAATTTTTACTTCTGGAATATGATAACTAGAAAAATATATTTTGATTATTATATATATGAATGTATATGATATAAATCAAAATTATCCTGTAATATATTAATAATTTATCTCTTAACATAATTCTTACAATGCAGCTAATAAAATCTTGAACTTTATAGATTGCGGACAGAGATCTGATTTGCTGACATTATGTTCACACACTCTGCAACGTTGTGACCTTTTAACTAAAAACTGTCTATGCTGTGGGCGCAACTCGTTTATCTTTTCAGCTTGCACTTCTGGATGTTGTAATCTTTGTTCCAATGTTGTAACTAAAAATTTATGTACATATAATTGGGATGAAATTTTTATGTATTTACGCTATTTTACAAAAATTGCACACTTTCTTACTTTTAGTTATATCTATAGGTTCTGTAAATATATCCTCTGATAATTCTTCTATTTCCTCAGTTGCAATAGATGATACTGGTTGAGCAGTCGATTGAGATTGCATTGGTGGTTTTAAGGGACGTCCAATACGTTTACGAAGCAATGTGGATGTAAAACTATACATAGTCTGCTATTGACAAGCAATAGTTAGAAAAATATCTTTGTAAAAATGTCATATAATTAGTTTTTGTCAAACTCACAGCTGGCATAAAAGGACGTTTTGGATGAAATTTCTTCCTTTCACATTGTTGTTTCTCTATTGAAGCTAATATTTTATGATAATCAATAAGAGCATTAATGCGTGTTGTATGTGGATTCTCCTGCTCAGGCCATCCTCCAGTTGCTATAAGTAAAAATTCAAGATATTTCATAAGTAATTCATTCAAGATATATTATAAAGTTCTATAATTAAATCATTTTAAACTTTTATATGTATATATATAATATTATAAATTTTCTTACCCACAGATTGGTCAGGTATCCCAGCATCTCGAGAACTCCATCGGCACAATGAACAAAACAAATAATATACTTTTTTAGGAGTAGCTTTAACATCCTTATTTTCTTCTCCTTCTGTTGCTTTTACAGTTGCAGCTAGTCCTGCTCTTGTAGATAATGTTTGAAAGCAACAAGGGCAATCGAAGCAATTAGAACATCTGTCAACATATTATCATTATTATCATGATGTTATTTTTAATGTACGTAAAATTTAAAATATGCAAACGTACTTGTTCTTTTTAAGACGTACTTCAGATGAGGGTAAATTTTCCATACAATTTGGACAGTAGTGGGAATCCACCTGAATAATAAAGAAGGTTTCCTTTTATGGAAAATATATGATATACTTTGCACACATTGAAAATTATGTTCACATAATAAAAAATCAATTATTATATATATATATTTTTAATTATATTTTTCTATTAGGATTTGCTCATAGATTTTAAGAGACACACCTTTTGACAGACACAGTAGCCGCATCGTATCATCAAGCAATGTCGACAAAAATATATTTTTGATATAGGCTTTAATGAGCCACAATTGCACACATAACGCACATAATCTGGTTGATTTAAATAAGTCATACTAGAATAAACAGTCTAAAAGTTTATGAGATAAAAGAACAGAAATGTCACACACTGTGTGAATATTTCTTTTCTATACTTTGATAACCTCACGGTGTTTAACCATTTTCTCCTCAAAATGTCAGTCAGTCAGATGGTAGATGCTTTGGGTGACATTACATTAATACGTCAAAATGTTTGTCGGATATATGATTGGCTGTTAGATAGAGACTTCTCAGATCTCAATAGAGACTCTAGAAATTCCCTATCCAACAGCCAATCGCTACGTTCGACAAACATTTTGCCGTATTAATGTAATCTCACCCATATGAAAGTATTTGACGTAACGATGACGTTTTAAAACGCATAAATGGAGCCTTTTACGAGAAGCTGATGATAGTGGAAAGATATGCTTATATAAATGATTAATGTGTTAGAATACTATACCTACATACTAAATAGAGAATCTACTAGGTATTAAAGAATATCCATACATATATATATATATATATATATATATATATATATATATATATATATATTAAATATAGAATATAAATTATATTTTAATAATTATTGATCAGACATTTTTTTTCTCAATGCTTATCAAATATTGAGTTTAAAAATAAAAAAAAAATAAAATTAATTAAATTTAATATCAATCATATGTAATATTATTTAACATAACGTAAATTTGATTTTTATTTAATCATTTTATATTATGACGTGTATGTGTATAAATAATTTAAATGTTAGAATAGTTTTACAAATTATTATATTTAGTCTACGTTGATTTATGCTCACATGTCATCGCGTGGAATCATATGGAGAAAAATCACTCGTCAATATTACTTTTAATCTCAAAATTATAATTTTTCATCGCTTATACATTTTAAATATATTATTACTACTTTCTCGTCCTTCTGTCTATTTTAATCTTTTTATTCCGGAAGTACTCATGCGGATGAAAGTAGAAGGATTCGTGAGTGTACGGCCATGAAGTACCATCACGCGATGGTATGTCGAGTGTACGTATAAATCCAACCAAGCGTATAGAGCAGCTGATAATTACAGTGTGTGCTGTACAAAGAGCTTGGAGATGTAGTAAGAGAATAGAATATCTGTCGGAGGCAAGCGACATCGATTACAAAATATTTTCCTATTATTTTTGCAGATGCGCTCCAATCGAGAAATCGTAGGAATCCAGCTACAGCCAAGACTTCCTGTGCGTTACGCAGCCAAGACGATATGGCAATTGCAGCCGCAAAAAATTTCTCTGGACAACCACGGATCATTCTGGCGGAAAGAGAGAAGGGCGACGATCACGTGAGTAAAGAGTGAAAGTTATAGCTTGTTACCGCTACAATCTTCGTATAATAGAAGATGATCGATTCATAATTAAACGTTTATGTTCCCACAAAGATGAAGCTTTATTCCTAATTTTCAGTCGAGCCCATCGTCGTGCAAATAATTATGCGAATATATTATAGTGTATGTTACAATCTTCATAAAATTAATTTCAATTGCGTTGGAGAGACAATTCCCGTCCATGTCGAATATATTTCGATATCATATGGTGATCATGTGGGGGAGTGCATGAATTAGAATTGCTAATCGCACACTATGCAATCTCATCATATCTTCTAATCACGCTTGACCGTAAGGTTAATAACTGGAGAACACACAAATCCATCTTCGTTTTCCTAAGATCAGTCTAACTGTACACGAAGTGGTAATCGCCAAGAAGAGATTCAAGAAGAGTTAAGGTTTAATTTCTCTCTTCCTTTCATAAATCTAGAAAAAAGGATCACAGATTCTAGGCATCTTAAATATTATTAATCAACAAGTTTATAAATATAAAAAACGATTTCTAAGCTAATTTTGCACCAAACCTTTGGTCTCTTCAGAAATACACTTTGAACTTTTGAATTTGAACAATTCTTGAAAGAATGTTGGCGCGATGAAAAAATGCTTTCCCTGAGATTTCTTAAATTGCCTTTAGCTATCTTCGCAAAATGCAATCTGATTTCCAAGGGTAGACTCTTACTAGCGAACATCTGCGCGAACTAACAGTATACTAACATAACCGTATTGAGATTATGCAAGGCTAGTCGATAGCCGATGGATAGTAATGGCAGATGTTTTACGCCAGTAAACATAACATTAGTCGACGTCGCCGCCGCGATAGTGCATAGCGAAGTCTAACGGTGGAACCATCATAACGCCCCGTAATTGCGATCCGATTCTCCTCGGCATCCTTGGAACTCGATGCTATTTGGAACATCAAGGTAACGTCAAGGTATTCAATAATTGATGATACATTCTGAATGAAGCCGGTATTTCGTTGAACGATAAGATTTTACGTACTTGTCATCTTTTATTGAGCACATTTTTTCGTTGAACTGCCAATTTTCGATTCGTTTTTTAGTGAAAAATAATTTTTTTCGATATTTTTCTCTAAAAGTATTATTTACAATTTTCCAAAGTATTTATATGTATATTATTTATAACTTTCCAAAATTTAATTTCTTTCATAAATTGAAATTCTATCAAAACATAATTTACTCACACAAGAAATTAACAATAGAATTAAAGATTTTTTTTTCAATATTTTTCACTGAAAGCATTATTTATAATTTTCCAAAATATATATTATTTAACTTTCCAAAGTTTAACATATATATAAGTTTATACTCTTTATACTCTTTATAAGTTTTATAAACTAAAATCTATCAAAATATATAATTTACTCACACAAGAAATTAACTGAAAGATTTTATGTATTACGTTTATATTTAAAAAAAATCTTCATATTTTTAATCGCATATAACATAATAGCAAATATTTTTAAAGGGAAAATTGGTTCAAAATGAAAAAATTTGACGAAAGTGTACTCTTGACAAGGGTTATTTAATATATCCGATTATGACGTATAATGTATTAAGTATACTTTCTCTGCAATTAAAATTTATTTATATCATAGCTAAATAAGTCGTTATTTTTGAGATATCGGCGATAACTTTCTCGATATTTATAAGAATTGGAAATTGTTGGCAGCTCGTATATTACAGATAATATCATTAGTTCCTGCGTTTCTCTTATATGAAACATAGGCGTCTGTGGATAGAACTTGTAATTCAATTTTATATTTCCAGTAAAAGCAATTAAAGCGATTGCGATTCAATTTGTATGTTTAATCAACGACTATTTTTCTTCTCCATGTCGCAAAAAAAAAACGAGCCTTTCGATTATGCGTAATTGTCTGATTGGATTGTTCCGTGTTCGACGAGGACACGGTGTGCGGCTTTATTGGTGTTATAACGTATGCTGTCGCCGGTATGCAATGCAGTAAAAGTTTTTTCTCTCTTCCCGGTGAGAAAACCGGAAGGAAATCGCATGCGTGTCGCGCAGGAATCGATGGATCGATTATTAATGACTTTAATAGCGCGCGCGGTTCTTTACAGGAAATTTCGCGATAAGCTTGTACGATTTTTTTATGTCTATTGAATGCTTCGATTAATGATAATTTTTACTTTCTTATAATATTTACAATGTAAATTTCTTTTTCATATACGATACGTAAATTTGTATATAAGCCAAACATTATTTTATCAGGAGAACCATCCTGATGGAAAAGAAATATTATAATATTATAATGTTATAATATTATAATATTATAATATTATAAATATTAAGATAATATTATATAATATATATAATATTATATAATATATATATAACATATAATATTATATATATTAAGATTAATATTATAAATATTAAGAGAAATATTATAATATTATAATATTATAATGTTAAGGCAACAAAAACAAAATTAAATCTATTTCGGTAAAAAATAGCTTCTTTCGCTACACATTATATTTTATGAAAACCAAAGAAATAAAATAAAAAAGCAAGTGTAATCGGAGAAAAAAATTATTTCTCTCATCCTTTTCCCTCTTCATCGTCTAATTTCTCTTATAGCTAGATTCATATCACCGTTCAAAGATCAAGAAACCAGACGTATACATCACGCGCATCTAAATTTCTCATTCTCCATGCGACATGGTTGTTTACAGGAAGGATCTTCCCCAGAAACTCTAAGACACGAGGAGAGGGAAGAGGAGCGAACAATAATTTCTCTGGAAGAATCTCGGCGGTGGAATTCGAAAATCGCTTATTAAGTCAGTCGGCCAGCACCGACACGAATACTTGAGGAGACGGGGCCTTCTCGACCCGGAGAGAGAAAGAGAGAGGAAGGGAGGACAGCGTCCTCGGCGATCGCGGCATCCCTCACTGTGCTGGCGAATGTAGGTCCTCGCGGGTCGGCACCTATAACACGAATCTCCTACCTCGCGCCTTCGACTACAGCCGCTTCGAAAACAGTACTTCTCCCTCTCCTTTTAACCCCACCAATCTTCGGAGTTCATTGAGAGCACGATAACAGGTGTCCCGCATACCGGGCAATAAGAGTAGCCGTAAGAATAATGTCCTAGTGTCGTGTGTTTTTTCAGTAGGACACTAGTCATGAATATATAAATTTGATTTGCGAGGCGAGGATTCATCGCATTCGTATCCAGAGGATTTTGTAAGAATACAAATATTGAGATACGCCTATTGTTGATAGTACATATAATATAGATGCTCAGAGTGGCTGTTGAGAATATAATGAATAAATACAATAGAGAGAGAGAGATTCAATAATATACTCTTTTTTTATATATTTTCGTAAATTTTTGTCATTTGATCGAGTGCATTCACATGAGAAGAAGAGTGCTATTAGACTCTTCGCGCTGGTTTGATCTCGTCTGTCAACCTAAGGTTTTTCAAAGTGCGTGCTACATTTGCCCAATACAACTGCGACAGTTAACGGATACACCGGTCGATCAGTAGCACGAGCCATACAAGGCCAAGAGGAGAAATATACCGGACCTACCTTGACCTACCAGCGAATTTAATGTTTCTTGTAATTTACAAAGTGAATACTAGACGTTTCTGTATCATATGTTTGACAATATTGCTTTTACAATATTGTCATACAAACTATCATTACAGCTAAAAGATGGGTCCGCACAGTTCTGCCACAAATGGATGACACCAACCAGACTCGGGCTGGCCAAAGAGTCGATCGAGGAAGCTCTCCGATGCATGTCCCGGTGCCGTGGCCGACCGAGAGAGTCCAGAAGACGATGACGAAGAAGAAGAAGCGGGGAAAAGGAGTCGAAAGGGTAGGGAGAGACTGGCGAAGAGGGGTCCTATCCGCTTCGCCTCTGGCTTCTCTCTCTTGATACACCTTTCTCCGGTTCCCCAACACCCGGCGGCGGGCCTTGGTTCCCCTTCAGTCCTCACCGGGACACAGACAAAGTTACGCACCCGGAGAAAGGTCAATCGGTCGGCCGCTCCGTCGCGCGGAGCTCTCGTAAACCTTTTCTCATTCGATAACCAGGTGTTAATTTTCACCTTTTTATTTAACGGTCAATCATACGAAGTTGTCAGCGCGATCGGCCACGTTTCTCTTCCTAATTTTTTTTTTATTCACTTTTTCCGACGATTTTGGATATTCCTTTCGGGGATCGTCCTACTGTCGAAGACTGCGAAAGGTGACCGCGAGGAGCTCGCTGGAGCTGTCGCTTTTGGTACCCATGTAACGGACAAGTTAGCACCGATACTCGCGGGATTCACGTGAGAGTGCGCGTATTTTTTCCCTAACTTTGAACTAGTTCAAAGTGCTGCCGCTTCGAGGGTCTCCGAACAGATGGGCGACGACATGTGGAGGCTTTGGTTTACGAAATTGCTTCTGCTAGTGCCGCTTCTGCTGACTATTGCGGTTCAGACACGATCCGAGGGTGAGTTTCGGTCCAATAGAGTACGGCTATATATTTAGACAAAAAAGAGCAGTACAAAATAAAGTGAATTTTATAGAACGTTCACTAAAACACGTCACGTGTAAAGTGTGAACGACCGTTTTATTAAAGCAACAAATAATTATACTCATCGTTAAATAACGTTGCATCGCGTGTTTTATTGGGAGATTCGCATAGCCTCGATTCAACATCGGCCTTAATTTATTCATTACACCCTTTGACGTATAACTAATCATCAACGACGGCTAGACAGTGAATCTACTCTACTAGTAGTAACACGGAAACGTCGCGCGTGCACGTGATAATTTCTTTTGTAACACCTGTTCTTCCGCGTTCACCTCGAGATAATGCGGCGTTTTCCATTAACAGGACATCTACCCGTATACCACTTGTGTAACGCTAGGCTCGGCAGAAACGAGCCGACGCGTAACCAGTTCTCTTTCCGTGCAATTAAAAATGTGCACGAAGTAACGAATGCAAAATTAAAAAGCCGATCTTCAGCGTTGAATGAATGAATGAAACGTGCGAAATAAAATTCGCCATTTATTTATAAAGGTGTATGCATACAGACAAAAAGATTCAAAAGAGGGAAAAGTGATGATCATGTGTGTATGAGAGATCTCTTTGCGCTATTATAAAATATCTCTCATGATGTAAAAATACAAATTCAACAGCTCGAATGCTTTATCGTGGATGTTATCAATAATACTTTTAATTAATCATAAGAGATTGCCGGTTCTTGCACAAATTTACGGAAACACATTGGAAGCATTACTAAGCTTTATGTGTTATAAACCGCATAACGGTTTGCGCGGGTTATGGTGCTCAGTCGTGTGTACCTTATACAAGTATTCGCGCTCGTTCGATACCGCCGATCTAGTATCAGCGATCTAGACGAGACTTATCTACGTTTCTCTGGCTGTGTCACCAAAAAACGCCGTTACTGTGTAACATTTCGCAATCTGTCCTCTTTCGATTGTCACCTGTCAGCATAAATCGCGTTCTCTTTTTCCAAATATAGCGCCAGTAAGCTTATAAAAAATTCCTCTCATTAATGACATATTATCTTATATCTGAAATGACATCATTAATGTGGTCGAAAATGGTCAGTCTTATATTCACTTATGATCATATATATAAATCGCGTATATTACATATTTATAAACTGTAAAATATAATAAAAAATATAAGATTAAATAAGAAAGTAGATATAAGATTTAATTTAGCGATATTATAGAAACAAATCTTGTTTTTAAATTCCACTCCGATTCTGTAAGTTCTTCGAATCTGCTTTGATCGAATAATGGGCACAACGTTAAGCATCTTTGAATGAAATCAGCTTTAAAGTGTATTTTTGTCGATGATGCGCGCGGATGTTGCAGACGGGTTCGCGAATTTTGGTCCACAGGATTAGCAAGATTCGGGGACACGAACGAGCCCGGGACGCTCGAGATTGAGATCGAACAAACAGGGTGCGTTATCCTAAGTATTTTTATCGGCGGTGGTTGGCCTTGCAGATATTAGTTCTGCGAACGACTCTCACATTCACTCCTGTGAAATAGGAGAGATCGAGAGACGTCGTTACCAAGGATCTCTTCTAACGAGTCTCTCAAGCCTAATCGCGAGAATCGTTCGCGGTGCTCTTGAATATGGAACGTGATGCCGCGTAATAAATCCACATTACGAACTTTAAGACTTTGAGGGTTTAGTAGGTAGAAAAGATTGCCAATTTTCTCGTTGAAACCGCAAATAAATTTTACCAACGTTTCAATTAATGAGACCAATTTTAGCAGCGGTCCTCGAAAGTACAGTTAAAACTTCCTATCTTTCCTTATTTCTATTTTTGCATTATTTTATTTATGACATTCAAAGGATTAAAATTTTTTCTTGACGCATTTTTTGCATCAGGGAATTTTCTCGCGATAACTAATGCCTTTTATGAGGAAATTTCTCGCAGGGAAATGTGACATGGGAGTTTTCCAGCAAACAGATAGTAATAAGATTTATGACGCAATACTGGTAGCGAAAAGAACGAACGGTCATTTATAAATAATGTTCCATCGACCAAATCACTTGGGAGGCGTTCAACGAAATGTACGGTAAATTTTATGACTAGGCGCAAATCATCAATTACTGTCGAATGAATAAATTTTTTGCTTGACTCTCCCTTGTAATCTCTGAAATTTTACATTGTTATAATTTCACTTTTATTTAATACATATTCAATATATTTAAAACTTTTATAATATAGTAAAATATCTTTTACTTTTGAAAATGAGTCGCATTTAAAATATCATCGCGCTAATTGTAAGTTTCACGTGAAGGGAAAGTGCACGACAAAATGATAATGAAGTATCTCATTAGAAAGTTGTCACGAGCGCTAAGAGCTGTTCTGAATTTTGCAGCCTTTTTCATCTGCTTTGAAAAAACTGAACACAATCATCGAATAAAAGATTGAACTTCATTTCTGTTAAAAATATATCTAAATTATAAGTTTCATTTCATGTTTTTAGAACTTCTTTCATCTGACAATGAGTACTTTTTATATCTTATTGAAAAGTAAACTTGATCTGGTATAATCTTGGAGTCCAGTAAATTCCAGAGCATGATGTTACTACAGAACATTTTGTCTAAACTTTTCTAACAAACCATTTATCCTTCTGAAAGACTTGCCGTCGTGTGTCGAACTTTCTCCGTTTGATAGAAAAACTGATGACGTCCTCACCGCGTGCTTTCCAGCATTCAGAATCATTTTGCGCAATCATTGCCATGTAAGGGATGAATTCCTTCTACATCGTTTTCGTTTTATTTACAAGCATGCTGTAATCATGCTGTTTTTAGAGATCGATAATTATACAGTTTCTCATTAAACAGATTTATATTGCAAATTCTTTAATTATTTTCTCAATTGACTTTTTTTAAAACAAAACCAGAAGATCATCATTTGTTGCAACCTTTCAATTTTCAATACAATCTTCAAGTATGATGAAGGTTTAATTAGAATTATAAAAAAAATGTCTGCTCGAAGAATATAATTTTATCATCTATTTATATTCCTAGCTTAGTCTTTAAAAGTCATCAGCAGTATTTGATATGTACTAGACACTTTTACTCAAGAAATCCACCAGAAGATCCACGATTCAAACCAAGGGTGAAGGACACTCTGTAATCACACTCTTACGCGCGTTCAATATCGCAATGGCAGACGTGTTCTTGCGTATTCATCTTTAATACGCAATTAGATAATTGGTTTAATCATAAAGTTATGCTTTCTGCTTCCACGCAATGTTGTGAGATAACTAGACTATCCAAGGGAAGCTTCTCGATGATGAATAAAATAGTATACTTTCCTAGGCATCGAAAAATCTATAAAGACAGAATGACAGCTCATTACCTTTTACTTGTCAAATTTCTTGCCGACATCATGCTTGTCAAAGTAAGAGTAAAATAATTAATCACATCGCGATTATTTTACGAGATTAGCAGGCGGTTTAGTTCGCGGCAAAGAAAAATGGCGGCGCGAGCGCGCCTTTACGCGAGTCCGCGTGATGTAAAAGATGTAATCGCTTTATTCTTCGGTCGTTACAATTTCAAATCGTGCAAACTAGCAGCAATAAGAGAGGCGCGGAAGCGCTCGTAACTATACGAGCACCGCCAGTCAACGTAACGATCGCGCATTCATTTTTCGTGGCTCGTGCGCCGCTTTATCAGGAAGTACGAATCTCCGCGCCGGAAGTCGCGCGAAATGCCGATGCCTCAACGAGGAGAAATGTGCCAAGGTGGGTCTCGATTCACGAAAGTGGACGACCCACGTGTGCGGGCATGATTGTCCGCAACTGTCCGAGAGCTCCGGGCGATGAAAGTTTGCATTCCCTCGAGAGGATCGAGACTTCGGCTCCGGGACCTAATTTCACGAGCTCATCCGTGAGAAAAACCCACGGCCTATCTTTCTTTTTTCCCTCGAGGGGATATTTTCGAGGCTCGGTAAAACTTCCCTTTTAAGAGCGAAATGATCGACGTAATTATTTATTCGCGATTCAATTAGTCGCGATCGAATTAATTAAATCTAGCTTGATTCCTCCCATACAACACAGAACATTGTTGTAACATTGCAGCAATATTGCGGCAATATTACAATGTTGCAATAATGTTGCGGCAATATTACAATGTTGCTGCAATATTGCTGCAATGTTACAACAATGTTGCAATATTACTATGTTGCTGCAATATTGTTGCAATGTTACAACAATGTTGCAATATTACTATGTTGCTGCAATATTGTTGCAATGTTACAACAATGTTGCAATATTACAATGTTGCTGCAATATTGCTGCAATGTTGCAATAATGTTGCAATATTACAATGTTGCTGCAATGTTGCAATAATGTTGCGGCAATATTACAACGTTGCTGCAATATTGCTGCAATGTTACAACAATGTTGCAATATTACAATGTTGCTGCAATATTGCTGCAATGTTGCAATAATGTTGCAATATTACAATGTTGCTGCAATGTTGCAATAATGTTGCGACAATATTAAAATGTTGCTGCAATATTGCTACAATGTTACAACCATGTTGCGGCAATATTACAATGTTGCTGCAATATTGCTGCAATGTTACAACAATGTTCTGTGCTGTATGGGCTAATTAATATAACATGTATACGTTTGTATTTAAAAATTTCTCTCTCTTTCCCTCTTTCCAGCTCTGTTGGAAATATACACGCAAATTATAAATCACGTATAATCAGATATAATCGCTGGGCGATAATCCGAGCGCTGCGAAGAAGAAGTGTATATTTACGTCATAAATTTAGATCGCGTGTGGACTCTATCACGGAATGGCATCCGTACTCGAGAGTAGAGTGTGTCCCATTGCTACGGAATGCTTTAATGATAAATCGATCTTAACGGATCGCGAATACGTGCCTGGCGTTCGAGCTCAGGATATCGACGTAGGCGAATGATCTAGTATCTAGGTATCGTTCGATCAGCGTTTGCATTGGTTTCATTTGCTCCGACCTACATTTTTGCATAATCTTATGTAACTGTGTTGAGGAACTTCCTAACGGGCTACGTGGATTACGTGACATTACTAACAATTTTGTTTCCTTAGCGCTTTCATACGTCAACGTGCACATCTCCGTGCATCCTCTTTGCATCTTCTTTTATAGGTCTCGAATTGACATATTATTAGATTACGTAACGGCATTTTTTATATATATTTTAATTTATTTATTAAAGTGTAATTACTTCTTCCAAGATTTTGGATAGGCTCAATTGATAGGCATGCGCGAAACTAGTTTTCGGGACCTCGTAAACCACAGACCTTCTTACGTGTTTCGCTTGAAAATATATGTTGTGATCTCGAATGGACGATTCATCAATTTCATCGCGAATTTTAATTCCTCAACCTTCAAAGTATTTACGACTTTAGATCATCATTACTTTTACAGGATCGATCAGATTAGCCAATCATCTCTCTTTCTATGTTTGTTTTTAAAAGTTATACGTGAATTCCAGGTAATATAACGTTATACAGTTTTATTGCTTGAGCGTACGTATGAGTATCTAAATTAATATCTTTCCGGCAATAAACAGAATAGCTTCTCTCAATTCAAGCATGGCACAACGCATTACAGGTCGCACATGCGAACGTTACATGAGCGAGGTGAAAATTGTAAATGAAGCACAACGAGGAGATTTTCCGTTAGTCGAGGCAGCGGATTCGCAAAGTGCGTTCGAATCGACGGCAATTTCTATATCTACCGGCTCCAACCAAGGTCTTCTGGTCCCGAGAAAAGAGAGCCCCCCCTTCTCCCCCTACCGTCATACAATAATGCGCGTGAATTCAGAATGAGTTTCGCAGTGTTATCGGATTGGAGCCAGTTTTCTGAAGTTCCAATCTCGTCCTCGAGAAACGACACTCTCGCCATCCGTGGGATTCCCAAGGGCTCCATGATTTTTTACTCCCCCGCACCGATAGAGCCACCATTGAACGACCCTAAATCGCAAAGATTTCTCCACCAAAGGAAATTGCTTGGACGTCTGAGAAAATAATACACAAAAAATTATATCAAACATTCATATCTCTGATATTTAATATCCATCTTATCATTGAATACTTATCGTCATCGTGATAGGTACTTGTCATTTATGATGCGTAACGTTAAGAGAGACTTGATATTTATCAGACACATTCCGAAAGAGACACGAAAAGTGTCTCTTAAGAAATTTTAATTAAACTCGTGCGTCAAGTTGGAAAGCTCAACCATTTCTCCAGGAGAGTTGCATTCTTCAAAGTTCCCGATCGATCGCGATCCAGCATCTGCCATTATCCGCGCGATCGCATCCGCATATGCGTAATACCGTTGCTCGTGGCGTTATTGTGGCAATCGTCCTCTCGACGACGTGATCTAGACAACAGCCCGGGCGTCCTTCGACGGGATAACGTCGTCGTTTACCGTTGCAACGTACCGTGATTTTCACCTCCGCTCATCAGTCTTTCATTAACATATGTATACAATTTGGCTTCTGATTATGTCGCGTTTCTTTTCTCCTGACGTGGCGTAATCAACGTAGCGAAGCGCCGATCATCATCGTGGAATTACTTTCTGATGCGCGATGCCGGATACAGAAGCTTTTCCGCCTTCCTGGAATGGACGTCGGCAACGAGGACGTTTCCATTATTATGTACGAAGAAACATGTCCCGCGACAAGTCGCCTATTCACTATCTTCACCATAGCGAAGAACTTAATGATATATACGCCTTGACAAAGATCTGAAGTGAATCTTTCCGCTCTGTGTATCGTTGATTAAAATCCGTGGTTATTAACATCGCTCGTTGCAGGAACTCATGTACTAGCTAATGGCATTTTTACATAATGCGAAAGTAAGGCGGTAATAAATACCCTCGCTATTTCGAGTGGCTTCACAAGGCAACTTTGTAATTGTAATTCATGTCCTTCCATTCGTCGATTACCGGCTGCAGAGATGCGGATGAAAATAATTTCACTGTTTTGCATTAATCACACAGACGCTTATGGAACGCTCCTCCGGGTAATGTTAACGGTATGGATCCCCTCGTGCCCGTGTTCCGTATGTTTTCGAAAATCCTTCTCGCCGTAATTTATTCTTCCGCTTAACGATGCAACGCAGATAAGCATCAACCTTCGCGGCCATTATAATTAAAGGCATAGGAAAAAAAAAAAGGAAAATGCGAGGAGGGAAAGAGAGAGGAAGACGAGCCAGGGTCTCTCGCAGCTGTAAAAAGGTAAAAGTGTGCAATCTGCACGGAATGCGGAATAGCAAAACAAAGTCGAACTCTCCGCAAGATTTAACTCGTGCCACGGATCGGTAACAGGCGCGATCGTGCGCACATTTCGCATCCGGTTGCGAACGTACAGCTGTCCCGGCGACGTTACAAATTATTTGCCGCATCCTGCTGAGTTTATTAACTTCTTGTAGCCGCCGGCTTATTAATTTCTATCGAAATTAAATCGCGGGAGTCGCGAATGAAGCGTGTCATCGGATAAATAATAAAGCGATTACAAGAACAAGTAACGCGATAAACCTCATCGCTTCGTTAAAATTCTATGAGGGTGAGTCTCCTTATTTTTAATTTATCGCGACAGCTTTCGCACAATATTTTAACATATTCTCGCATATTCTCGCACGTGTTCCCTGCAGATATATTTATGAACATTGTACAATGCTCGAGAGAGCGTCCCCCAGAGTGGCACGTGCCTCTGCGAGCGAAATAACTGTAATATCACTGCACCCGTTCACGTGCAGACGGCTAATTAAAACGTACGCACATACATGTCCGAGTGCACGGTGCGCAAGACCAATTAATGCCGGTCTCTCGACCTGCGTTCTGATGACATAACTGTTCGTCCATCTCGGCACGTCGAGGAGGCCATTACTGGTGGTGAGCGAATTAGAACGTTAAATGATGCGGATAATTGCAAACTTTTCGAGAAGAATTCGTTCGAGGTTAATTTCAACATCTCTCTCTCTCTCTCCCTTCCTTCCTCTCGGTCGCGTTCGCACCGCTTTTTACCATTAGTTCCAATCAAGTTTTTTTTTGCGCTCATTAGTTCCCTCGCGGTAAAACGCTTAAATGTGCTTGTCATCCACGTATCTTAGCGCACACTTATTTTTATGGCAATCGAGAGAAATTAAATAAAAGCTACTGAAATATCTAAAAAAAATCCAATATATCGATGCTGAAATTCTTATACAACTTACGTTAGCGCAGTAAGGTTGAGTGAAAATTTACATTAGTCGCATTATTTCACACATACACAAATATACCTGCCGCACCTGCCGGTGATTAGCAATTATTACGCTGCTAGAATGTTAGAGGGAAGGCTGATTCATCAACGCAGGATGCAGAAAAATCCTGAACAGGCGACACTCAAGCATAAGATTCCACAAATCTACCCTTGCGTAATCACATTCTCGCGAATTCTTGATAATTTAGAATAGCTTATATCGAGCACGAATCGTGTTATTGTATGATACCGGCAGGACGTTCGAATAATAGCGAAAACACGCGGGCGTGTCCAGGTATGTTACCCGGTATCTCACCTGCCCACACGTGCGCATTCTGCTTCTGCCTGCCTTCCTGCTTGGGAGCGCATCGCGCGATATACAAGGAACGTGCGCGCCGATGATGTAAATCGTTGCATTGTCCATTATAACTATCTCTGCGCAAGCGAATAACTTTTACTAACGACGGGATTAATAAAATTGAGATGTCAAGATTAGTCTTGACATTGTCTTCTTGATAATTAAAAATCTTGTCTTGAATTTCTTGAAAAATTATTGGTCTTATTAAGATTATTGATTTTTAAAAAAAAGCTAAAATACATGTGTATATTTGTAAATTAAATGATAGAAAAAATCGCACTATATTATACGAACTTAAGCAAATTTATTTAATAAATAAAAATGTTTACATATTAACAAATTTAAAAACAATTAATACAATAAACAAAATAAACAATAAAAGATTTTACATAAAACTATAGCACATGTACAAGGTTCTTTGGGTGTGTGCGCTTGCATTTAGCCATCTGTATTCTATATGTAATTACCTTTTCATAATGAATATTTAATAATATATAATGTTTTTTGGGAAGTAAACAGAATGACACATAACTAATAATTATCTGAAATAATTATATATTATAAAAATTATATTAAATATTATTTTAAATAGTATTAAATAAAAATTGTTAATAAAATCGAGACAAGATAATATAAGACGAGATTTTTGCTACAAGATTCACTCAAACCAAGACTTATAAATTTTTGAAAATTTTCAATATCAATACAATATTTTTATAAACATTATTTTATCTTAAATCTTGTGCAACCTTAGGGGTTAACGATACTGCGCGTATATATTATTTTCTTTTCTTATTATACACTATTAAATTGCCAAAATCGTTGCGCAATAAATACTGAATTACATCGATTATCGGATTTTTTAAATTAGACAGACGGGAATTTACATACTTGCGACCAATGTTGGTGGTGCAACCGCACTCCCAAGTCGTGTAGAAGCGGATGACCTCGCGGAGTCATGGACCGCGTTACTTCCGTCGTTTGTTCGCTTCTCTCTCAGGAATTTTTGCGCCGGCAGGTGTGATATTGTTTCTCAAAATCTTTCCAGGACTAGACAATCGCGCTATCATCGCGGAACGCGTGTCTGAAGAATGCTATGATAAATGAAACCTAACTCTAGGTGCTTCTATCTTCGAAGCGGTGCGCATCATCGTGAATTGAGGATTTATCAGCGTCGACAAGTAATCGTTCACGCAATTACAGAAGATAAAGTGGGGCTTTTCAACAGAGATTTCCGCGCTACGGTTCATATTATAGCGATTACCAACGACATCGGTATTGCTTCTTGTTTCTGCTTTTAAGAGAATGTCTTATTTATATAATCGCAGATAATTATCATTACAAATAATTATCATTACATCATCGTAGTAAAAAAGAGCGAGCAATATCTCATGGATTAAATCTAAAGTTTGTGTTAAGGATGGACTTGCACTTTCGTTTTGTGCTTAAATATCCTCCTCGAATTGAAAACTGATGATTCACTTCCAAGTCACTTGCATAATGTTCCAGTGATTTGTAGTCTTGCAAGTTTTTGATTTTGGAAAGGTTAAAAAATAATCTGATTGATAATAATGTAAACTAGTTGGTTAACTTTTTTGTCCAGGGTAATTAATGATGAGAAAATATTGCCATCTTCAAATTTAAGATTAATCCCTGAAGCAAGACCAGACTTTTTCAAAAATATTCTAGACTTTTTTAAAAATATATCAGTAAAGTTAAATGTAATTTTTGTCTTCTTTCTACATGTCGTACTTTGTGAATATTCATCGATGCTTTTTGAAGTTTAAAAAAAAAAACAACAGAAGAAAGGCTGATGTCATTAAAATAATGTAAAAGACAAACGTAAAATAATGATAAATTAGTTTACGTAGAAAAATGAATAAGAAATTATAAAGCTTAATGTTTTTCTTATAAAGTTTTAAATATTATAAAGCTTAATGTTCTTCTGCTTTTCAATTCATTCTGGTAGTTCTATAATTGAATCATTATGCACCTGACGACGAGTTGAAGTGTAATTTATATTCCGTACGTCGATTGTGTACACACGTATAACGTTTGCTGCACGTGAAAACACGTGTCCGTTATAGTAACACAGTGAACCGATCCAGAATCTGGATCCTTGTTCCAGACATCGATTCGATACCGCCAATTCATGCAATGAATTCACGCTAATGACTTACGGTCCCTCAAAAGTAGAACAGCGCGCCAACTTTTCGTACTCTGTCTGACCAATCGATGTCGGTTTTCACTTGTATCACTCATGCGACAAAAAAACGACAATTTCCTCGAAATAATTCCGTACGAGCGGTTATTATGCCTCATATTTTTCACTCTGAAGGCCTGTTATTACCCAAAGATTACTATGATTTTAACGTTAGTTAAGACTTAACTGACATTTTAGAGAGAGAACATTGTAAATTACGAGTCCCAGCTACACAGCCCGAATTTCTAATTTATCGATGTCGTACCGGCTGTTACCGATATTTACGTTTCTGCGGAAAATCACCGTTTTCCTTCGTTTTCCACGAATTCACGATGCTGCGATTTCGCGATTCCGCGCGAATGTTACCGTTACAAACATACATAGTACGTACGTAAAGGTAATCGCGGTAGCGCCGGTTGACATTCCATTTCGTGCCGTTATGTAAACGTCCACAGAAGTCAAAATCTCTCCTTTGCTCTGACGCTGATCTCTCGCATTTGCAATTACGCAAGTCACCGGAGTCGCGCGCCGGTGACTTTTAGAGCGGCTGCGAAATCCGACCGCGGACTTCGTCATTGGACAGACATTTATTTATTATATATTTTACATCCGCAATTTATAAAATAATCTTACGTAATGCAAAATTTATATAATGGTTTCCGCGAATCTTATTAAAAGGGAACGACTTACCTACCTTATTAAAAGAATATTTGTTCCACTGCTTATGAATGACGTATAGGGTGTAAATAGTGTTATGTCTTAATAGCCTCTTCATTATTATTCCTATTACTTCACTTATTCTATTACTTCATATAAATTCCAGGTAATGCAATTGCATTAACGGAGGAAGAGAAAAGTGCCACTAATAATAATCGATATGTCTAGAATTATATATACATACAGGGTGTCCCGGACTTAACGAATCAGCCGTTAATAGCAGATTCCTGAGATCATTTGGAGACGAAAATTCTAATACCAAAATGTTGAGAAAGACTTCATAAAAATGTTTAAACTACTGACTATTGTCGCATCGAAGACACAATCGCACTCACTGCAGAATCTTATTTTTTATTTTATATCGATCTTTTTATTGATATCGATATTATTGCGCTGTACGCGGGCCCTTTGATGCGCTATGTCCCTGCACAGGAGAACGTAACGCGTCGATTGGTAATCTTTAATCTCTTGTAGCGCCGAAACTACATCTTCCTCAACATTTTGGTATTAAGATTTTCGTTTCCAAATGATCTCAGGAATCTACCATTAACGGCTGATTCGTTAAGTCTAGGACACCCTGTATAAATGAAAGATATATTATATTTCTTTATTAATAAGGTATTGGGCCACCATTTGTCTTTAATACAGCTTCAATTCTTCTTGGAATAGTCATACAATTTTTGAATAGTTTCTAGTGAAATATTGTCCCATTCTTTTATCAAAATATCTGCCAATGCTTTAGAGATGTTGGAAGAGGAGGAAATCTGCTTCTCACTCTCTTTTCCAAAACTATCCATAGTGATTTGATAATATTTAAATCGGGTAATTGTGCTGGTCAGAGAAGATGTTAAGTTCATTTTGATGCTGTTCAAATCAAGATTGAACTTTTCTAGCTATGTGTATGGGTGCGTTACCATCTTGAAAAATGGCATTATTTGATAGACAAATTCGCGAAGATCGCGAAGAAATCGCAACGTAAGGTGATCGAGATGAAAATAAATGAAGATTTGATTGTTCTCGCCCCGTGCTCGTTTCAGGCAGTCTCCTGCCTGAGAAAAGCGCTCCTTAGAAGAAACGAAGACGTAAAATTAACCGAGATACGGAGGGTACACACTCTGGGATTAGTGTAAGTCAACGGCCGGGTGCGTGTGGGAAAGACACACATGCTACACACCGACAGGTTTGCGCCTCCACCGTCGCGGCACGGTTCACGTCAGTAAAAACGGGGCCAAAATGTTAACCACTTTCTAGACCGACGTATTATCGAGTCAGATATACTGCATAATGTATAGTTTCCCAATGTAATCCGCCGTGCAATCCTATTTCTACGCTTAACAGCTGATTTGCTTCTCGCAACGCGATTAATCAATTGTCATTTTGTCATGTAACATATTAAACTATCTCTCTTGTAACACTCGCGAGCTATACAGGATGATTCAAAACAACCTGATGTCTTTGAAATATGATATTCTTAAACAAATTCTAAGACTATTTTTCCTCTTAAAAAAATTTTTTTTTAATTTTTTAATTTTTTAATTTTTTAAATTACTTTTTATTTTTTTTGATATTTTATTCTTAAGAGTTACGTTATAACCCTTCTAGACGGTAATAATATTGTTAAATATTGTGTAGAAACTGCAATAATAATTTAATACGCTTCAAAGGATCAAATATTGTGCAATAAAATTGACTGTCTGGGGAAAAAATTAAGCTTTGGACAAAATTTTTCAAGAGGAAAAATAGTCTTAGAATTCGTTCAAGAATATCATATTTCAAAGACATCAGGTTGTTTTGAATCACCCTGTATATCCACGGTCAGAGATCTAGGATGTACAATGTAACAATTTCACTATTATATCGCTCTCCTATTCATCACGATCAATGACGCGAACAAATTAAGGATCGATTGCGTCCGAGACGAACGTTGGTCCTGGTAATCAGGATACCGCCAGGCGTTAGAAATCGGCCGTTAGAGCATCTGCGCGATAATGGAACCAGTAGTTACCCGTGAGTATCCCACCTCGTATCCCACATTCAGGTAACAGTACAGCCGGCTACGCCGGTAGGAAATACGTCGGCACCTATACGTCTACGTGTGCACATGTGTATGTATGTGTATATACGTGCGCGTGCCTACTTACGTGAAAGAAAAAGAAATAAACTCGGCCACCTCGGACACCTTCGCGACATGCTTCGCTGACAATTATGGGGAGGAGTGGGACGAGCGGCAAATAAATTATAGCGGATTCCAATTCAAAAAGACGATGAAATTATTATGAGCAGTCACGTCTATTATAAATAAGGTTTGTATTAATTTTTCATGATATACGAGAGCAACATTTTCGAAAGATCACTCAATCTAAGAGCGTTGATTAAGAAAGTAACGTCTATCTTTACGTAAGAAAATATTGACAAGTTGAGAGGTAAAATTAATTTATTTGTCATTTGGAAAAGAGGACATGCTTTTCTTCCATGCGCCTCTGAATTGAGCAAATATTTAAGCAAAAAGGTGCTCGTTTTTTTCCTAAACAAACACGTAAATACATGCGTCACGGCGAACGAGCATAAAATTACAATGCATTAGCGTGGAGGTTTATTTATGCGGTTAAAAACGATGGGCGGAGAATCGATTGACGGATATATATTCGCTATTAAATGCGCGTATAAAATTACGCAGCAAGGAAATTTAATCGGAACCGGTGAAAGCACAGAGAAGTGGTTGTCGCTTTTCTTTTTTTTTCTTTTTGGAGGGAGAGGGATAGTTATGATGCATATGATTAACACACTCGACAAACCTGTCTAGACCGGGCGTAGGTTCGCGCTGGCTCTTGGGGACAAATTTATTTAACGTGTCGCTGAATAAACCGATTAAAGATCAGCAAAAATTTGCGAATTAGATACCGAACCGAGCCTTTATTCGACACGCGACAAAAAGCGTCGTTGCTTGCGTCAAAGCCAGTGGGTCATGTCGTTTGATTAGCGTACCGTAAAGTCACGCAAGGAATATGTCAAAGTTTATTAACTTGCTACCCAATATCGAAAAAAATGCAAACGAAATAAATGTGTATATTTGCGATTTTTTTTTAAATTATTTTCTTTTATTTGGGGAAGATACAATCGAGTGTCATTGAGGATAATCGATTAACTTGACTCCCGTCAATGTTAGATGGTAATCACGGTTATTCGCGCATCCAAAGATCTAGATACATCACCAAGATTTTTCAAATGAGAATCCTTTGCGCGGAAAAATTGCGAGGATTGTTTTCGTCGCTCCACGACTGGAAATTGGATCGAACGAAGACGAAGCGCCAGCTTCGGTGGACGGTTCCCAAGAGCGGGTCGACGATTTCGCAAAGCGCGCGAACAACGCGCTGGGGAAGGAGGGAAGCAGATAGCATCTAGACCCGTTGCATAAGTATGAAAGTACCTTGTAGCGACTGACTGAGTAAATAATAACGGTTACGTTGGTGCGGTGAGGACGTTCTTCTTCACTGAAAACACCGTAATGAGCGAGCCATCTCTCTCCCGGGCTGGATTACCGTGGGAGCCGTCGCGCGAAACCGGCACAATTGATCATTATACAATGTGTGTGCTGATTATTGCTGCCCGCGTGGAACAATTATTTCAACGACGCGCGAGAAACGCCGCGAATTATTACGACAAACTCACAACCATTGATACTTTACCGTACACGCGAGAAACTGTAACAGCGGATTTTTATAAACTCCGAAAGAAAATGATTGCTTCTTCGTATTGATGTGATTTTATTATCTCCCAAAAGTTTTATAAAATTTTATATATAATATTTAATAAATTATATATTATTTTAAATATTAATATAATTTATCGAATTATCATATATTTAATAACTTAAATATATAATAAGTATATAATAATTTAATTTAATATATAATTAGATATTTTAATTTAATTATTATTATTATTAAATTTTATAATAAGAGTAATATTATTAAAAGAAATAAATTATTTTCGAAAATGCCGAGTAAAAATATACGAAGACGATTCTCTTCGTATTTGTATGATTTTGTTATCTCTCTAGTTTTATAAAACTTTATATAATTATAATATAATTTAATAAATTTATTATTATTATTATAAATATTAATAATATTTATTAAATTATCATATATTTAATAATTTAAAAATATATAATAAATATATAATAATTTAATATATTTAATAGATATTTTAATTAAATTATTATTATATTTTAATATATTTTTTAATATATTTTAATATATATTTTAATTATTATTATTATTAAGTTTTATAATTAGTGATATTATTAAAAAAAAATAAATTATTTTCGAAAATGCCGAATAAAAATACAATCACTTGTTATTAGGCAAAGAAATGATGTTAATGGAAAAGATAAAAATTCCATCTTGCTGAAGACACATTAAACAGAAATTAACTTCTCGTTTATTAGGGAAATGTCATATGTGCATTAATTAGGAATTACGAAACACGCTGCTTTCTCCCGTGAAGACCGGCGCGTTTTCGTAATAAAACATTCCATAAAATCCCACTCTTATTTCGATCATTAAATCATCGATCGAAATAAACAGCACTTCTGTGATAAAGCAACAGAAGATATTATCGCGAGGAATTTTTTTGCGAAGAGACTCGCAATTTCGACTTTTCCTCTCTTTTTCTCAACGTCAATCGGCGGAGAAGTTCGCGAAGCGCAACGATCGCATCGCGCACGAAATACGATGGGTTCGATAAGATCGCGAGAGATGCTCCCGTGCCGTGTGTGCTCCGCGAGCCGTGTAAATACAGTTTTACACGCGACCGCAGATCGCACGCTACGCGTGTATCGAGCGACTCGCAGCTTCTCCCTTTTATTTTCATCACCGCTTCCTTTCGTTTTTCCAAGCTTTCCCAATACTCGTCGCGTATACTTGTCGCGCCGCTTTTTCGGGATCGTGGGACGATACTTCCGACAAAAACCAAGTTTCTTAATCCGTTGTTGCTGAATACGCCTATCAATTAAAGGCGCGTCCCTTTTTGTCGGGTACCACGCCTTCATTCTAGTCGCATTGTTTTAAATTCCATTCCGACGAGTGCGTGGCTGTGCGTGCGAATATCTTTAATATCGCAACTACTGGCAGTTATCTAACCTATCCATTTTCCACCTGACGTGATAAGCATTATTTCGAACTTTCGTGCACTATATATACGCAAATTTCAATGGGATCGCATGGAAATTGTTTCGTAAACTGTGCGTTGCTGCTACATCACGTATCGTTGCTTGTACTCTACAGGAATTCTAATCTACAATACACTCACGCATACGCGTGATAAGCAAAAAGCTTGTTTCATCATTTTTATAACGCATTTTTCTCTCTCTATTTTAGTCCTCACTTTTTAAATATATTTAAAATATTTATCATTTATTTTTTTAAGTATATTTAATATATACTTAAAATACTTATCTTTCTCTCTCTTTTTCACTCCATTTTTTCTAGTTTGGTAAGCATTCTTTTTAGAATCACGACATGAATTTTAGAACTTGCTATAACTTTATCATACTGATAATAATTTTATAATTTAATAAATATCAAGCTACTTAAATATAAATAAAATTCCAAAATTTATTTCATTATTTTTATAACGCAAATTTTAGCTCTTTGTGTTTTCCTTTCTTAAAATAAAATATATTTAAAATATTTCTCTCCCTCTTTCTCATTTCATTTTCTTTATCTTAAGCTTCCTTTTTAGAGCCACATGTGCATTTTAGACACTTACTATAACTTTATTATACTCATAATAATTTTGTAATTTAATAAATTTAATAATATAATAAAAATATCGAGCCGCCTAAATATTAATAAAATTTCAAAATTTATTTCATTATTTTTATAACAACGCAAATTTTATATCTATTTGTCCTTTTTTAAAATAAAATATTTCTCTCCCTCTTTCTCATTTCATTTTCTTTACTTTAAGCATCCTTTTTAGAGCCACATGTGCATTTTAGACACTTGCTATAACTATTATCGTACGGATAATAATTTTAAATATCAAGCCACTTAAGTAATAAATTAGATTTCTTAAAGAGAGAGCATATATCATGATACAAAATGAAGTTTCATTAGCTTAAATATCTACGTCATGCGTGAGAGAATTCGAACCAAAGAAAAAGCATGTTTTTTGCGACCGTGTGTCCGCAGGCAATGTTGGGTTTGATCGAGACAGTCACGTTGCCGTAAGCAATCTCATTTTATCCCATGTCACGCGGTCTGAATCCCAGTTACCATCAAGCGAAAGTGATTTATGTCTAATCCATAGTCAATACTATTGATTTAGTATTCGATGTATTTCAGTTATACACATATATTGTTACCTCGAGCGACATAACGTTCACGAATATTACCTTTTCAAAGAACAATAATCTCTCTCGCGGATACATTTAACACGTGTGAAGTCCCCATAACGGTAAGATGATATAACGTATGCTTAAACCTTTCTCTTCCTCAACCGCTGTCGCTCTATCAGTCTTTATATCATGAAAAAAATGGGGATCAGATTAATTGAGATAATTTGATATTTTCTCCTGAGAAAAAATAAAACTGTTGCACACCTTTATACATTATGCATTCATACATATACACGAGCCCTTAATCATGCGAAGTAATGAACAATTTGGGATGAAAGATCGCGTAGAAAGTGTCTGGGAAACTACGAAGATCCTCGAGCACGGGGTGACGCAATTCCCGTGCTTTCCCTCCAGACATCATCCTTCTCTTGAGACACGGCATTTGGTGGAGGTGTGTGTTTTAATCATCATTATTTCAAAATTCTCTGTGATAAATAGGGTTACATAAGACTTAAGGCAAGACAATATTCGTCAAAATATTATATGAAAATTTTTAAACAACTGAAATCTTGTTTTGATTTTAGGTGAATTTTTGTGCAGCAAAAATCTCGTCTTATTGTTTTATCTCTTTTATTTTATTAACAATTTTTATCTAATAATGAACAATTGTATTTATAAAATAATATTTAAAATATAATCTTTAATGTATAATAATTTAAGGTAATTATTATTGTTTATGTCATTCATTTACTCCTCAAAACATTATATACGTACGTATATATCTAACCTAATGATATTGTTTATTTTATTTTTTATTATATTAATTTCTAAATTTATTTTATTATATGTGTCTAAATTTATTTATTGTATTATATTATTATATTATTTATTTTATTAAATTATTTTTTTTTTATTATATTAATTGTTTCTAAATTATTTCTGTCAATATAATTGCTTTTATTTGTTAAGTAAAATTTTTAAGTTCGTATAATGTAGTGATTTTCTTCTCATCCAATTTACATTCATATATATTTTTTTAGAAATCGATAATCTTGACGAGATCAATAATTTTGACAATCTTAGTCTCGATATTATCTCGATAATTAATTAAAAATCTAGTCTTGTTTCGAATTCGAGACAAGACGAGACAATATTAAGACTAATCTTAGTATCTCGTGCAACTCTAATGATAAAGATTGAAACGACGACAAAGTTGCGAAAGAAGACGCGCGATTCCCATCATTGCGCTCGGGGCGTCTAAATTAGAAGCGAGCAGAGATAATACGTGCAACGCGCACGATACACAATAGAAGTTATAATTTGCGACGATTGCGGTGGTGCAGTAGTTATGCGAGGCATTCGACTGGAGCGCGATGAAATGGATTTACGTGTTCTCGCAGGTATGCGTTTCGAAAGTGCAAGTGCACGTTCCTCGGGGATGCGTCTCACGTTGCTACGCCCCTGCCACTGACATTTTCTATCGTCGATGTAAAATGTGAATAAACATGATAGCCTCTGATTCACTGCAGGATATAGGACGTAGACCACGCGAGTCGATCACCAGAAGGCATGATTTTGCACAACGGAGACTCCGTTGAATAGCATCATTATGCGCCCATATATACAATTTAATTCAATTTTCTCTTAGATAACTCATTTTCAACTAATCTTCTTTACGACAAATTAATTCTTTCAGCTTAAATACCGTTGTTTGTTATGGACAACTTTTATATTATCGTACATAAATCACGGTGCTCGCACGTTCTTTTTAGAAATGATGATTAAAACGTACATCTTCATGTGTCTTTTTTACAAAAATAAATAAATAAATAATAAATAAATAAAAATAAATAAATAAATAAAAATAAAAATAAATAAATAAATAAATATTAAATTAATAAATATCAAAGTATGACACGACTTTAATGGGTTGTACGATGGATATTCGGGATTTACAAACCGCCGACGCATTGATATTTCGCCGGCATCGAGCCGCTCACCATTGAATCGCCAATGGAAATTTCTCACTTGGATATTCGTCACGAATTCCAAGCGAATGTTATTGCAAACTCGATTTCGTAGGCGAGGCAGGCTTGAGAACGCAGAATCCTTTGGCCTCTACGTCGTAACCCATTCACGGAGATTCAAACGGTTTTACTACTAAGCTCTAAAACTGCGCGCAGTGAGCTAAATATAAAATAAGTTACTTGATTTCTAGACTTCCTAATTTTTGTATCGTATGCATAGTCAAGTGTAATGGAAATAACTTGCACATCGCGAATCGTACAGCATCTAATGTTCCTCGCAGCACGCGATTTGACTTGCAATTAGTGGCGTTGAATTACAGAAAGTAAAATGAGAAAATATATACATGTGCATATAAAGAAAATATTTAGAAAAAAATTAGCGAGAAATCGAACAATAAGATATTGATAGAATGTTTTAGGGAAGTAGAGAAAAATAGGGAAACTCAAAACAGATAGGAAATAGACAGAGAAATGTATTTTCGAAGAAATGGAATGTCAGGGATAGAAATTAAAAGATTAAGAGAGGAAGGTTTCGAAGTAGTACAGAAGCTAAGCGAAAGAGATGTAGAGAATCAAAAACAGACCCAACAGAATAAAATTCAGAATTCTAGATATGATATAAGATATAGAGAGTTATATATGATAGGAATACCAGAATATTTAAGAAAACAAGGTCAGAAAGATTTTCAAAAGATCATAGCGAGATTTAGATATGGAAACGAAGAACTCCGGAATAAATTTTGGCGTGAACAGGAGAAAGAAGTAGAAACATTAGAGCATTTAGCAACAAATTGTACAGAAGATACGAGGAATAATAAAAGAATAAGTCAAATTTTAAGAGAAAAGGAAGAGGGAATTAGTTGGATGAAGATAATTCTAAGGTTAAGAAAATAGAATGAAACCAAAGAAATTATCAAAGACAATCTAGAAGTAATTGAAATTATTTATTATTATTTTTATTTTTTTTAGAATAAGAGATAATATTGTATAAGTTAAGCATATTATAAAGTCTGCAATGTATATTTTATGTAAAATCCCTTTCAATGCCGAAAGGCAAGAAATAAATAAATCTATCTATCTATAAAGGAAATATTTAAAAAATTACAATCGTATTTTCAAAAGTTCTTTTTTTACAAAGATTAAAAGTCAGCATTTTTGCTGATCTAATGAATAGTCATATAATAATCGATGTGCAATCAATCATGGAATTAAATAGGCATTCATGAGACATGTTTGCAAATCTACGCCTCTTTCAAACATGTCTCGTGACGACTGAAAGTGTTGTAACATCACGTACATAAGTGAGAGTTAATTAAACTAATTTATTAACTTCCCAGGTAATCTTCCCACTACTTGTGAAATTAATATAGATTAGTTTAATTAAAATTCTCACACGCGTAATATTGCAATTCAAGTTTATAATTCGCAATGTTGTAACATCACGACGGTCTCCATTCGTCACGGCAAAGGTTTTGCACTTTCATGTCACATCCCGGAGACATTGCCCTCGTCGCGATGTCCAACAATTATCGTGTTCTTGCGTGTCTTGATCCTCATGTCGGTATGTCGGTGAAACTAATATGCGTTGCTTGCACAACGAGTCGGTCGACACCGGCCATATCCTTTTTTGTCGCGTAGACGAGAATTTCACACCCGGACGTACGCAAATGTGCACGTCGACGCGCTCCAAGACAAAGTTCAAATAGTGAGAAAGTTCTTCGAGGCGCGAGACGTGAAAGCAGCGAGTTGAAACTTTTCCTAGAGGATCGCTGGACACTAAACGCGACATCTTCGATTGTGATTTCTCGCCATTAGAATCTCACTTCGCGCCTGGCAATAATAAATTCCTCGAGAGGAGCAACAGGTGTCAGCGGAATTTTTCTTCAAAGTGATACGCCGATAATTACGCGTGTCTTTGAAGTCCTCGTAGTAATGATCGCTATAAATCAGTTTCAATGCGTATAAATATCCTCGTTAATATTAATTCGTAATGCGTGATCTGTAAAATGGACGCCATCCGAGAAGTGGTTTCGAGATCTAAACCGTCCCAATCGCTCACGTCTGACATTTTGTTTCTTTAATGATCGCAGCTTGTTTCTTAGCACGTGTATCGGCACGAGGATCGTTCTTTTCTGCCATGAGAAATGACGACCTTTGACAGAACATATAAGAGAGAAACCATGGCGATGCATCCCATACTACTTTACGGCTTTCCTCCCACGTAAAAATTCACACAAGTGGAATGTCGCACAAATAATGTATTTATGTGAAAATACACACATATAGCAAGCATGTCTTGTTTCTAAGCCAATTCTCAAAAATTGGATCTATAAAAAAATACATCAAGTTTATATAATCAATGCTAGATCTTTCTCTTTCTCTCTCTTTACACCAAGTCAATTCTCAAAAATTGGATCTATAAAAAAATACATCAAGTTTATATAATCAATGCTAGATCTTTCTCTTTCTCTCTCTTTACACCAAGTCAATTCTCAAAAATTGGATCTATAAAAAATACATCAAGTTTATATAATCAATGCTAGATCTTTCTCGTTCTCTCTCTTTACACCAAGTCAATTCTCAAAAATTGGATCTATAAAAAAATACATCAAGTTTATATAATCAATGCTAGATCTTTCTCTTTCTCTCTCTTTACACCAAGTCAATTCTCAAAAATTGGATCTATAAAAAAATACATCAAGTTTATATAATCAATGCTAGATCTTTCTCTTTCTCTCTCTTTACACCAAGTCAACTCTCAAAAATTGGATCTATAAAAAAATACATCAAGTTTATATAATCAATGCTAGATCTTTCTCTTTCTCTCTCTTTACACCAAGTCAATTCTCAAAAATTGGATCTATAAAAAAATACATCAAGTTTATATAATCAATGCTAGATCTTTCTCTTTCTCTCTCTTTACACCAAGCCAATTCTCAAAAATTGGATCTATAAAAAAATACATCAAGTTTATATAATCAATGCTAGATCTTTCTCTTTCTCTCTCTTTACACCAAGTCAATTCTCAAAAATTGGATCTATAAAAAAATACATCAAGTTTATATAATCAATGCTAGATCTTTCTCTTTCTCTCTCTTTACACCAAGCCAATTCTCAAAAATTGGATCTATAAAAAAATACATCAAGTTTATATAATCAATGCTAGATCTTTCTCTTTCTCTCTCTTTACACCAAGTCAATTCTCAAAAATTGGATCTATAAAAAAATACATCAAGTTTATATAATCAATGCTAGATCTTTCTCTTTCTCTCTCTTTACACCAAGCCAATTCTCAAAAATTGGATCTATAAGAAAATACATCAAGTTTATATAATCAATGCTAGATCTTTCTCTTTCTCTCTCTTTACACCAAGATTTGCTTGTCGGTTAACGGTATGTAAGTTTTTTAAAAATATGCATTTTCAAGCAAGCAATGTGGGTATGTGTGCCATGAATTTCTTTTATAACCAGGAATGGCTTCGCGGTTGTTTGTAAAAACCTCACCAGCCCGAGATGCTGGTCGAGAGGACGGATGCCATCGGTGGGTCCCGGGAGTCGTGGAATTTAAATGATTCTCGATAGAAAGCGTTTTCACTTCGGGCAGGATGAACCGATAGTACTCGGTACACGGCTAATATGCACAACCGCGGCGTGTTAATGAAATCGAGCGCGGTTTACGCTGTGGTCGGCACGTCGCTTCGATTTCTAATTAAGAATTTCACGTCAAAGTGTTTATCCCGGGTGATTATATTGCGCGCTGTATCACAATTTTTGAATACTTAAAATTATAATGAGAAAAATGTCTTTAAAAAAAAATGAAGAGAGACTCGTTCACGTAATGCCTCGCCTAATTAGAAGGAATCTCCATAATCTGAATGTCAAAATGCATTTTGCTCGAACTTCCTGTTTGCTTACATTGTATGCGCGAGCGAACCATGCCATACGTGAAAGTGGCAATTTACTCGGACAAGAGCAAATCGTGTAACGGAAGATCATCGTCGACGACCATCTATTTCCGGGATCCGGAATTATGGGCTCTTTACTTTCCCGCCTACAATGTTGCACTGAAATCACTTTTGATTTGACGTGTACATTGCGCCAACGCGTGCGGAAGTGTCTGGCGATGAATCTAATTTTCTGCTACATTAGCTTTATCAGTAATATTGCCAAGGAAAATTTTGTTTGTCATTATAAAATATATCTTTCCAAGTTTTCGTAATAACCACATTAGGCGACATTTAATTGATGTCGCAGGCTACTGTTATTGTATATAATTGAAAAAAGAAATGCTAAATATATTGTTCGTTTTCTGAGATCCCGTGGATTTATCTCGTCTCTAATTTTCGCTTAAGGTAAAGCATTTTCGATTGAAGCTATGATTAGAGATTGGCGAGAAATTTCCATCAACGGAAATCTCGATTCGCTTCGCCAACGCGACAAAAACCGCCGTCTCCAAGAGATTCTACCATTAGAAGCCGGAGAACTTCTATGGGCTTGGTCCATGGATGACCCACTAACACAAATACCGCGCCTTTCTACGTTCTGGGCGATCGGCACCAATGTGAATAACGAACGAACTTGCCGCAGGCTCGTTTCAATGGCATAGGTCCCTAGAGAAAAATATACTTATCGTTCATTCCCCCCGTTCATGTGTTCGTAACGCATGTTCGTGCGCCTGGCGAGAAGGAGGAGACGGTGTCTCGTTTTCTATCGATTCTGAAGGAAGAGCGAGAGAGGAAGAGAGATCACGCTCGAGAAAATATCTTGATTACGTTGCCATTGGGTCCGCGCTCAGAGAAGGCAAGAGTTTCTTCTTGAGAACGTACGAATGAAAGTCAACACTCTAACGTCCATTCCTTTCCCATAGACTGCAGGGAGATCGTGGAAAAGTCTTCGATACACCATGTCTCGGAACGAGAAAAGGGCGTACCAAGAAATCGGGCGAAATTATTACACGCTTTTCCGAGATTTAATGAGCGCGAATGCGTTGGATGAGAAAATGTTATTATAAAATTCTCATATATGTATGTAGGGTGTGTATCACTCGACTTCACTTATGATTTTTTTGCATGATTAAAAATTAATTTTTTCTACAAAAATGCTAAAACATAGATCATCTTTATAAAGTATAATATATATGATTAAAAATAATATTTTCGGTGAAAAAATCGAATAAATAATAAAGCGTAAATTTTTATTTCATTTTTAATAGATCTTTTAATTTGAGACTTAATCATTATAAGATATGGAATATAAAAAAATATGAATTAATAAAAAAGATCATACCTAGATTTTTGCTTAGGAAAAATCGGATTTAAATTCTCTAAAGAATCCACAGACAAATAAAATTATATATAATATATCTTACGAAATATATTATATATTGATGTACAATAATTTTCATAATATTTATAATAATGGTGATAACTTTTCGAAGCAACTTTTTAAAAAGGATAGAATTAAAATTATTTTTTATAAATAATGAAAAACGGAAATTTAATCTTTATATAAGTATAGTTCCATTAATGTCCCATTGATTTGCACATTTATAGTAGATCTCTTTGCCGCGGAATTAACTGCGCTTCGCGCAAAACTGTGTAGGTTTTGCGTAATTAATCTGTACAGGATGATAATTATCTGTTACCTGTGTGAATCGCTCGAGAAATGATCCTCATCTCGATCGGAGCGATTTTGCTTTCGATTCCGCGTCGTATCTTGTCGGACGCGGAGAAAGCTGACGCAGAAAACGCTGTCTTATCCACGTGCCACGCAGATCTTTGATTAAATTGATCTTTGACTACGATCTGACATTTCCGCTAATATTATACTTTACGGTGGAGCCTAAGCGGTGCGCTAACTACTCGGCGCAAACTGCAAATGCCTATGTCCACCGGCACCGGGAAAATATAAGGAGTCGATTAGCACACAGGCTACGACACGGGCGAGCAGGATGTAAATATTGCATTAAGCAATTACATGGTACGCGGAGAGAAGGAAGCGTAACCGATGAGAGAGTTAGTGTGCCGATCCGTTATAGGCCCGAGGCCTATTGAGAATTCGGTGGAACACTCGGCCCACATCGGCCTCGTCGTCGGATGCGCTTGGCCAGTTGGGTCTTGCACAGGGCCGAACTCTGGTATTCGACAAATTCAGGAAGGCAATGAGATAAAGAGACTCCTCAAGATGTTGCTTTCGACACGCGATCAAGGCCAAGTCAGGTGAATTGCCAGCCTTTCGCTGACAGGAGAGGAAGATCGTTTACATACATAACTCGTCTCTCTCATTCTCTTTCTCTTCCTATCCCTCTCTCTCGATCCGATCCTGGTACAGGTGGATTGCCGGTATGAACGGCCGATGGGCCTGCGAATTGGGTCAGCGAATCGAGGAGGTTAAGCTCGTGAAAGAACAAGAATAAGATTCGCGTTGGGTTCTCGTCAAGTTTCTCACATTCAATTCCGTTCGAAAAATTCGTGAGACGGTGGTTTATTAACACCCTAATTATATCATCTGAAAAAGTGCTGAATGTAAAAATCGAATTGGAAAAATTTAAATCACTCATGTAAAAAAAAAAAAAAAAAATTAGTGGGAAAAAAGTCTCTATCTCTTTTAGTTCTTGTATGATTATCAGATAAATTCTGAAAAGTAGTTTCCTAAGATAATTATTAATGTATAATTTTCTTTCGTCGAGTAGATTGTGTAAGTATTTCGCACTTTTACTAGCGAATGCCGTTAATAAAATGTCGAACTAAACCCATAATCCTCGAGAGAATTCTTGAAGGAATGAATTATGCTTCTAATAATAATAAATATATTCTCTCAATTATCGTGTACAATTTCATTATTTTTTCAATATCCCATGTGCATTTCTGCACGATACGTATTGTAATTTGTAATTAACATCTCGTTGTTATGTCTAACAATAAGCAAAAGTATTGCGACCATCAATCTTTTTACAATTCGCATCACGCAAGCAAACACTTGTGCAGACGAGATGCGATTCATAAGCCGCTTCACGTTCTCCGTCTCCGTTTTACGTTCCAATTCTACTTTCGTAACCCGCTACTCTCGAATAGATCGTCGAGTTCTTCGTTTTGTTAATCATTTATCTTAAATTTCTAACTGGATATCTTATCCGTTTCAATTTTCCTTTAAAAAAAAACGAAGGAGACACAACGATTTGAAATGTGACACGACGTCAGAAGATAATATAATCAATTAAAATCACGGAATAAGATCAGGAAAATCGCCGTGGATCAATCGCAGTGTGATCTTAATACGCGAAACTTTCGAGATAAACTGGTTCCCTGCAGATCGGAATTTGTCCTCGATACATCTCATTAGCTGCATACATCCTACTCGTGCTGGCGGTATCCTTTCTCATTATACGTACGCAAATCAGAGGAATTTTCTTGCGCTGACATTTGTCTTTTCACCATCGCAATGTTAATCTATACTTCCCGCATCTGAAAGCATAAGTATCATTGGCCCAGTTATGATCCTGTCGTGCATTTAAAGCTTCATTATCCGTGAAGGTACGAGACCGGTCAAGTTTATAATGAGGATGATTGATCCACGTTTGACGACCGTGACTCTTGTCATTTTGGATATATAAGACAGATAAGACATATAATTTGTAATTGTAAACGTGTAATTTGCAATTACATATATTTTCTTAAAAATAACTCTACGTATTTTTTTACACCACTAGATTTCTCTCATTATTTTATGCCTAAAAATATTGAGATAAGATCATCAAACAGTGGATATTTTACGAGATATTTTAAAGTTTGTATAAAATTAAGAAATTATTTCAAGTCTTACAGCTCGAAAAATACTTAATGAAAAGTAACTTAATTACAATGTTTTGGAAAGCTTTTAAGGTAAGCTACAAGAATATGCAATAAAAAATAGGGGATTCCATTTAACAAATTTAAGGTGATCTTGTTCTGACATCATCCAAGGTCAAACTGCTAAGATCAATAAAATAAATCGTTTTAAATCCCACAACTTTTATCTGAAAGAATTTTCTATAAAACTTGTATTTTTCGAAAATTTTCAGGGTTTTCATACTTTCTCCTCACCCTCTATATACCTTGTTTCTTAATAAGTGCGAAAAATTTTAGGAGATGATTCTTT
Organism: Camponotus vicinus; assembly: GCF_025532165.1. NCBI lineage: Eukaryota > Metazoa > Arthropoda > Insecta > Hymenoptera > Formicidae > Camponotus > Camponotus vicinus. The sequence continues at coordinate 12,233,723 of NW_028141949.1, read as the reverse complement.
GAAAATTAAGGAAGGTTTTTCATATAAACATATACTCTTACATTCCTCCCTGTGAAGTTACACTCCTCCAAAAATGGGGGTAAAAATTAGGTTTTTATTTTTTAGGTTTTTAGGTTTTTATTATAATTTTGTTTTTGTTCCAATTTTCTCAACATTTACTCTAATTTTATTTTTATTTTAAAATTTAACTTCTCATAATTCGAAACCTATGCTATTTAGCATCGTACTGTGCACGATAACGTATTTTATTTTTTTTCTTCAAAACTACAGATTTTATGAAAGAAATAAAAGAAATAAAAAAGTTTCTAAATAAATCAAACTTTTTAATGTATATTTTTAGATGATCATATTCCGGCCTTTTAAAAAGTTCTAATAAAAAATTGAATAGGGGTTGTTAGTTTCATCCCTTTATAACAATACGGGAGACTGAAAAAAATATTAATAAATAACCTTTTTACTAGTAGAAAATATCCACCTAATTTCATTTCTTTAACTTGTTCCAAATTTGAGAAAAAAATAACCTAATTTTTACCCCCATTTTTGGAGGAGTGTGACTCCACAGGGAGGAATGTAGAAGTATATGTTTATATGAAAAACCCCCTTAATTTTCGACAAAGAATCATCTCCTAAAATTTTTCGCACTTATTAAGAAACACCCTATATATATATATATATATATATATATATATATATATATATATATATATATATATATATATATGCATGTACGTGTTTAAAATTCTGCATTCTTTCACGTTCTCTAGCGGGTACGCCTTAGTGGCCTTAGCTCCATCGTGAAAGACTACTAGCACAGTAGGCTAGTAGGCGGAAGAAATTGCGGAGTTGAGTAAACGTTCCATTAAACATTGTGTTTACATGCTTGTTGACATTTGACACACCGCTAATTGTCCCAAGCGAGGAAAGTCGTCTCTCAGGCGCGAATACATTTGTATAACGCACTGTCCGACATCGATCCAACCGGACTACTTGCGGAGTTATCTTGTGAGGTTTCTGATGGGGATATACGACGTGCAATTTTCGCGATGTCAATTTGTCCCCCATTTGTTATTAGAAAGATAACATAAAATTAACTGTAAATACTGTCTCGCAAAATTCAGTTTTTATATGTGAGGCGCGTGAGAATCGGGTCGTGTAACTTGTGAGAATACGTCGAATAAGACGGTTCACATAAAATTCGCTTTTGCATATCATTAGTTGTAGATGAAGGACTTTTATGTGCCTAATGTATAGTTATATTCAGACTACTTTTTTTTTAACGTAAAAGCGTAAAATGCACGCTGACATATGTATATGAATCGAGTTAATATCTTTTATCAAGTCCTATGCCTGACGATATACTTGTAATTTGATAACGGGGAAACTAAAATGCTACAATTGCTCCAGATATAATACAAGCTCGAACTTTATACAAAGTGATGTCATAAATTATATCTGATTTCTTCAAATCCCATATTTTCCCCGATATTTTGACACTTCGTATTTTCGTGCACTTGCGCATACGGTACTTTTATTAATACCCTGCTAGTGAATTATTAACACGAATCACTTAACGCGACGAGTTATTTCAAAGTTGCCCGGCGATGCGATAGAGCGTGAATATCGCACCAGGGTATCTCGCCCGCGCGCGCATTTCTTCGACTCCTCTTTCATTTTCTACCGTACAGTCAACTTCTTCTCGTCTTTCTTCATCGTTCGTCTCGTCACATGAAAAATTAGTTTACGGTACGTTACATATCCAGCGCAGGATGCAGAAGTGCCAAGAGCAACGCGACGGAAGCGGGACTCCGCTTATGCGTATCCACTCGGAATACAAGGATCTCCGAGTGAGGAAGAACAATGAAACAATGAGACGATTACAATTTATGAAATATTGAAAAAGAAAGAAGCGCGATTATTTTATAGCCAAATATTTGTCTGAATATCGTGGTTGAAATATTGAAAAAATAAATACAAAAAATTTTATATTTGATTTATTAGATGAGTTTCTACCGAAAGAAATAAATCTTATTTATCATTTGCGTGTGTTCTTTACACATTTATTAAAATAATTAAAAATTTGTTGTAATAAATTTTATTTGAAGAATCTAATATTATCAAAAAATATTTTTTAAAACGCAATAAATTTTACTCCGAAACGTGATGCTTTTACCATAAGCCGGTTACGGATGCGCTACGAAACTTTGCTCTACTTTTACTTACACTATTTTTTAATTCTCCTGCAATACACGTAATACTTCAGGAGCTAGAATAGAGGTAAATGGTTCGAGTTTAAAGATTATAGCGTATCAAACTCAGTCTACGGCGGTTCTACTCTCCTTCCTGGACTCTTAATTCCCCGCGAAGAATTATTATTAGGTCAATTAAACGAAAATGGCTTCATATTATCATTATTGTTGATTGAAGTTATTATATCATTGATTGGTTCCGGATCGTTGAGGTATCTTGCGATTATTCGCTTATGTCATGTCCGAATTGCGAAACCGTTAAAGTTGAAGCATAAAGTTACGAGGATGAGAAAATATCAATAACTGACATTTACCTGTAATATCAAGTTTCGCTTCTATCTCCTTGTGTGCGTGAAGCCTTCTCTATTTATTATACGCAAATAAATTTGAATATATAAATAACTCCTTTATAAATTTTATACTTTGTAAATAGACTAGATCCGGCCTTGACCGGTGCGGTTGTAAAAGCTATTGCACATCGGTGATTTTCACTGCTACAGAAATATCGAGTTTACTGCCTGCGGAAAACAATGGTCGATATCGAATGCAATCGCGAGCGAAGATCGACCGATGCCAGACGAAGCGAATCTCGTTAATAATCCTTCACCGTCCGCATGCATATGCTTTTTTCTATCGCGCCGCGGCTCGCCAATGGCGGATTCTTCTTGGGGAATTAGAAAGTGAGATATTTGAATCGCAAAGAAGCTGACTAACATAATAATTAATTTGTAACCGCGATAAGAAGCCTGCGATAATAATAACGCGAGTGAATGTACAATATTGCGATATTAATTATCATCGAAACTAATTATCGACCACTGTATGTTAATCGATTACTTCGTCGTTAACTTATATTGGGTTAATGAATATTGCTGGAGGTGGATAATATTTTATCTTGCACTAATGAGTGTGTTAAATAAATAAAGGCATTTAAAATCTATACATTAGAAACCTATCTTCTGTATCTTTAATATTAAAATTTTTCCTTCTAAAATTTAGAAATATTTCAAATATATCTTTGATATAAAGTTTATAATTATTCAATCACGGGATCATGTTGTTTTTATTCCTATTTATGATGTAGGCACATTGAAAAATCTGTTATGTATCCGAAAGTAAAATATATGTAATCATTTATTTTAAAATAATGGATTTATGAAATATTATACTTATAAAATATATCTCTAGTAATTTAAAAAAATTTTCAATTTTAATTTGATATATTATAAATATAAAAATAAATGATATATTCAAATATTACAAGTTGTATAAATAAATTATATAAAATATCTTATCTATCTACTTCATTATCATTGTAAATTCAAATTTATTTATACTGACATTCGTCACAAAAAGATTAATTTAACTTTTCGATTTTTTTTCTAATATTCTTTTCATTTATATAAAAATGTTACACTTATGTTTAATATAATTTTCACACAAATCCATTATCTTAAAATGCAAATAAATAATAATTTATAATTCATTAGAACGATACATACCGATATTGTGGAGCTGTGGTATACATAATTGTGTACTGTATCATAGAATGTTGATCTGTAAAATACAAAAATATAAAGATTATAATGTTCAGAATAATTAATAAATCCTAAAAAATAATTATATTTAATGTAGTTTATAATCGTTTATAATGTTTTAATTTAACAAAAAAAATTATATAATTTATAAAAAATTATGCATACAAACTTTTTCAAATTATAATAAATAAAAAAAGATTTTTATATGAAATCTTATCAAATTTTTATATAAATAATCTTATTAATTATAAATCTCTTAATCAATATTGCGCTAAAAAAAGGAAATGATATACAAATTATATGTTTAAATTAGCGATAAGTAGATGCGAGATAAATTTAAAAAAATTCAAGTATTAAGAAAATAATTACTTTAAATATCGCAATAAAATAATAAATAATACATCTGATTGAGGTATTTAAATCATATTGGATATTTCTACTTCAATAAATAATTAACTAATAGTTTGTAAGAGTAATAATCCGAATTGATAATTTTATCCGCAGATAATGATCACGTTTAGCATCTCTGAATTTTTCTCGCGATTATATTTCGAGAAAATACATAAAGCGAGCACTATATGCTCACTCTAGTGTCACCGCATGAATATCAACAAGATCATCACATGTAAATAGCGCATTATATGCCACAAAGTTGAACGCTAAATTTTTCCTATATAACTATTGTATATATACGTTTACGAATCGTTAATCGTGGGAATTAATTAATATTTAGACTATTAATCGTAATAAATATCTCATGTTTAATATTTTCTATTATGTATAAAGCGTAATTAGTAGCGTACACGCTTACGAATCGTGGGAATTAATTAATCATACGAGTTGGTAATCGTTAATTATAGTACTCGTAAGAAATAATAGGACGTTTTATCGAATTTTACGTATTTTTCGCGTGGCCGCATATGGAAATATTAAGCCAATTACACAGTTCATTCGAGTTTCGTCCTGCGAATGATTAATACCAAAATGACGATCAACGTTATAAACAACATGCGCAAAATAATGTCGAACTTCATGATATATGTACAATTCTATCGTGTTTATTGTGTTTACTCTATTGTGAATACGCTTAGAAATTATTAATCGCGAAATTATTAATATACTAATATTTATTTTATAAATTATTCTCTTTTATTGATAATTATTTTTATATCGGTAATGAGATATATTGTTGTGTGTTTGGGCTGATCCGCAAATTCCATATATTCAATAATAGGTTCAATTCGGTCAGTATCTCAGATATTATCATATGAAGTTAGGTTTATTTTAATTATTTTAATTTTAATAATTATGAGGGAAAGGTTCATTTGTAGATTTTATATATTTTCAATATTATATGTGATATATTATTTATTTATATCCTTTGTTTTTAATTTTTTATATCAGAGTTTTAGCAGAATTAAATCGAAGTCCTATAGATTTTATTGAGGGGAAGTCTGAATTAGTGTCCGGGTTTAATGTTGAATATTTTAGAGGGGGTTTTATTTTAATTTTTTTAAGAGAATATGGTATAATTATATATTTTAGTATAATAATAATATTTATTTTTATAAATATGGTAGAGTTGTCATATATTTACTCAGTAATTATAATTAATTTTATATGTTTGATAATTATTATAATACGTGGGTTATTACCGCGGAGTTAATGTATTTGTGTTGAAAGATTATTTTACCTTTGGTTACTTTGGTTTTATTATATATATGTTTAATTTTAGGTTTTAAATTCATATTGATAATTATTATTTAATTTATTTTATAAAAATTAAGATTAATTATATATATGTTTATATTAAAGTTAATAGATTCTAAGCGCGATTTAATGTTCGTAGTAGATTTGTATCAAGTATTAAAACGATTTGTGTTTATTTATACGATGTAATATACTTACAATTGTAACAGACAGAGATTAATTAACAAGCGAACAACGAAGTGAAACGTTTCCCCGTCTCCTTCGCGACGGGATCGAAACTTCTCGCCATTATCGCACTTTCACCCTCACTCTCGAATAAGCGACACTTTTACTCGAGTGTTAGGACAAGTTTGCGTTGTACGTGCTGCATTTATCGAATAGCAGATTAATGATAGCACTTAGTGCGTGATTCGAAGCACGATCCCAGTTGTGTCAGCTTTTCCCGCAAATTAATTCTGTTTCGTCACTGCTGACTTTCTTCACGGGTTGAGAAGACACAGATCTGTTTCAGCACAATACCTTATAAAGACTCGTCGCTCTTGTTATATTACAGATTTCAAAATTTTATTACAAAATTTTATTACAAAATTTTATAAAATTGTACAAAAGCTATTATTTTCACTTCTCAAAAAGATTGTCTTACAAAATTTGTGTATTTTTCTTTTATTAATAATATTATAAGTATTTTGAAAAAATTATAGATCTAGATATCTATTATAAATCTAATCTCTCTAAAATGAATCTGAAATAAATCTTTTTGAAATAAATCTGAAAATTTACATATTTAAAATTGTGTTTAATAATGTTATTTGAATTGTGCAAAATTCTGAAGTGCTATTTAAGTTATGAGCATACATTTGTTGGACGCAATCGCAAAACGCTTTCACATTCATAAAATATCCTGAGCTAAGCTAGTTGCTAATTTAAATAAAAATACATTACGTTGAAGTTACATGCCATAAGCAAATTACAAAATGCATTTAAATATTGTATCGATTAAAAAAATATTTATTTAAATAATAAAAATAGAAAATTATATGCTCTTTATATAAGCTAAAATAATATAGTAATGAGAGAGATTATTGTTTTTTTTATTTCAAGTATAATTTCATTAAGAACAATGAAAGGAAGAGAGAGAGAAATGAGAACAAAATAATGGAAATCTAGTTTATAATATATATTTTGCTTTGCAACTCAAAAAGCATTTATTATGACTCATCGAATTTCGATTTGTAGGATAAAATTACAGTTATATGATGATACTCTAGAACTCTAGATGATATTACGAATATACAGTTACAATCATTCACACACACATATATCTTTTAATCGTAGTTTCACCTTTTAAACGTAGATGTATAAAATAAAATAAAAAAATGATTGTTTAAAAATTATTATTACAGAAAAAAATAAAAATTTATCATTACAGGAAAAAATAAAATTATTGCCCTCTCTCTCTTTCTTTCTCTCCTTCTGTCCTCTCTTACGGTATATATTTCCTATGTTTGCTCTCACTAGACTACTCTCAGAAGTATGCACAGATTCATTCTCTCAGTTTAGATGTGTGTTTTGAGCACGCAGCGTCCGTTTTGCTACTTCATCGCCGATATTTCGCACGCTGGTATGACGCAAACCATCAAGTAGTATGTACAATGATGTAAAAGGTGGTCCTTGTAATAGCAGAAACCGTATATCCGTTTGTCCGGCCATTCTCTCGGACACGCTGTCGGTCACGTGCGTTCGCCAACTCACGTGGCAGCAGGCGTGCTGTGCGCTAGAAGGTACAACGCATAACGTCTATATGTGTCAGTTTAGTCTCTTTCAATCCTTGACCGGATTGAAATTCAATTTTCTTTTCGCAGAAATAGATCGCACACGTTTAAATACCATTTAAATACCGTTAATTTTACATGAAAATTTTAACAGATAATAAATCACAACTAATAACTCAATGGCTAATCTGATTGTGAGACAGGAAAATGAGAGCTTCCTCTCTTTCTCTATTTTTCAGAATGTATTCTAGCGTATCGAAAGCAACCGATCAAACGTTGCTGCTTTATCTCTTAAAGTCGAACGTTTAACGGCGACCTTTTCTGTCTAAATAAATGTGCAATATCGATTGGCCGCGACGAGTTTCAGAATTGCTAATTCGAATTAGCAACTATGTAGTTTCAACGGCCGTATAATTTCAAATGCCACTGGATAAACGGAATAAGTAGTCGTTCCATTGGGTAAATCCAAGCATAATAAGAGAAATAAAGAATCTAAAGAGTGACACACAAATTCAAATCGATATGGAATTTAATAAACTATATTTAATGAATTAAATAATTAAACTATAAAAATAACGACTAATTGCGATCGATGACGTTACATTGTTATTAGATTTGTTCTTGCGAACATAAAGAAGAGTCTTATCGCGACTTCAGTGAAGCAGACACAAAGTAGAGTAGCAAGCAATACCGTTAGTAGCAGTCGCCACCGCCTTTTACCTTCGTTTCTTCTTTTTTGCGATGGCGGAATAATACGATCGATGATATGATTGCAAATCCGTTTCTCGTCATCAATTAACCGAGTTCGTAAAGATAGGATTTAGAAGCAGAAAAAGACATGCGGTCGACATATTTATTATTTCCTTTATGCAATAACCACATAAAGTGATTATATAAATATCTAATCTTATTTTAAACGAGACAATTATCTTTGAATAAAAAAATAAAATTGATCCATACACTATAAATATATAACGCACTTCTTTCCACGCAAGTGGATTCACTTTGTTTCGCTCTCGCACGAACGCGACTCAACTTAATAGGGTCAAGAGACATTTATAAGCGACATCAAAGAGCAAGAAGGTTGTCGGATATTGCGGAAGCAGCTTGTCATTTTCCGCTTGGTTGAGTGGACAAAGCCTACCTGGTGGATATTGGACTCGGATCTCACTGTGGACTTGTCGTGTGAATGGTTAGTGAACATGATGTTACGCATGGCAGAGACTACAACGAGTAACATCATTATTTAAATGGCAATGCTGGAATCGTAAACTTCAGAAAATTCCCTCTAACTTATTCTGGTCGCGCAGAGTCAAGAAGGACGAGTATGTGATATCCTGGCAAGGAATATCAACGTCTGTTGAAATTTTTAATGCAATTGATATACAACTTTGAACGTGCGATGTAAGGCTGATTGTTGGCATGTTGCTAAAGTAATATGTTAAACAATTTACATC
>NW_028141949.1:11522500-11622500 GCF_025532165.1 Camponotus vicinus | reverse complement strand
CGCAAGGTCAAGTAGTGACCCAGCCAGTGAAGGCAAGGTCGTGTGGTGACCCAACCAGTTAAGGCAAGATTGCATTGTTATCAGCTCTCTCCGCATGGAGGAGATGCTCAAAGTGTGCACCATTATTTTCTAAGGATAACAGTAATCGACAGCGAAAGTTACGTTGTACATTTTCTAGCATTAAAGGAGTTATAGCTTCACAAGCTCTTCTTATTCTTTCCATCATATTCAATCTTGTCGTTGGAGCTTTACTATACACTGCATCTTTAACGTATCCCCATAAAAAGAAATCAAGGGGGTTCAAATCCGGTGATCTCGGAGGCCACAGAACTGGTCCACCCCGCCCTATCCACCGATTTGGGAACCTTTGATTCAAAAACATCCGTACAATACGAGCATAATGAGCAGGAGCACCATCTTGTTGATACCATAAATTTAGTCTAACTGCAAGGGGAACATTCTCTAGGTATGCTGGCAAATCATTTTCGAGGAATTCTAAATACATTGGACTATTAATTGGACGTTCAAAAAAATGAGGTCCAATGACTTGGCCATTGCAAATGCCTACCCATACATATAAACTCCAACGATGTTGATTAAGCACCTCACGATACCAATGTGGATTTTCTGGTGACCAATAGTGGCAATTATGCCTATTGAGACTACCATTGCTGATGAATGTTGCTTCATCACTGAAACAAACATTACTAAAAAAATCTGGATTCTGATCTAACATCTCAAGAGCCCATCTACAAAATTGTACTCTGAGTACGTAGTCGGCCTCACTTAATTCCTGTACCAGAGTAATATGATACGGATGGTAATTGACTGATCGTAACAATCTATGTGCCGTAGTTTGAGGGATTCCCAGTTCTCGTTCTATTTGACGGGTACTAATATGGGGATTTTGATGAACCATAGCCAAAACTGCGAGCAATCTAGGGTCATTATTATTATGAAGTCTATTCCTTCGCCTTTCGCGATGAAGTGGATTATTACGAGATCTCCTTTCAATGTTTATAATTTGTTGATCAGTAGGATGGCGGCGATTTGGGAATCGCTCCGCATAAGTACGGGCAGTAAGTCTGTAATTTCTACCACATTCGCCAAAGGTTATAAGAATATCGACTACTTCTGTAGGCGTATAATTTGCCATTTTACCAGAATTTTATCAGAGTACAAATGTTAAAAAAATACATACATAGGGATACTTAGAGGAACTCCATCAGATGGAAAGTCCAAAATGTCTCGGTACTTTGGACCATTCAAGTTGCCTAAAGGGCAGGTTACGCTAAAAGCAGTTTCTTGAGAAGTAATTAATGAGTAATAAAAAATAATGAGAAGTTTGTTTTAAGACTAATTTCGAGTATTAACAATGAAAACGTGGTATTTTTATTGTTAATTTATTGCAGAATCGTAAGCATGGGTTCTCAGTAAGAGAAATCGAAGAAATTGAATTTCGTCGATTACAGCGCCATCTATCATGAATCGAGAAAAATGTTTCAGACAAATTGTATGTGTTTTTAGCCAAAGATTCCGAATATGCAATAAAAAATAGGGGTTCCCATTTAAGATTTCAAACTTGCCCCCCCTCACCGCCCAGGGGGAGGGGTGGGGGGGCTCATTTTAACGTCATTGTACGTCCCCCTCGAAATGACAAAATTTTGATTCTAAACATTTTTTCGTAGTGTGCTTATTTTTCGAGTTATTTGGCTGCCTAAGTTAAAATGGGTCACCCTGTATATATATATATATATATATACATATATATATCTTGATACGTTTATAAAAGGAAGTTCGTGTAATTATTATAAATGTTGAAAATGTATCATTTTTTTTTATGGTTTTTATACAATCGTATAATATACGATAATAATATCCGTTTTTATTACGTTTGCATAAAACAAAACAGATTTTATGCGTTGAAAAATATTATATAGAAATATAAGGATATGAAAAGAAACGTTTAATTTCTAGATTGTATCTGCGTCTATTTTATTTTTTAAAATCGTATATTTATGTAGTCGAAGAAACGTTTACTGAAAACGTATATAATTTATGAGAAAAATCTCATATATAAATGTTTACAAAATTCTATTCTATAAATGGTATAATCTAAGTCTATAGAACGTTAATAAATTGTTGCACGAATAATATATACACACCTGATTTTACAACTAAAATATTATACGACTAATAAACATTTTATTATTATATATATTTAACTCAAAATATGGTCAAATATATATAATAATAAAATATGTTTATTAGTCGTATAATATTTTAGTTGTAAAATCAGGTGTGTATATATTATTCGTGCAACAATTTATTAACGTTTTAAAGACTTAGATTATACCATTTATAGAATAGAATTTTGTAAACATTTATAAATGAGATTTTTCTCATAAATTATATACGTTTTCAATAAACGTTTCTTCGATTACATAAATATACGATTTTAAGAAATAAAATAGACGTAGATACATTCTAGAAACTAAACGTTTCTTTTCGTATTCTTATATAATATTTTTCAATGCATAAAATCCGTTTTGTTTTATGCAAACGTAATAAAAGCGGATATCATTATCATATATTGTATGTATCATATATACGATTGTATAAAAACCATAAAAATTAAAACGTTTATCTGATATACTTATACCACATTTATATCAACTTTACGTTTAATAAATGTTTAATATTCCATCATGTGTTTATTGGGATATGTTATGATTTTTCTTGTCTGTAAAAAAAAATGCACTTTTCACATCTTTTTTTAGACGGAATTAATAGAAGAAAAAAATTTTACAAGAGAAATGACTTAACATATCGTTAATAAAAATAATCTTGTATTGCGAAGTAAAAATTATGAGAATCATTTCGAGAAAGAAGAAAAAAAAACGAAACCATTTTAGTTAATCATTAATTGATAAGACACATTCAATATACATAATTAAGACGCAATGGTTCTCAAACAGGTTGTTGCGCTGCTAATGCGAAAAGTCTCGAGTATTTATTATCGACACCGGCAAAGAGCCCTCATACCGGAAGAGCTACGATACTCATCGTTGGTGGTGCTTCTGAATCTATGGAATCGTTACCAGGTACTTACCGTACCATCGTGAAAAAGAGAAAGGGCTTCATGAAACTTGCTTTAAAACATGGGTAAGCGGCTAATTATTTTTTTCTACATATTTAGATATATTTTCACATTAATCATATTTATTTGTATTAAATTGTATAGAATCATCGACATATAGTACTGGACGGAGTATGCGGCGAAATTTCTTTGTTCTTTCGTGTTGAGAGACGTAGAAAGAGAGAAGTAGATGTGGGGGAACGGATCTCTCACTCTAGTCTCTTTTCATTGGTTGAATTTTGTCGAAGGACAAAGGGAACAGTACCGTATTCTTATAAGTTGGGACCTTTAACTTTATTAATATAGTTAACTTTATTATTATATATATATGAAGAAACAGCATATAAAAATGATATTTTATAGCATGATATTATATACAAATAATTAATAATATGGTTTCTGCTTATTTATTATGCAAAACAAATGGATTAAACACAGATAAGATATATAAGATTTTGAAGAGTCTCTTGACTCCACAGTTCGATAAGCCGTTACTATCCCCACGTCGCCTTGTTTCTTTCCACGTCTGTCAATATGATTTCAGTTCCATGTTCCGTCCAGTACTATATGTCGATGGATAGAATAAATCATATATTAAAAAAAATAAGAGAGAAGGAAGGAGAGAGGAAAAGAGTTTGAAGAGTATGAAAACACGATGATGAATACTGATATGATCTGATATGATATAAATACTGATACTGAACACGACTCAAATCTAATACAATTTCATAATTTAGCACGCCGTTAGTTCCTGTTTTCTCCTTTGGCGAAACGGATTTATACAATCAAGTGTATAGTCCAGAAAGATCGACTTTAAGACGTATCCAGAACTACATTCGCAATGTCATAGGATTGGCGCCGCTCATTTTTTCGGGTAGAGGATTCTTTCAATATTCGTTTGGTCTTATTCCAAATCGATTACCTGTCACCGTAGTCGGTAAAGTTCTCATTACATTTCATAATTTAATATATACGTTATAATATGTGTATATTAATTTTTCTTAATATTATCTTTTTTTATTCCCTATAAATTGTTATGTTTCCTTTCTTCATTTTAGTTGGCAGTCCTCTCGAGCTGCCGAAAATAGAAAGACCCACAGCTGAGCAAATTGATGAATATCATAAAAAATTTATGGAACATCTAATTGAGTTTTTCGAAACGCAAAAATACAATTATATAAAAAATGCGGAAACAACTACTCTCGAAATTGATTTGTGATACGCGCTCGGATACACTGATAAAAAAATCGATGATAAAATTGACTATAATTGCATGGTAAAAAATTATAGTTAGGATACTCATTTTTATAGTAAATTTTATTATAATACTGGTAATATAAACTATATACGCATGGTACGAAGAAACAATGAAACTTTTTACTATAATTTATAATAATTTCAAATATCATATAAGTAAAAAATGAAAGAAAGGAATGATACATATAATTTTACTATTCATATAGTCATTGTAACATTAATAATGGTAAATATTACTATATTATTATCTTTCGTTTAGATATTAATATAGTAGTAATAAATGAAAAAAATTATAATAACAGCTATATCTAAATAGTACGTGGAACCTGATGAATAGCACATTTAACAACATAAAACTTATTATTTGGAATGATTGTATGTGGCACATGTTTCTTCGCTTGCCGTTACGCGGCGCACTACTCTTAACTTTTCTCGTATTCAATATTTAGCATGAAATGTATATAAAGGACTAGTATTAAACACGTAAGATCTAAAGTATATTTTTTTCCTCTTAGCAGTAGTGCGAGAAAGAGGATGCTACTCACACGCAGGTTCTCGGATTGTATGCATGTGAGCATCCTTTTTCTGACATATCACTGTTTATCACATATATACATACATACATATATATATATATATATATATATATATATATATATATTCATTTGACTCAATTTGAATGTACTGATATAACATAATCACATGATTTTTATATTATCATATATTTATGTCGTTTTATGATATTCCTATATAAAAGAATCAATTAAAATGAAGTAAAATTTCTATTTTTCTAAATAAGAATATACAAAAGCCAAATTTAGTAAACTAATAAGTAAATATAATAGATCGTTGTATTAAATTGTTAAAAAAAAAATAATGGCCAATTCTAATTTTTATTGTTAGAATTCCATATATCACAAAACAGATATCTTTGTATTCCTTTTTTTAGTTTTATCTTTTTTCATAAAAAAAGCTTCATCAAAATTAAAGCTTAATAAATAATAAATATGAGGTATAAAAAATGTATAGATGTATGTTAAAAGAAATAAACTATGTGCATAAAAATAATACATTACATTCATTTAACCTTCCGAATGCTATAGATACATATATATCCCCCTAATAAAAACCTTATGAAGGTAAAAAAATACGCCAAGTACATAAAAAAAATCAAAAAATCTAAAAGAGTGATAAAAATAAAGTATTTAAAAACCGATATGAGATCAATACTATTAGCCAAGTACAATAAATTATATGATATTAATTCGTAATCGATACTAAATCAGTTAAGATTACTTTAATTCCTAAAGCATTTTTTATATGATGTATATAATTTAAAAAAGTTTTACACAAATTCTAAATCGCGTAAATGACCTTCAGGTCGAAGTAAGATATGAAAATTTGGCGTGCCCCGTATTTAAATCATATAGTTTAAAATAGGAAAAAGCTAGATTTTTGATGGGCCCAATGTAAAATTTGAAATTACACTACGGACCGCGCACGCGCGTAGCTAAATTTCGAACTTATATATCTTGTCTCCTCTGTATTACCTGGAAATCATCACATAGAGATTACGCAAAGTGAAATCTCTTTCTTTATGAGTTCATTATTGTCTCTGCAAGTAAAGTTTGAATGTTGTAAGACGGATTGAAAAGCTTCGCAGGTCGTTTCTGGCCCACAGGCTGCCTGTTGCATATTCGTAGTCTAAAGCTTATTTTATAAAAATATAAATTGTACTTACTAAATGAAAGGATTAACAAATATATATTGTATATATGTATATTGTATAATCAAATTTTTTATTTTATTCAAGATATGTAAACGGCGGGGGGGGGAGGGGGCACGCCAAGTTATTCATACCTTACTTCGACCTGAAGGTCATTTATGCGATTTAGAATTTGTGTAAAACTTTTTTAAATTATATACATCATATAAAAAATCCCAGTTAACCAAGTCTGCTCGAACAGATTTCGCCAAGTGCTTGCTAAAAATTGTTGTCAGCAAAAAGGCTACAATTTTGCTACAAGAGTTGTTATTACCTGATTAAGCTGGCAGATTGGCGGCAAAAACCGAACAAAGCTTGCTGACAAAATCCGACAACAAATTGGCGGCAAAAAGCAAGCGAAACTTGCTGCATTACTTGACGTCAAATTGGCAGCAAAAACCGAGCAAGATCTGCGCGCATAATTTGACGGCAGATTGGTGGCAGAAACCGAGCAAAACCTGCATAATCGGTATTTAGATGCATTAATTCAATAGTTCCTTCGCTTTCCGCTACGCGATGCACGCTTTCTCGCAATCAAATTTCTGTTAGAAGTAGATATAAAGCCTGCTAGTGGCTATTAATAAAAGATCAAAAGTATATTTCTATTGGTTTAATTTTTGATATCTCATACAAGCCTAATATGAGAATATTAAACTGATTAGAATCAACAGGATAAATGGAAAATTATCCTATTTGAAGCATAAAGCAAGAGTTTAATTATCATATAAATTATGTCTCAATTTTATAAATTAAATTTAATTATTTTCACAATTTACTTTATTATTAATTTAATTAAGTTGAAAGAGAATTTGCTACGTGAGATATAACTACGATATAACATTACATTTCATAGTTATTTATGAAAAGAAAATTATAATTTACCAATAAAACTTATTCTGTAATATTAAATTTTATTGCACTTTGGTCAAAAGCAGATCATGCTCGGTTTCTACCGTCAATATGCTGTCAGATTGCGCGCGCGCAGATCTTGCTCGATTTTTGCCGACAATTTGACGTCAACATGTCAGCAAGCTTTGCTCGGGTTTTGTCACCAATTTGCTGTCAGGTTATGTCAGCAAGATTTGCTAGCAAAACACGAGCTTAATGCGGACACAGATGGCTATGGATTTGGTGTGGAATTTTGATTAAATTTGCTGCCAATTTGCACGCAATTTGTTAACATTTTGCTTACTGGGATGCTTTAGGAATTAAAGTAATCTTAACTCATTTAGTATCGATTACGAATTAATATCACATAATTTATTGTACTTGGCTAATAGTATTGATCTCACACCGGTTTTTAAATATTTTATTTTTATCACTCTTTTAGATTTTTTGATTTTTCTTCATGTACTTGGCGTATTTTTTTACCTTCGGCGTATTATCTAGTTTTAAATCTTATTGGTTACCTTCACTGACTCGATCGGGATATCGATGTTTATTTTTACAATTTTATCATTTGACCTGTGCTATTTTACAGTGCTATTTCCCGTTTGTTTTATTTTTATATCTTTATCTATTTATTCCAGAATTTTTCTTTTATATGTTCTATTAAATTATTATTGTCACACTGAAGAGGTTCCGAAAGGGACCGAAACGTTTGTACTTTTAGAAATTGGTTTTTTTTAAATTACACTGATAAAAAATTATAGTTGAAATTATCATAATTTCACTATAATTTATAGTATCTTAAGACGCTAAGCATATATAATAGTGCATTTTACTATAAAAAATATAGTTGATATAACATGAAAATATAGTTCATAAAATCATAATATCCATTTCATGTAACCATATGGTTATGGTATACGTAGTGTTCCGAAATTCACTATCAGTACTGAAAATCTGTAATACATGTTACGTATATTACAGATTTTTAATATACGCAGCACCAAGTCGTTTAAAAGTTTTTTTTCCGTCTATAATTTCAAATAATCTGTTTAATATTCTGAATCCTAACAAGGAATCCAGATTATTAAATAAATTATTTTAAATTCAGTTTGTCTGAAATTAAACTGATAAACAGGCATATGTCAGAAAGAGGATGCTCACACGCATACAATTCGAGAACCTGGGTGTGAGTACACTGATAAATAATTATAGTTAATATTATCATAATTTCACTATAATTTATAGTATCTTAAGGCGCCAAGCATATATATAATAGTGCTTTTTACTATAAAAAATATAGTTGATATAACATGAAAATATAGTTCGTAAAATCATAATATCCATTTCATGTAACCATATTGGTTATGGTTATCATTATTAAAAATATTGTAAAATTAATCATAAGACTGCAAAGTATGAGTAACTGTATACTATAGTAATCCGTATTTATAGAAATAGTAATGCATGCAATAATAATTCATACTGTTATTTATGGTTAAGTGGACAATAGTTGTATGGTTTGGACAACATATTTTTAAAGGTTGATCTAATAATAAAAAATTTCATTTAAAATTTTTTTATTAAAATAATTGTGTACCTAATACACAAACATATAAACATAAACAATAAACATACAATATTGAATTTAGTTTTACTTTTCTTTCTCGCTCTTATAAACTTTGAAACTAAAATAAACAAAAATAAACAAAAATAAACAAAAATAGAAAAGTTGTTTCGTACATGTAAGAAACTAATTATAATATTTTATATCAGCATACATGTACATGTAAAAATTAATTATAACATTTCGTATTAATAATACATGTATATTTTTTTAATAGAAAACGCAAATAACAGAATATAGAGAACGCAAAATAAACAAAAATGTATGTTATGGTATAATTATAATTCCATACAATATAAATTATATATATATATATATATCCGGAAAATGAGAGTGTATTCTTAATAACTAATATAAAAATCACAATCTCCTTTTTCAATTAATGTGTATGTTTTATGAAATTGTAACTGATCCATACTTACAGTATGAAATTTATCTGAAATATGTATACCATACGCTTGATAATGAATATCAAAATACTTTGTAAATAAATAGTTTACATTAGCAGTAAAATCAGATGGTACACATACTCTGTCACATATATTTGTAGTTTTAAAAATGTCTATAATTTTCGCGAATATAGGGCATTCATCATCATCAATATCTAATAAAACGATCGAACCTTTTGTAAGTGTTACATTTCCAAAGGAAACACTTTTCAATGCATTATTGTTTGTGCAATCATTTAATAATTTTTTGTTAATATTTAATGAATTATTTTCTATATATGTGATATA
Source organism: Camponotus vicinus (assembly GCF_025532165.1). Classification (NCBI taxonomy): domain Eukaryota; kingdom Metazoa; phylum Arthropoda; class Insecta; order Hymenoptera; family Formicidae; genus Camponotus; species Camponotus vicinus. The sequence continues at coordinate 11,613,087 of NW_028141949.1, read as the reverse complement.
TGGAGTACCGCCATATCGTAATGTGATGAAGAAATCACTTAACATTAATTGATGTTTGATAGCAATACTAAAACATATTTTTTCTGCAAGTAATTGCGCGTGCATACTGTTTTAAAGGACGATGTTTAGCCTCAAATCTCATTGACCATAAGGAACGAAGTGGCCCAACAATTTTCATAATTCGTGGATATTGTAATATTAAATGATGTTTGGGTTTTAAAGTTTTCCCAAATAAATCGATATACAATATATGATGTTCATTAATTAAGTTTTCTAGTAGATCTGCTGTCGATTCAGTAACACTATATCGAAGTGTTATAGAAAGAATTTTTCGTAACAATGTAAGAAGTTCCCAGTGTTTGTTATTACAATCAATTATGAGGTCACCGAATATTAAGTCAGCATTTAAAATAAAATTTAACATTTCTGAAGCAGACATTTTAATAGATTTAGTATGTAATTGTGAGCTTGAAATTGTAGGAGGGCGGCTAGATATAGAATTAAAATTAAAATATTTTAAACGCCAATTTAAAGTGTCTAACGTAAACAATCGTTGTTCCACAATAAAATTATGTAAAATATAACTCACTTCGTAGACACAGACGTCTTCTAATAAATCGTGCATAATATCGACACTGTAGTTTTCAACGGCATGAAAACTTTGTAAAATGTTAAATGCACAAGTTTCTTTAATACCCGTAATATTTACGTTATTCATTGCTACATCTTCCGCGTAATTAATTTTGTTGCGTAATGCATTAATATTTTCATAACATAACTTACGAGACATATCTTTCTGTATTTTACAAAATCGACAGCAGATATTAGCAGAAAAAGTTTCAATAAATCCTAAGATACCATTTAATCCTAAATTGTCACCAATAATTAACGCTAGTTTAAAATATACTTGAATATTTGAACCTTCTATTACTAATGAAATACCTTTTGTTTCTAGAAGTTGTAACTCCTTGATTATGTATGAATAAATACGTTGTCTCGGAAATATTTTGCAATCATTTGCATGATACAGTTGTGCGAGAAAAATATTATTTAACTTTGAATACAGATCCGGTGGTAGACATGGTATTGAAACGTATATACCATTTAATTTATATATACCTGCATGCGAGCCTAGTGGATTAGCCATTTCGAAAGCATCTTCATATAAGAATAATGGGAAAGTTATGGATTCCTTATTTGTGATTTTAGATTTCCAAAAAGGAGTTTGTATGATATTAGTAATTTCATTGTTATCATCTTCATTCAATGATGTAATATATTTACACGTTTTGTTAAATATATCATCTATTTCGAAAAAGACTTTTAATACTTTTTGTAATGATATTAATTGCCCATACACATTATCAGTTTTCAGTGCGTCTTTATTTCTTATTTCTACAGTTCCAAAGAATATTGGCGTTGGTTCAATATTATATCCAAGATTTGTTAATATTTTGATACGTTTGTATTCATTATTAAGATCTTTGAACACATGTTGAAATATTTCGAAATTTTCCACTATATACTTAGAATTTTGCGACTGCATAGCAGATATTTGTTGTTTTAAATTGTTAAAATATTTTGTATTAAGAAATGAATACAATAAACGTGCAATCCGATCACTTTGTATTCGACTCAACGTAGGGTCAGATTGTAAAGAAGAAATCATTGCCAACGCGACCATCCAAAGTTCATTTCGTACACTTTCAACTTGCGAATGTTCAAACACAACTGTACCCAGTAAGTAAAATGTTAGCAGGTTGGCAGCAGATTGGCAGCAAATTCGATCAGAATCCCACACCAGAACCGTAGCCATCTCCCATACAGCACAGAAGCTTGCATCAACATTGCACATAGCAGTGTAATGCTGCAGAAATATTGCAGAGACATTATTTTGTAATATTACTTTGGCAATGTTGCAGCAACATTTTAACATAGCGAAAATGTATAACATGTGTTTCTTTACTTGCCGCTATGTGGCGACACCAAACTTAACTAACTCGTATTCGAATTTTCATCTAAAGTGGATATAAGGCCTACAAAGGACTAATGTAGTAATTATATTTTTTGTCTTGTGTCAGTTAAATTTCTGATAAACTGACTTGATTTATTTAATATTCTGAATCCTAATAAGGGATCTAGATTATTAAATAATTTGTTTAATAATCTAGATCCCTCGTTGGGATTCAGAATATTAAACAGATTTTTCTTCATTGAATCGGTAAATGGAAAATAATTCATTTATTGCACGTATTAAAATATTCTGGTACCGAGTGTATGTAAAATAATTGTATGTATATTATTGAGATAAATATTTAATAAGACACATTTGATAAAAAACACTAATAGATATTTTTTTTCAAAGGCGGTAAATGTTTTTTTTCCTATCTTTCTTAAACATTTCTTTATATTTTCAAAGTTTATTTATTAAATTTAAAACGGTCTGCATTTGCAATAGCAAGACGCGTTTTAATATTGCAAATACGTTGCACCGTAACATTACTACAATCTTACATTGTAATATTTCTGAGGGCGGACATTTCAACGTTGCTGCAAGCTTGCAGTAATGTTGCAGAAACATTTCGCAACTTCTATGCAATATTACAATGTTTCAATGTTAGGTCTATGCAACGTTTTTGCAATCTTTCGGTGCTGTATGGGCTGTGTCCGCATTAAGCTTTTGTTTTGGCGACAGAATCTGTAAAACATAACCTGTCAACAAACTGTCGGCAGAAACCGAGCAGGATCTGCGCGTGCAATTTGATGTTAGATTGCCAGCAGAAACCGAGCAGAATCTGCGCATGCAACCTGATGGCAAATTGACAGCAGAAACTGCACAAGATTTGCGCTTACTTTTATTAATGTTATATAAATGCAACAAAATTGATTATTACAGGTGCTAAATAAGAATATTATCGGCAATTTAATTACAATTTTCTTCTAAAATGACATATATGTCATATGTTATATCGTAATATATGTTTATGTAATATATGTTATATCGTAGTTATATTTTATATAGCGAATGACTAATTCAATTTAATTAAATTAATAATAAAGTACATGATAAAAGTAAATGTAACTTGTAAAACTGGAGATGTAATTTATTTAAAATTAAATTCTTGCTTTATGCCTCAAATAGGCAATACATGAATAATTTTCCATTTATCATATTGATTCCAATCAGTTTAATATTCTGAATCTCATCTGTTTGTATCAGATATCAGAAATTAAAGTGATAGAAATTAAAATGATAATTACTATATTTTTAATCTTTTATTCATATTTGCGACTTTATATATATTTCTGACAGAAATTAGATTACGAGAAAGTACAGCGCACGTAGCGGTAAGTGAAGGAACTATCGAATCATGCAAACCCTGTTCCGTTTCTGCCGTCAATCTGCTATCAAAGATTGTGTGCGCAGATCCTGCTCGATTTTTGTTATCAATTTGCTATCACATTGCGCCTCACAGATCCTGCTCGGTTTCTGCCATCAATGTGCCGTCAGTTACATCAGCAGGCTCTACCCGATTTCTGCCGACAATTTGATATCAAATTTCATTGCGCAGATCCTGCTCGGTTTTTGTTACCAATCTGCTGTCAAAATTGCGCCGCACAGATCCTGCTCGGTTTCTGCCATCAATGTGCCGTCAATTATATCAACAAGTTCTGCTCGGTTTCTATTGACGATCTGTTGTCCAGTTATGTGAACAGATTTTGTTGTATGTCTGCTGACATGCTGGCAACATGATCGAATATATCAATTCCTTTATGCAAACTGTAGTCTTCTTGCCTTTAAAATTTGTAATGGGTGTTTGACGAAAATCTGTTCTAACAGATTTGGCTATCTGGGGTATCATTGCAAGGTAATATACAATCTGATATGTAATCGTTAGAAACACTAATTTCTGAATTTTGTGTATTTATATTTGTTACTGGCAATTCCTCAGTATTTATTGAAACTTCTTCAAAATGTTTATAAACCTTTTGATGTTTATGCAATGTTTTATAGTTTGAATAGGAACGCCCACAAGCTTTATAAGGACAAGTATAAATTATAGAAGTAAGACGTGTTTGATACGCAAATATAAGATGCTGTTTTATTTTTCTCTTAGATATGGTTTGAAGACAAATATTGCATTTAAGCATTTTCACGGATATATATATATATATATATATATATATATATATACATATGTATGTATTTATATTTATATAATATACGTTTACTACGTGTTGAAATGAATTAATTTTAGCGTAATTATTATTTAAGAAAAACGTAAAATTATTTCTATAATCTATTATGTAATTCTATAATATATTTATTTTGAAGTAGACATTAATTCATTTATATCATGCCAAATCGTAATATCCAAAGACACAAAGTTTCGATAATACTTTTCATTGGTAATGCTGTATACATACTGTTGTAAAAAGTACCATACCTTTTCACAATCTACTGGATATTTTGCATCTAGTGCAAAGAAGATTTGAAAACAGAGATCTATTGCATTTGGCAGACTTGTCGATGTGTACTTTACGTCATTTACAATAACATAAAAAGATGTGAGGTTTATATGTGAACCCACTGCAATCACTGTTGGCTGAAGTGTTAAACCTACACCTCTAAGTTTGTCTTTTCGCTGTTGTAATGTAGGTTCTAATTGTGCTATATTCTACAGAAAATAAAATAATATAATGTAATAGTTATGTTTGAAATACGAAATAAGTCCCGAATGTAGAATACGGTATTTTTTTCAAACATGTTAGAAATTACTTACAGGAATTCTACAGATAAAGCTTTTAGCAACTTCGATTTGAGAAGGTTTCCATTTCTTTTTGTTACCTGTCTTCACATGACAGGTATTAATTATATAAGGTAAAATGAAAAGACTTAATACTTCTACTGGTACATCTAAAATTAATATAGATGTGTGTAAATATTATATATAATATCTTAATATATATTTAATATCTTAATATTTAAATATCATAATATTTATATGTATTTATGCGTAATGTACCATGTTTCAATTCACACAATGATGGACATGCTTGTTTATTTTCAGCTATCTGTATGACATATGGGCAAATTTCGGGCCACTTTTTTTGAAAAATAAAAGTATCAATTTCTGTTGCAATGCCATAATCAATACGTATCTGTAATAATTAACATTAGGAGAATTTATATTATACTGTGTACGCGCGTGTACGCCGTACATACACACATACACACAAATTTTATATAAAATTATCAGTGAGGTAGCAATTGAACATTTTAAAATAGGATAGTCATCATAATATTGAGTTATATTTGTCCTATAGTTGTCCGTTAGCAAGACGTTTTTGTTTCGTATTACTTGGAACATAATATGTTGATATTGTTTCATATTGAAAAAGACTGACTATCTCTTCAGCCCATTTTTGAAAATCTGCTGAACTTATTCTGTAACATTAGAATAGAATATTAGAATGGAATTAACAAGTGACAAAAAACATATACATATATAATTTTATGACATGGTATATACATACTTCATAGATCTGCAAAGAAGTTTGTCTATAATAAGATGACTTATTTTATTACGGTCTGATGCAGTCAATCGTGTTTGTGTCAATATTTCTCGACCACAACTGGATTCGGAAAGCAATACTTTTAGAGCCTGAATAAAAAATATTAGAATAATACAAAGTATTAAAATTACATAATACTTTCCAACTTCTATTTTTATTTATTTATTTTGGAAAAGTTAAACTCAATAAAGTTATAAGATTATAATTGCAAAGTTCATAAAAATGCATACTTGTCCACGATTGTCAAACGATTCCTTGGAAGAACAGCTAGCTATACTGACAGTTTCTTCGATTTCACTTGTACCTAAATCCGTTGAAGTTTCCTACACCGATAATATTTATAAATTAATTTATAAAGAATTTATTAATAATAAAAAATTTATAAGAATGATTATAAAAAACGACAAAATATAATTTGACATCAATTTATATCTGAATTTTATAAAAATTATTAATTCTAATAGAAGTAGGATATCTTAGAAAGTATAAATTATCTTACCGATACTGAATCTTCCTTTTCAAATTTCAATAATTTTTTACGATTTTCAAGAAAACAAAAACGCTTTCCAATTGTAGGGATTAATTCTTTTACCATATATTCAGGCATATGTAGAAATGCCTGTTCATCTATATTCTCACCTAAACAAATAAAAAATGCAACATCATAATTATGTTTTAGCAATTGTAATAAAAGGTTAATAAAAATAATTAAAACCTTTAAATTTTTGTATATATTCTGAAAGACCCCATTTTTCCAATTTTTCTTCGTAAGAATGTAACATTATGCTATAGAAAAAATTGAAGTGAAACCTATAATATTAAATACAGAACAATTACGAGAAAGAAAAGCAAATTATATTTATTAATATTTATTAAAATATAGAAGTTGTTTTTAATAAAAAATACTTTATAATGTATATTTGCAAAACTGTTCACTTTTTTTCAAAGACTTCAATATGTATTTAATATAATATGCATTAAATATGTATTTCATAAAAATATAATTTATATATAAAAGTGTCAGAGAAAAAAATACATTGTGCATGTATATATATATATATGTATATATATATATTTATAATATATATATATATATATATATATATATATATACAGGGTGGACCATTTTAACCTTTAATGGAAAATAACTCGAAAACCAAGCCCGGGAGAGAAAAATGTTTCAGACAAAAGTTGTTTGGTTTCGAGGGGGCCATAAGATGGTATCATTGGTTTGACCTTGAAGAGTTATTTGAAGGTCACATGAAGGTCACCTTCAATTTCTTAAATGGAACCTACTATTTGTCATTGCATATTCTTGTAGCTTATCTCGAGAGCTTTCCAAAACACTATAATTAAGTACCTTTTCGTTAAGTACTTTTTGAGTTATGAGACTTGAAATAATTTCTTAATTTTACATAAACCGTAAAATATCTTGTAAAATATTCATTTCTCGATTATCTTACCTTAATACTTTTATGTACAAAATAATGAGAGGAATCAATTGGTGTAAAGAAAACACATAGTTGTTTTTAAGAAAAAATATGGAATTGTTAATTGCAAATTACATATTTTTTCTTCAAAACAACTATGTGTTTTCTTTACACCAGTTGATTCCTCTCATTATTTTGTACGTAAAAGTATTAAGGTAAGATAATCGAAAAATGAATATTTTACAAGATATTTTACGGTTTATGTAAAATTAAGAAATTATTTCAAGTCTCATAACTCAAAAAGTACTTAACGAAAAGGTACTTAATTATAGTGTTTTGGAAAGCTCTCGAGATAAGCTACAAGAATATGCAATGACAAATAGTAGGTTCTATTTAAGAAATTGAAGGTGACCTTCATGTGACCTTCAAATAACTCTTCAAGGTCAAACCAATGATACCATCTTATGGCCCCCTCGAAACCAAACAACTTTTGTCTGAAACATTTTTCTCTCCCGGGCTTGGTTTTCGAGTTATTTTCCATTAAAGGTTAAAATGGTCCACCCTGTATATATATATATGTATATATATATATGTATATATATATATATATATATATGTATAAATACAATGTATTTTGTCGACATTCACACACTGTTTTTATGCCGGTAGCTGCCGATCGTGATCGAACATGTTCGATTACGATCAGCAGCTACCGGCATAAAAACAGTGTGTGAGTGTCGACAAAATACATTGTTTATAAACGACAGCGAACGCATTCCTCGCGAATTTACCGCGCACGTGGTCGATATACCGGTTACTACGCGTTTCGCGACACCCCGAATCCCAGAGAGACGAACGGTCCCCTGTCGATTTGTGCCGCCGTTACGTTCGTCCTCGAAGCCTCGATCGCTTGTCTCCAGTCGCCCGAAATATTAGAGCACACCCTCGCGAAAACGAAACACGAAAATGGCGACAGCGACAGAACGGCCGGGTATGGATGAAATCGCGTATGCGGCTCAAAATTTAAAAATGGGTAAAACCTCACCAACACACTTGCTCCTGGCCAGAAAATAATCCTCGGCTTCGTCCTCTTCGCGAAGAACGCGTTCTTCTGCAGCAACAATTTCACAAACCACAGAACTACACCGCACGAGTACCCGTATCAGAGTATCTCGCGATCCAGGGTCAATAACGGCGTCAATCCTGCGCGCAAGGGGTGCGCGGATACGCGGCCAATCGCGCCGCTACACGATAGATTTCGCGGTGCCCCGCGACAACACCGTATCGGGAGTCGAAACGGCCCCGAGAATTTAAATCTTCCAAATTCGTGGCGATTTTTTATCGACGGTCTTCTTCCACCGATCTTTTGCCTCCGTCTCCGAAGGGTAGCGTCGACACGGGGCCTGTAATCCCGGGCCCATAATATAGACAGCCGTTTTTAGGGATGTTCTTTCTCCCTTTGCCGGGACGAACGCCACCCGTGATCCTGCGAAATTCACTATCAGTACTGAAAACCTATAATACATATTATGTATATTACAGATTTTTAGTATTGGCAGTGAATATCGGGACATACTTGTCGCTACGGCAAATATTTCTGCGATTTGTATATAAGAGTTATAGCCGGTGTTTGCATTTATCATTCTATCTTTCTATTTTACTGCTTAATATTTACATCACGATATAAAATGTACGAAATAATTGATACATAACAAAATCCCAATATTAACAAGAGATATTAATTACAATAAGTCATGATGAATTAGACACATGCTTACAACGTACATACAAAAGTTTTTGTTTATACCACATATGTAAAATTAATTTAAATTTTACAAATGTTGTTAAATGTACTATTCATCAGATTCCACGTACTATTTAGATATAGCTGTTATTATAATTTTTTTCATTTATTACTACTATATTAATATCTAAACGAAAGATAATAATATAGTAATATTTACCATCATTAATGTTACAATGACTATATGAATAGTAAAATTATATGTATCATTCCTTTCTTTCATTTTTTACTTATATGATATTTGAAATTATTATAAATTATAGTAAAAAGTTTCATTGTTTCTCGGTACCATGCGTATATAATTTATATTACCAGTATTATAGTAAAATTTACTATAAAAATGAGTATTCTAACTATAATTTTTTTACCATGCAATTATAGTCAATTTTATCATCGATTTTTTTATCAGTGTATAGATGTATAAAACACGCAATATCACCTGTGCTCTTCTTAGTCTTAAATAAGTCTTCCTTATTATTATTGATTTATTATTTGGACCAATTATACGTAGATTTATATATTTTTAATTTTTTGATCCTTGGTCATAATTATTAGTTTTTATATTGAATAGATAAAGTTTTCATGTGATTTTCGCACGATTGGAGATCAGTAACTCAAAACATGTGAGACACGAATGTCACAGTCAACACGAAAGGTTTGATATTGCGCGTCAATAAATCGATTTCATTGTACAAACGAATTAGAGAAAAACAATTTTCAACGGAAAAATATTTAATCATTCGTCTTACTATATGTTCGAAGTTTTTAACATAATAATTGGAGTAAACTGAAAACAACTGTTTAAAAATTAAAAATTGATTTTTCACAATTAAAAGTTGATTATTCATGAGATTCAGTAATATCCATAAATGATTGTGTATATAGAAATGTGTAAAAAAAACAAAGTCAATTAGTAAAAAAGAATATACGCATAAATTGGTATTCTAATGTAAAAATATAATAAATATTTTTACATAATTTATTACATGTCTATCTTTATAGGTGACTCTTTTATGTAACGTTTTTGTCTCTTTTATGTCTATCTCTTTACAGGTGACCCTTTTATGTAATACGTTTTATCATTCTCCCATAAAAATAATTGTTTTTATTGAAGTCATAATTCAAATATACTCGAACAATAGGTATTTTTTCTTTCGCAACCGATATAAGTTTGATAACGATAAATTCTAACTCTCTGATGTGATAATCAGAGTTGCGTTCATTCACAGCGATGTAATCATCATAACATTTTTATTTAACAATGATTAAGACGTAAAATATTGTAAAGTAATTGTTTATATATTGCGATTATGAAGTCACTATGGCATTGTTTCAATTTCTTATGAGAAATAATTTGCTTTCGTAGTAATTTTTAATTCAAAATAAAAACGTGACTTATTCAAATGAGCGTATTGTCTGTGAATGTAATGAGTAAATTTACATGCAATTGCAATCCTTGCATTCAAATTGCATTGTCACATTCCTCTCTTTTCGCTTTTTTCGTTGCATTCATAAACGTACATAAAACGTCAGTTACATAAAACGAATAAGTAAACATAATGACGCGGAGTGTCGTAGAATAAAAAGAAAAAAATATCGATTGAAGATTATGAAGAGAGAACCATAAAGATAGATATATAAGACGGAGCATATATAAGACGGAGATATAAAGTCCATTCTTTACGTATCGAAAATAGATTTTATGCGTTCGTCAGTTCGTCTAGTTGATATAAAACTTTATCTGCAATCAGCCGAAGCGACACAATCGGTTCTCGTCGGAAGAGATCGAGAAGAAGAAATACAATATAGAGTTTTTAATCGCAGGTGAGATATAGCGCAAAATAAAGCGGAAGGATTGGGTCCTCTCCAATGATCTAACAATAAGTTTGAAACGAAACCCCGGCGAGAAACATGGAAATTTTGGGTGTAAAATTCGCGCCGTTAAACATACCTTTGGAAAGAAGGCTACAGACCTTGGTGGTCGCGATATGGGTTCTTGCCTCCCCCTTCGGCGATTTTTGGGGATACATCGTTACGGCCTATCTTTTATTCTATACGCAAACAATACGTTACTTCATGCTACTGTATTTCCTCTGGATGTATTACGATTGGAACACTTGCGATCGTGGTGGCAGAAGGTAATGCAATTTTATTAATTTCTTTGCCGGTCTTGAGATGATTCTGATATAAAGTGCCGATGTAAAAACTGTTGTAGAATAAAAATTCTTTTCTATCGTTTTTTGACTCGAGATAATTAATCGATGCTCAACGATTATATGTAATAAATCTGTTGTGACACTTGTAGGCCTTAGGCGCAATAAAAAGAAATTTACCTTAAAACGAGAATCGTTAACGTTTAAAGAATAATTATATCTTATATTTCAGTTATTCGTGGATAAATAGAATAAGAAATAACGTATTTTGGCGTTACTTTTGCAATTATTTTCCGCTGAAGTTAGTAAAAACGGTCGATCTGGATTCAACAAAGTCTTACCTTTTCATCTCCGTACCCCATGGGATTTTGTCAATGGGGATAATTGGTTCATTCGCAACGGATGCAATAGGCTGCAAGAAGCTATTTCCTGGACTAGACATACGCATAATTGCTCTTGATCAACACTTCAAAATACCTCTATTCAGAGAATATGCTTATTCCATAGGTAAAAACTCTTGATGTTATTTTTCACGGTTGTACAATCTTTCATTTCGTAAGTCTTTCAACATTCTATTGAATACTTTCAATATCGGTACAGCATATGTAAATTAGAGACCTATAATCAGAGATATGCCAATGGCGAACAGTTTTTGATTGGTCACTGCAAAATCACGTGATTTTTCTGCCATCTTGTACTCCATGACGTCATTAATGATGTTACTGATGACGTTTATTGACGTCATGCTAATTGTTGCTCGTGTTAAATCTGAGTAAGATCTTGTTTTTTCATGTATTATGTAATATTATAAGTTCATAATATAATAATCTCAATTAGCTTAAATAAATTTTTTTTAAATTGAGAAAGATTGTTTTGCTAGGAAGAACTGTTATAACAATTGAAAAAATTATCAAATTATGTTCATATATTATATATATATTATTATATACCTTAATGCATTAATATATTTATATTATATGTTAATGTATATTTTACACATTTTGCATTTATTATAATATAAATGTAATAATGTAAATATTATAAAAGATAATGAGGAGGATAAAATATAATATAACGTCACTATACATTTAAATGATATACTCAACCTAGAAAATAAGAATAATTAAATCAAGTAGCAGCTCCTTCGTATAGCAAACTCAAGTTACAGTCAGCAAACAGTCAGCAAACAGTTTTGTTGCAGTATGATTAGACTCGAAACACAAGCACATGTGATGTCAATGACGTCAATGACGTACAAGATGGCGGATAGAAATCGTGGTAGTGGTCATTGGCGCATCTCTGATTATAGGTCTCTAATGTAAATGTATTTGAGAAAGAAAGATTTTACGTTGAATCAACATGAAAGATGACATATGTTACGATTTTTCTTGTCTGTAAAAAAAATGCTCTTTTAACATCCTTTTTTAGACGGAATTAATAGAAGAAAAAAATTTTACAAGAGAAATGACTTAACATATCGTTAATAAAAATAATCTTGTATTGCGAAGAAAAAATTATGAGAATCATTTCGAAAAAGAAGAAAAAAAAACGAAACCATTTTAGTTAATTATTAATTGATAAGACACATTCAATATACATAATTAAGACACAATGGTTCTCAAACAGGTTGTTGCGCTGCTAATGCGAAAAGTATCGAGTATTTATTATCAACACCGGCAAAGAGCCCTCATACCGGAAGAGCTACGATACTTATCGTCGGCGGTACTTTTGAAACTATGGAATCGTTGCCAGGTACTTACCGTACCATCGTGAAAAAGAGAAAGGGCTTCATAAAACTTGCTTTAAAACATGGGTAAGCGGCTAATTATTTTTTTCTACATTTTTAGATATATTTTCACATTAATCATATTTATTTGTATTAAATTGTATAGAATCATCGACATATAGTACTTGATGAAGTATGCGGCGAAATTTCTTTGTTCTTTCATGTTGAGAGACGTAGAAAGAGAGAAGTAGATGTGGGGAACGGATCTCTCACTCTAGTCTCTTTTCATTGGTTGAATTTTGTCGAAGGAGAAAGGGAACAGTACCGTATTCTTATAAGTTGGGACCTTTAACTTTATTATTATATATATATGAAGAAACAGCCCACTAAACATGAAATATACAGGGTGAGCCATTTTAATTAACGCACGCAATTATTTCGGAAACAAAGCATTTTAGAGAAAAATGTTTCAGACAAAAGTTTTATGGTTTCGAGGGGGTCATAAGATGGTATCATTGGTTTGACCTTGAAGAGTTATTTGAAGGTCACATGAAGCTCACCTTCAATTTCTTAAATGGAACCTACTATTTGTCATTGCATATTCTTGTAGCTTATCTCGAGAGCTTTCCAAAACACTATAATTAAGTACTTTTTTGTTAAGTACTTTTAGAGTTATGAGGCTTGAAATAATTTCTTAATTTTACATAAACCGTAAAATATCTTGTAAAATATTCATTTTTTGATTATCTTACCTTAATACTTTTATGTACAAAATAATGAGAGAAATCAATTGGTGTAAAGAAAACACATAGTTGTTTTTAAGAAAAAATATGGAATTGTTAATTGCAAATTACATATTTTTTCTTCAAAACAACTATGTGTTTTTTTTACACCAGTTGATTCCTCTCATTATTTTGTACGTAAAAGTATTAAGGTAAGATAATCGAAAAATGAATATTTTACAAGATATTTTACGGTTTATGTAAAATTAAGAAATTATTTCAAGCCTCATAACTCAAAAAGTACTTAACGAAAAGGTACTTAATTATAGTGTTTTGGAAAGCTATCGAGATAAGCTACAAGAATATGCAATGACAAATAGTAGGTTCCATTTAAGAAATTGAAGGTGACCTTCATGTGACCTTCAAATAACTCTTCAAGGTCAAACCAATGATACCATCTTATGGCCCCCTCGAAACCAAACAACTTTTGTCTGAAACATTTTTCTCTAAAATGCTTTGTTTCCGAAATAATTGCGTGCGTTAATTAAAATGGGTCACCCTGTATATGCAATGTTTCAAAATGTTTCATATAGATTTCAAATGAGACGTTTCATGTCTATGTTTATAATATAATTCATAAGTGTCACAACTAAAATGTTTCATAGTCAGAAATATTTCAAATGAAATATCGCAGTTGATATGTATCTGAAATATTCCAAAATTATATTTCATGTATATTTACAAATGATGTAATTCATAAGTGTTACAATTGAAACATTTTATTTTTGCTTATTTCAGAAATATTTCAAATAAGATATTTCAATTGATACGTTTCGGAAATATTCCAAAATTATGTTTCAAGTATATTTACAAATGATGTAATTCATTAGTGTTACAATTGAAACATTTTATTTTTGCTTATTTCAGAAATATTTCAAATAAGATATTTCAATTGATACGTTTCGGAAATATTCCAAAATTATGTTTCATGTATCTTCACAAATGATATAACTTATGAGTGCTACAATTGAAACATTTTATTATTGCTTATCCCGGGAAAGAAAAGTCCATGTCTATTTATATAAAAAAAAAGTAAAATTATATACAGTCTTATATAATTATATATAATACCACATATGATTTTATCAGAGCAGACGTTTTTGTATATGTTTAGATATGATGTCCATCTCCGACCATTTCTGATCATAAAAAATGATATTAGATAACTCACGTCATTTTGTACAATCAGACATAGTCAGATATTGATATCATATCTAAGCATGTATAAAACCAAAGCAAAGGTTAGTTTCATGTATGCTCTGATATAAATCATATATGATATTATATATAATCATTTAATATTATATATGATTTTACCTTTTTTTATATAGACAAATATAATTTTTCCTAAAAATTATATCTTGCATTATATATTTAATTAATTAAAAGTCCTCTTTATAAGTCCTCTTAATAAATATTCTTAATAAATAAGAATATATTCTTAATGAGATAAGATATATAAGATTTTGAAGAGTCTCTTGACTCCATAGTTCCATAAGCCGTTACTACCCCCACGTCGCCTTGTTTCTTTCCACGTCTGTCAATATGATTTTAGTTTCATGTTCCGTCCAGTACTATATGTCCATGGATAGAATAAATCATATATTAAGAAAAATAAGAGAGAAGGAAGGAGAGAGGAAAAGAGTTTGAAGAGTATGAAAACACGATGATGAATACTGATATGATCTGATATGATATAAATACTGTTACTGAACACGACTCAAATCTAATACAATTTCATAATTTAGCACGCCGTTAGTTCCCGTTCTCTCCTTTGGCGAAACGGATTTATACAATCAAGTAATGTATAGTCCAGAAGGATCGACTTTAAGACGTATCCAGAACTACATTCGCAATGTCATAGGATTGCCGCCGGTCATTTTTTCGGGTAGAGGATTCTTTCAATATTCGTTTGGTCTTATTCCATATCGATTACCTGTCACCGTAGTCGGTAAAGTTCTCACTACATTTCATAATTTAATATATACCTTATAATATGTGTATATTAAATTTTCTTAATATTATCTTTTTTTATTCTCTATAAATTGTTATGTTTCCTTTCTTCATTTTAGTTGGCAGTCCTCTCGAGCTGCCGAAAATAGAAAAACCCACAGCTGAGCAAATTGATGAATATCATAAAAAATTTATGGAACATCTAATTAAGTTTTTCGAAACGCAAAAATACAATTATATAAAAAATGCGGAAACAACTACTCTCGAAATTGATTTGTGATACGCGCTCGGATAGGATGATATCATCTAAATTATAAATTTGTCACTTTATTTGCAAGTTTCTCCAACTAATTGTCATTTTCTTAAGAAGTTTAAAATCTTTCGGAAAAACGAAAGTATTAGATATATATTTAATATATAATTTTATATATATTATTATGTTATATATATACGTACATATATATATATATATATATATATATATATTTATATGTACGTATATATATAACATAATAATATATATAAAATTATATATTAAATATATATCTAATACTTTCGTTTATATATATATATATATATATATATATATATATATATATATATATATATATATATATATAAACGATTTGTAGATAGTTATTAATTTTAATATTTATATTTATATTTATATTTTTATAATATTATAATATTAATTTTTTTATAATATTATAATATTATAATATTAATTTTTTTATAATATTATAATATTAATATTAATATTTTTATTATCATTAGATCATAACGTATAAATGGCATTTGACAAGTGATCGCATTCAGATGGTACTTTGCGCTAGAGAAATAGCTAAAACGACAATAAAAATTCCAAAATACCAGAGACTTATTCTTAAAACCTATAATAAAAAAATTGTTTTTTAGAACCATTTTTATTATGTTTTATTATCTTACTCTCCTACTTTGTCCTGCCATTCCTTATAGGCTATGCACTCGCTAAAACTCATACGAGTAAAAAATGCACGCTGGAATATAAAGCGATATCCAGGAATTGGGAATGAACGTGTACAAAATTCTGTCCACGAATTTTCGTAGAAGGAAAGATTTTTTTCGTTACTAAATCTCTCATCTGAAAGACATAAAAACATGCTTAATTTCTTTCAATTCAATAGAGATATTCAATAATGGTAAATATTGTCATGGTAAATAAACCAAATAATTATACATTGCGAGGTCACATATTGCATGGCTGTCGTCGCATCGTAATTCCGAAAATTTCGGCAGAATTTTAGCAAAGTCCGAATTGTAGCATTCCATTAATTCATCGAGCAATAAAACATCTTCAAATACTTGATAAAATAAATAAATATGTATTTTGTAAAAGAATATTCTGTTTACTATATGCTTTGTTCCACACATGTGTATATTAATATAGCATGATTGCGTTACATGTTTTTTTCCACAAGTGCGATAAAAATCAATTGATAAAATTATTTTATAGATTCGATAAAATCACTCACAGCATTCATTCCTTGAATGTAAAAAGGACCATCGCATGTGCTGCATCGCCAATTATAAGAGCAGTTTTCTCAACGTGATAAGGTTTACACTACAAGATGCAACGGATGGATGCCACATGCTTATCCAAATGAATCGGATGGTTATAAAATAAAATGTGCTAATAAAATGGAAATCAATCTTAATCGATATTAACGTTTGCGGTTCTTTTTCGAGGAACTATTGCATTAATCTCTGCTCGCCGATTAGCAAACGATCAAGAAAATGCTCGTCGTAGAATTTCAATAATGCCACGGGTGTTTTCAGTTTTTCCAGCACATGAAATGAGCGAACGAATTGCCGGTGAACGTGCGATCTTTGTTCGGTAACGAACTCATCATGAATTTACCACGCGACCGGTAACAATAAAGATTGTTACCGCTCAACGCGAACTTTTTTAAAAATTAATTCCTTAATTAAAATTTTCAGAAATTAAATCAAGAAATTGTCATCCGTAGGTCAAACAAATGCAATTTATCGGAATTATTGTGATATTTATATACAACACTCGTTATTTTTTCCAGACGTCAAGGAAAGTTCGATGTAACCGTGCTCAATATATGTTTGTATGCAATTAAAGAGCGGTCTTTTAACTATAATTTTTCCTACCTTCGAGTACGCTGTCGACACCAATTATTAAATCAGTTTCTGCATCTTCTATCGTTCCCATTTTCACACTAAAAACAAGAGATATAGTTAAGCGGAAAAAAATGCTTGCTCGTCTAGTCACGATGCTTACTCACTTTAAAAATTTCATTTTTCCCTTTTTCGAATCGGCGTCTACGAGTTTTTTCATTGAAATTGATTTGCATCTTTGGATATTTCTCCGCAATTATCGATAAAATGTAAAAATCGACGGAATGAGATTTAAATGATTCAAATTGAATTAATTTTTGGTTTGACTCGTTATTATGTTCACGCGACTCAAGTCTACGTTATAGAAAAAGGGTGTAACAAAAAAGGTGATATGCGCGAAATTTTTGCGGCTTTACATATACGATGTCATCAGATATCACGCACAAGTAGAAGCTCTTGTAATTTGACTTAAAAAAATAGCTTTTTATATTTCGCATGCAATCATTAGCATTAATTAAAGTAATTTGTGAGATGATTGAGATAATTAAGAGATGTATTTTTAAAAAATAAATTAAGGTAAAAAAACATCGATTAAGAGGAAAAAAAAAATATATTATCCATTATGTGTGCTACAAAGTATTCACAATATATTTTTCTTAGTATTTTTTTCGTTTCTGCAATGGATTTCAATCTTCATTTAAGTTCTCCTCAATCAGTGGCAGACAATCAACCATTGAAAAGTTAAACAGTTAAAAAGAACCTGAATAAAGGTCTAAACTAGAGTTTTCCTGTGGAAGAATTAAAAGGAATATTGTATATAATTTTCTATCTCTGTTTTTACAATAGTTTTATGTACAATTTTTTTCCGCATTTTTAATTTATTTTTAATTTTTTTCCTTACGTAAAATTACCGCTGTATCGTTTATACGTTTATACGTTAAAAATCATTTGATAAACCCACTAGACATGAAACGTACATGTAATGTTTCAAATTGTTTCATATAGATTCCAAGTGATACATTCTATTTGTATGTTTTAGACATATTTCATAAACATTACTATTGAAATATTTCACAATTGCTTATATTATAAATGTTTCTAAAGCAATGTTACAGTTAATACATCTTTTAAACAATTCAAAGTTGCGTTTTATGATTTGTTAATTTCGATACATTTATTTTATATTATTTTATAAATATTTACGAAACATAATTTTGAAATATTTAAAATACATATAATTTGTAATATATTTGAAATGTTCTCAATATAAATAATTATGAAATGTTTCAATTGTAACACTTAAAAACACTAACATTTCGTAAAAATTTTATTTAAAATACGTATAATGGTTATTGCATATATATGTATATTTTCAATTACATATACAACACGTTTATAATAAATTATATTTAGTTACTCCTCATGTTAAAATTCTTATTAATAATACTGTCAAAGCATTTTTCGGAAAACGCGCCTATTATTTTGAACATGCACACATGCGTATATTTCAATATGTATGTGCTCGCACAATGGGTCTTTCTTTCACTCTAACTAATTGCACTAGTGCAACAGTGCAGCTGAAAAGAACAGACCCAACGTACGGAGTGTTCGAGGCAGCGTATCGTTCGCAGTTCGCAGTGTGGTTTCGCGGTGTGCATTTGTAATTTACGTGTGATAAAAAACTATTATTATATCTTTGACATTTTCTTCTTATATGTTCTTTTCTCTGTGTACGCGTCTAAAATTTGTGATATATAGTGCAAAATAAGTACACGTGAGAGTTCGAGTCAATCATCAAGTTTAGTATGTATTTTATCTGTACATTATATATATAGAAATTACTTAATTATTATAGAAGTATTATATGTAATAAATTTCTTATATGTTATGTATCTTCTAACACTTATTTATACCGTAAATAAGAAATTACAAAAATTGTATCAGTGATCCTAACCCTAAAAATCGATTACATCTCAATTTATAACCTTTTTTTGTTTACAATATATGTGTTAGAATGCATATACGAAATAGAGATTACTTTTATTGTGCAATATTTATTTATATTCTATTTTTATTCTAGATACCACAATGGAAGAAAAAAGAAATATCAAAGGTTACAAATAGACATTTCCGTAGGATTGTTCATAATGAACATGCTAAGACCAGAGAACAACTACTGCATGTTATTAATAATAAAATACAGCACTCTTCTAATAATGAAAAATTTAATGAAAAAAATTATAATGAAAATATTTTAAATACAAACAATAGTAATACCGATGGATATAAAAATATTAACTTAGTTAGCAATTCTTCTGAAATTAAACCAACACATTTTAATGTTGATAAAGATATATTTAAGTCGCAGAATAAAATTGCCTTAGCAGATAAAATTGCTCATTGGATTATTAAAAATAACATCTCGCATAATTCTGCAAATGAATTATTATCAATAATGAAATCAGAAAACTTGCTTGTTCCAAAAAATTGTAGAACATTGCTAAAAACTCCTTCATTATGTAATATTGTAAATATGCCACCTGGTGCATATATACATTTAGGTATTGAAAAAGGCATAATTGAAAAGATGAAAAATACATTTAGAAGCAGAGGACAATGTTATTCCTACAAAAGATGATATTCCTGTAGACAATTGTAGTAAGTTTTAGCTTTCAGCATTTACACACACACATATGCACACACACACACACAAATACACACTATAATTATAGAAATAGAAATAAAAACATAGATACAAATCATATTTATTTTTTACAGCTACTAGAACTCTAAATACTATATTAGGAAATATACTCGAAATAAAATTAATGTGTAGACGAATAGACGAGCGTTTACATATTTTAGAAAATAATGGCAATAATGTAAATATTCACCGTAATATTAACTTGCTTCCATCATTACCAATGGATTGTCTTGAAAATATTAATAATTTTGAAATTATATTAGTATCTGAGGAAGCACAATCACAGCTGGTATGTACAATTTTATCTTTGTTTTTAAATTGATATTTAATGCGTTAGGAATATGATCAATAAATAATAATATTTTAGGTTAATATGTTAACTATGATTGGTGGAACAAATGAGAAAGATGCAATGAAGAGGATATTGCAAAAATTATTCACAAATAATTTGGCTTCAAAGTGTTCTTGGACAGGAGCTAAAAATAATTTTAAATTAAAAGATTTGAAACTAATTATGTGCATGAAGAGTAAGTTGTATACAAAATATTGTTTCCCCATATCTTACACATATTTTATTTTATATTTATTTTATTTTTGTATCTTATAAATATTCATTTCTTCAGATGCCATTAAAAATATCTGTCCTATTATAACAGAAGCACAATTTGAGGAGATTTTGAAAGCATGGTTTAGACAATCAACTCTGCGATTAAATCGTGAAAATGCAAGAAATGAAAATGCAAGGAATGAAACTGCAAGAAACGATACTGCGACAGACGACGTAAACATATAATATTTTCATTTTTATTTTTAAACAAAAAATTTGATTTTTTATTCCACGAGTTTATTTTCTATAGCATTTAATATATGAAATTAATAATTATATAATTAATTTAAATTAAAATAATATATTTATATAATGGCAATAATTATTTTATATAATATTTATATTATTTTAAATACTTATTCTTTTTTAAACGCATTTAAGTGATTAAATTCTTACATTTATTTAATTTCAGTTGCAATTTACGAAAGTTTAGTTAAAAGTTATAAAGTTTTTAAAATATTTTATTATAAAATACTATACATGTATATAATTGTATATACAGATATAAAATAATTATTTTTTATTTTAGTATTAACGATATAAATATTTATATATTACGTAATACTTTAATATTATGCTATGATAATAAGAAAGAAGTTTTTTTTGCTTTATCTATGTTTTGTTTCAAATATAATATTTTTCATAGAGAGTTTACGATCTTCAATTTATATTAATTTATGTTATGTATAAATATTAAATTAAAATAATAATTATTTTAATAAATTGCGAGTTATACTTATGCAATTAAATAAATAAATGTATTATTTCATGAAATGTTGTTATTACGTCCATTTCAATTCCAATTTGCTTATATATAGTCGGTGATTATATATAATATAATTGTTAATAGTAAGAACTTTTAACAACATAACTTTGTTGACTTTAATCTATTTTTACGTATAACATATTAACATAACAATATATATTATACTTAAAAAATAGTTAAAATAGTTAAAATAGTTTAAATCGGTACATTATGTAGTTAAAAGTTTTACTATTGACTATAAATATATTATTGTGTATGTAGCTGTAAATATATTATAGTAATATACCATAGTAACATTTAAATACTATTTCCACAAAATGTTTATGATACAATATCAAGAAATGTTTCTATAATGTTTCTTATGTAAGTATCTGAATGCGGACATTAACCGTTTATGTTACCTCTCTAAAATGTTTCTGTATACATCTCTAAAACAATTCACGTTACAAAGAAACATTATCGAAACGTATTAAATACATTACTTTGTATAGTGGGAAATCGTCCATATTTATATTTCGAATAGTAAAAAAATAGTCATTCAATAAAATCACATTAAGACATCGCCTGTTAATGGAATCTGTCGCTCGTTGATCAAATGGGCGTAAAGACACGTCCGACCTCCTCCCACATACATCCCTATCTTTCTCTGGAGGCCTGCCCCGGCCCTATCTTAGGGTCCATCCGCCACTGCTATTTGGTACAGTGGGGATTTTAGTATATACTAGAGGGATCTTGGGGGATGTGGTCACTCTACGGCGTTGTGCTCGTCGGTGCCGTTTTATATGGAAGGCCAGTCGGAAGCCAGCATGTACGCGAATACCTCCACCGGCACTTATTTGGTCAGCGAGCGACCTTTTCAAGGATCCTCCATGGCAATCGGCATTGCATCCATCGAGCAAGATACCAACATCGCTCTGGAGTCGCATATCACTGTGTTAAAAAGCAGCATTAGGTGTGAGGTCTGGATAGCTCAGTGGTCTAGAGCAGTTGCCCGGAAAGCGAAAGACTCGGGTTCGATTCCCGATCCAGCCACTTGCGCCTCACATATTTTTCTAGTCTGCGAATATTGTTTTCTAGCAATTATTCGTTAGGCTGAAAAATGTGTGAATGCTCTCTCCACAGGATATGCGTCAATGCCGTTGCCACGGATGGATTCTGTCGCTCGTTGATCAAATGGGCGTAAAGACACGTCCGACCTCCTCCCACATACATCTCTATCTTTCTCTGGATAGATGCACTGCAAAAGAAATAATTAACGTGTCGAAACGCATGAATGAAAAGTTATGCAAAGTTACGCACGAGAATGCAAAAGGCATTTTGATAGTTCGAAGTGATAAATTGATGAACGTAAACTCATATTTCCCTTGACACTATCGTAAAAAATTCTTTGTAAGAATTCTTTGAATTTCTTGTAGATTGTCATTTTTATTAATTATATTGATAAAAAGATGTCATATATGTGTCAACTTGCATATCGATGTATTATCTTAATAAATTAGTACTAAAGTGAATGACGAGGGAATATTAATTTCCGACAGTAAATTGTGATAAAATTAATAATTAAATCCTGAAGCTTTAATATAATTTTTAGTATTATTTATCTGATCGATATTCATAGACTACCTAATGACCTCTTTTAGCGAAAAAATACGTGGCTAATGCTCTGTTACGTCCAGATCCTTGAATGATAAGACCGTTTGGAAGAGCGTAACCTACTTACCCTGTGACACATTTGTTAAGGGCGTGTGTGTGGATCAAGCGAACCGTGAAGGGCCTGGCACAGATCAATGATCGAAATGATCTCTTTAATTCTGTGGCTTTCGTAGGCCTATCCACTCAGCGGTCCCTTTTTGATAAGGGAAATTAATCCTTTTCACTCAGGACGGGACTGTGCGATCTCAGGATTCAGGGAAAAGAACGGGTTAGAAAAAATAATAAAAGAATCATAGAATTAAAATTAAAATTTTATTTATGAGTTAAATTGAAGAAAAGAAATACAATTACAATAATTGTGAGATTTGAGATATAAAGACGAGATCTTTAACGCGTAAATGTGATTGAGTGTGTGTGCATGTGTGTAATATAAATAATTTTCGCGGATGTTACATTGGTTCGGAGGTCGTCAATCAGGATCAGCTGGGAAAAACCTACACTTATGCCCGATTTCACCAACCGCGTTTTAACTTTAATCTTAGTTTAACTCACTCTTTCTCCTTCTAACTCTTCCTTTAGAAAGAGACAAAGAGTGAGTTGAACTAATTGTAAGATTAAAGTTAAACGCGGTTGGTGAAATCGGGCATTAATAATTTAGCCCTGACTGGGGCTTTATAATAATTATGTTTCTATCAGGAAAAATTTTAATATACATATCATACATCTGTGTGTGTGTGTGTGAATATAATAGAGGGTGGGCATATGGGATCAGGAGTTTCGAATTGAATAGTGGAAGGAGGAAACTTTTTCCACAGGGCTTGAATGGGAAGTCCCCCAATGGAAGTTGGTATCCCGGCAGGTATTAAGGAATGATAGCATCAGCGCTCCTGCTGATTACAAAATTGTGCAATTCCTCGTGATCCACGGGACTTGGGTCCAAAATGCCTCCTCAGGAATCGGGAAATCAAGGCGGGGAAATAAAAAATAGTTTAGTGTGTCGGGACAACTGGGTTCGGGAGTCTCGCGATTATTCGCCGCCTCCTTAGGAGGTACTCGAAGTCGTGGGAACTTCCTTCGAGGTCGGACAAGTCTCTCGCAAAGTTTTCGAGAGCCTCGTCGAACTCGGACGATTCCTGGAAATCGCTCCGAAAGAGAGAGAGAATCGGATTCGAGGGTTATAATCAGTATGAAAGGAAACCTTATCGGGGTTACTAGACGGGGCAAAGGGATATATTTTGCAAGTGGAGAATGGAGAAGTAGGTGAAGGGGGATGCTCCGGAGAGGAGACTGGAGAATAGCTATGTGCAAGGATAGGAGAAAGAAGTGAATGGTGATTGTGTGTATTGTTTTCTTAAAATTATTATTATTATTTTCTAAACTATTATTTTCTATACTATCGTTTTTTAAATTATTGTTTCTTAAACTACTATTTTCGAATTTAATACACTACTCAAAAGAATCTAGGGAACACTTTTCATACCCTAAAAATTGGGCTATTTTCAAACCGCTGAAACTCGTCGAAAAATCACCGTAGAAAAAAAATTAAAAAAGCATTTTGAAGCATGAAGTTTCAACTTTAACGCGCTATCGGTGGTTTTTTAAAAATCTTTTATCTTCCTTATTCTGCGCTTTAAAAAGGAACACACTGTTTAGTTCCTTAAAATTATGTATTTTTAACACGCTGCAACTTGATGAAAGAAATTTTTTTCGAGAAATTCAACTCAAGCTCTATAAATTACAACATTTTCTCTGTAAAATGCTTCTTTAAAAATCTTTCTACGATTTTTTTTGACCGAGTAATGTGATTTTGAAAATAAACCAGTATTTTTTAGATATGATATCGATACTCGGTGAAAAATCATCGTAGATGCAAAATAAAAAAAGCATTTTGAAGCTTGAAACTTCAACTTTAACGCGCTATCGTTAGATTTTTTAAATTTTTTATCTTCTTTTTTCTGCGCTTTAGAAAAGAACATTGTGTTTTTCCTTAAAATTACGTTTCTTTGACACTCTGCAGTTCGATAAAAAAATTTTTCTCAAAAAATTCAACTCAATATCCATAAACTACAACATTTTACCTACAAAACGCTTTTTTAAAAACTTTCCTACGATTTTTTTTGACCGAGCTACATAACTTCGAAATCAATATGAAGAAGAGCGTCTGCAAGCGGTAATTGATCAGAGAGGAAGTAACACACGCTATTAAACACATATGCACTCACGCGCGCACGCGTGCTGGCGCGCACACACACACACACACACAGAGAGAGAGAGAGAGCAGAGAGGGTTTGGAGTCATTAAATACTGCAGGAGTGACGAACTGCGGGGTCCTTATCTCTGCTATGTAAAACACACACACACACACACACACACACACACACACACACACAACACATGATGTGCAAAATCCGATCGGCAACCTCCACGTGGTGCACATTGGATAACGCTAATGCCGGCGGTATACATCATTTTACATATTGGTTTCGAAGTTATGTAGCTCGGTCAAAAAAAATCGTAGGAAAGTTTTTAAAAAAGCGTTTTGTAGGTAAAATGTTGTAGTTTATGGATATTGAGTTGAATTTTTTGAGAAAAATTTTTTTATCGAACTGCAGAGTGTCAAAGAAACGTAATTTTAAGGAAAAACACAATGTTCTTTTCTAAAGCGCAGAAAAAAGAAGATAAAAAATTTAAAAAATCTAACGATAGCGCGTTAAAGTTGAAGTTTCAAGCTTCAAAATGGTTTTTTTATTTTGCATCTACGATGATTTTTCACCGAGTATCGATATCATATCTAAAAAATATTGGTTTATTTTCAAAATCGCATTACTCGGTCAAAAAAAATCGTAGAAAGATTTTTAAAAAAACATTTTACAGAGAAAATGTTGTAATTTATAGAACTTGAGTTGAATTTCTCGAAAAAAATTTCTTTCATCAAGTTGCAGCGTGTTAAAAATACATAATTTTAAGGAACTAAACAGTGTGTTCCTTTTTAAAGCGCAGAATAAGGAAGATAAAAGATTTTTAAAAAACCACCGATAGCGCGTTAAAGTTGAAACTTCATGCTTCAAAATGCTTTTCGAATTTTTTTTCTACGATGATTTTTCGACGAGTTTCAGCGGTTTGAAAATAACCTAATTTTTAGGGTATGAAAAGTGTTTCCTAGATTCTTTTGAGTAGTGTATTTTCTAAGTTATTTTTTGCTAAACTATTATTTTCTAAACTGGATTTTAATTTATCATTTTATCTAATTGGATTTTAAATTACCGTTTCTGAGATGATCAGGGTTTGTAGCTTCTTGAGCTTATTGTTGCCTACGACGATTCTGACGATTCCGGAACCGCAATATTGTGCGTCGATTACCGTATCGCGGCACTAATAAAATCCGATTTATGATTTACTATTATCACTGTAACTATTGTTTATAATTTACTATTATCACTGTAGCTATTGTTATTATTATTATTATTATTTTTATTGTCGTTGGGAAACGATCCTTAAGTTTTATTATAGAAATCACTTCTCTCCTTATCATTTCTAGATTTCTTTTTTTTATTCCATTAATTTAATTTAAGTTTCAATTTAATTAACATATCGAGAGAAAAAAGTGGGAAGAAGGAATATATAAATATAGTAGTCGAGTAAGAGGGTAGAATAAATAAGAGAATAAAATAAAGGAGGTAATGAGTCGCGAATCACTTTGCAGAGACTCTTGACGATTAAAGGAAAATGAAAGGATTTAATCGCGAATCACTCTTCAGAGAGTCATGGCGATTAAGGAGAAAGTAAAGGACTTAATCGCGAATCACTTTGTAGAGATTCACGGCGATTAAGGAGGAGGTAAAGAACTTAATCACTAATCACTTTTCAGAGATTCACGATAATTAAGGAGAAAACGAAGGACTCAATCGCAAATCACTTTTCAGAGATTCATAATGATTAAGGAGAAGGTAAAGAAAAGAAAAAGAGGGGGAGGAACGTGAGGGACTGAGATAATAAATTTTATTGTTCGATTGCAATTTAAAATTAGAAATTACTTGCTTAATTACTGAATTATTTGGAGATCTGATTTAAATTTTTTTCTATCAACTTTACTTGTTGCAAATTTAAATTGATTGCTAAGGATCGTTTCGTGAATGAGAAACAACAAATAAAAATATAGGAAATAAAAGCAAGACAGTATGTGAACTTATTACTTATAGTGTGCGTTGTATATTTATTCTCCATAGCTCGAATCCGTCGGAGAGAAGTTCTCAACCCTGGCTGGTGTTTGAGAATTAGCAAGAGGGTTCGTCAATTCAGCCAGTTCACTTCCACAAACTATGTTAGTTGTTGCGATTTGTTATGATTCACTTGCACAAACTTTAAATGAATTAACAAAACGGAATTGAATTCTGAGAGCAAACTGAACTAAAAGTGAACTGTTGAACTGATTTCAAAAAGATGGTAAAAACCAGACTGAAAAACTGTGTTTGTTGCGACTTGTGCTCACATTTTTAAAGTCATTGCTCCTCCTCCTCACTGGATAGTGAGAATCTTTTTTAGACGAATTAGAAGATTTCAATTTCTTCCTTTTTAGGGATAAGAGATTGATTTTTGAAAGGAGGGCTAATTTTTAATTTTTAATTGGTTAAGCTCATTGGCTTGAGATTTAGCTCTAAGTGAAGAGTGGGAGTAGGTTGACTAATTTATTGTTCAGTTGAGAATTTACTCATGAGTCTGTGTCAAGTAGCCTGTGAAATGTATGTATCAACTCAAAGAGGTTGTTTAGTTTTCTTTTGATAATTTCCTTAAAATGCAGCGTGGTTTTGTTTAGAATTATCGAATAGAAGGATTTCAGATTTCGTGACATATGGAGCACTATAAATATACGAGGCACTTAGATTTTTACGTGACAGCTGTAATTGCTTTACTAACTTTAATAACATTTGTTTTAGAAATCTTAAGTTTATAACTACTGGCTATTATATTACACATTATATTATTAAAGATAAGAGAGCTTTAATTATTTATTAAAAATAAGAGAGCTCTAATTATTTAACTTGATAAACAATTAAATTCTTTGAATTCTTTAAATTAAATATTAATAAGTTTGTTCCACATTCTTTTATGTTATATTGTGTGTGTGTGTGTGTGTGCGCGCGCGCGCGAATATATTTTTCGTATATTATTACAAATTATATATAGAGATTTATATTATAATTTTAAGTAATGCACTTAAAAATTCTTGCATTAAAACATGAGATAAACATTCTAAAATAAGAAAATATTTATTAGCAACAAAAATAATATTGCTGCGAGAGTATTTCGCAAATTAATCATACACTTTTCTCGAGTGTCAAACTTTATATAAAAATAATAACTTTGTATAATCGTTTTTCCGTCACAATATAATAAAATACGTGTCACGTGTGATCAACATCGAGAGTGTCGTGCAATTATCATATATACCATGCAATTATCTATTGATTAATACGCGTGATCGTAATTAATATATTTTCGTGAGTGAATGACAAATGTTTTCGTGTGTACGATGTTAGAAGGTTTTACAGTAAAAGAGCACACAGTAATTATAGTAAGAGTTATGTGTATATTTAATTAAACAATATATTTCAATTAATGTTCGTGATATAAATTTGACCATATTTTGAGTTAAATATATATAATAATAAAATGTTTCTTAGTCGTATAATATTTTAGTTGTAAAATCAGGTGTGTATATATTATTTGTGCAACAATTTATTAACGTTTTATAGACTTATATTATACCATTTATAGAATAGAATTTTGTAAACATTTATAAATGAAATTTTTCTCATAAATTATATACGTTTTCAATAAACGTTTCTTCGATTACATAAATATACGATTTTAAAAAATAAAATAGACGCAGATACATTCTATAATTAAACGTTTCTTTTCGTATTCTTATATAATATTTTTCAACGCATAAAATCTGTTTTGTTTTATGCAAACGTAATAAAAATGGATATCATTATCGTATATTATACGATTGTATAAAAACCATAAAAATAATAAATTTTCAACATTTATAATAATTTCACGAACTTCCTTTTATAAACGTATCAAGATATATATATGTATTGCATTATATATACAATAATTATCTCTATAATATACGTGCATGTTATATTGACATGCATATTTTGAATTTTGATTATAGTATTTAATAATTTTATGAATATCTTCCTTCCCCTGAAACTAATGTGACACATAATTTTATTGTTAGAATAATAATAGTAACGAAATAATAACGTTTTTATTTAACCGAGTTATTACAGTAAAATGATATACTCATAAGTATATCAGTACAAATTTTACTCATTGACTCACATGCTGGTGAATACATATTCTAATACATATAATGACTGTTTTACAGTTTGACAAGATATATTATTGCATTAAAATATAAATATTTTGACGATTTATAAAATATATTGCATGGCTTACATGCAATTACAGCTTATTGGAATAATCATTGCATTTTAATGTGTAAGTGTATTCTGAAGTGTATATGTTTCATTTTCTGTGAAGAAAAATAAATTTATGGTTTAAGTGCATACACACACACACACACACACACACATATATATATATATATTCAACGATAAGTATTATATATAAATTTTAATATCAAAATATATTAAAATATTAATTTATTACTATACATACTATATAATATAAATTGTAAAGACGTCATTAAGATGTCTTTTATAGTATTATAACAGGTCTTTATTAAGACGTCTTTAAGATATCTTTAAAACGTCTTATGTCCCGTTTGTTTTGTTTGGAAGTATTGCCAGCATATGCAACAAAGAACGTTAATATTCGTCTTTTGTTAAAACAAACGCTCTCTCGACTCCGCGGTGAGCTGCTGCCGCGCCGTTGCTACATCACTTCACAGTGTCGACAGCTCCACACGGATCATAGCGTTCCTGCTTACCTATTCCGAAGCTAAAATACTCGCCTGGTCCGAAAGCTTAAAATCTTGTCGGATAATATTTTACTTTAATTATCGCGCAAATGTGTTTGTACGTTGATGGTGTTGTTGATCATTTCTTTTATTGACGATTCTGTGTGGCTTACAAAAATTGAATTTCGACAACGTTTTCAAAGGTAAAAATTTTATTATATTTTTATATTTTGTTTCTCTTCTTTTTTTTCTATTCTTTATGTAATTGCAGTAAAAGTGTTTATACATTAGTATTTCATATTAACAATTATAATGGTTTTAAGGTTTTCATTGTATTACATAAGAGAGTTTTTTATAATTAATTTTTTTAATAATTTGAAGATTTATTAGTTAGAAAGACTAAAATGTTTATTATGCGCATGTGCCATATTTGATTAAATTTTAAACATTAAAACACATTTACAAGTTCGCAAAAGATTAATGTAATAGTTTTTTTTCCTTTATCTTAAAATTATTGTGTTGCTTACAAATAATATGTAAATTGATTTTGTATTATTTACAGCTATATTATCTATAGTATTATATAGCTTTTCCTAAACAGTCTTGCTTATAATCGCGCTTTTATGGCCTCAATATATGCAATTCTGTATTAATAATAGAGATTTTATATCTGCTCTTTTATTACATTTATTATTACATTTTGTTTTATTATAGGTATTTTAAAAATTGTTTAGAGATGTAAATGTTACATTAAAAAATATCAGATCTCTTATTTTCAATATTTTATAATTGTTATTCACCGTTATATAAATCATTAAAATTAAAATTAAAATTAAAATTAAAAATGTGTGAGAATACGAAGCTTCTGAGCAATCGACAGTTGCGTCGAAAGATAAATAATGCAGTACAAAACATATTATTGTCTTCGTGCACACAAACAAATAATTCTAATTTAACTTTTACAAATACACAAAATTTATGTTCACCTACATGCTATACAATTGGGAATAATGAAAGTGTTGAAATCGCTGTAGATACAGTAAATGCTACTAATAAATCTCCTTCCACATCAATGCTCACAGAATTAAATTTTAATAACATAGATGATGAATATACATTATACATTGACGACAGTGACAGTTCTAGTGCTGAGAATAATGAAAATCATAATGATAACAGTCTCATAACACATACATTTGTAGTAAATCCAGTCAATTTTACAAATAATTTGCGTAGGCTAGCAATCAATAATAATTTAACACGCGCAGCGTTAAATATGATTTTAGAATTAATTAATCCAGCCTATCCATTTTTACCGCGTATTGTTAGAAATCTATTACGTACTCCTAGGAAATTGGAAACTATTTCTTTTGATAATGGCGAAATGTATTATTACGGTATTCAGAAATGTTTGACACGTAAATTACAGAATGGCGGATTGAGGGGCGAAATTTTAATAATTAATTTAATTATAAACATTGATGGTTTACCCATATTCAAGAGTAATAGAACTAATTTGTGACCAATGTTAGCTCGTAGCGATGATATCGTAGATTCATGTCCATTTATGATTGCATGTTTTTGTGGCGAAGGAAAGCCAATAAATCTTGAAAAATATCTAGAACTTTTCATTAAAGAAATAATTTCTTTACGAGAAAACGGGTTTCAATACAACGGGAAAATATTTAATGTTGAAATTGAGTGTTTTGCAGCTGATGCGCCCGCAAGAGCCATGCTAAAGATGATCAAAGGGCATACAAGTATGTACGGATGCGAAAGGTGTACTATTAAAAGAATAAAAAATCGAATTTTTTTCCAACTAAAATAAGTAATTCAGTAATTTTGAGAACAAAACACGACTACATAGGTGAAGAGACTAATAATGATCATGTGAAAGGAAAATCGCCATTACTTGCTTTAAATATAGATCTCGTAAAGCAATTTGTATTGGATCCTATGCATTTAATATATCTAGGTGTTACGAAGCGTTTGCTTGTGAAGTATTGGGTAGAAGGAGGGTGTCACTGTAAACTTTCTCGACATAATCTTGCAGCAATTGATTATAATATACAAATAATACGTAAATTCGTCACGTCTGATTTTTGTCGAAAACCTCAAGTTTTAGTAGACTTAAAAAAGTTTAAAGCAACTGAGTTTCGATTCATTCTTTTATATAGCGACGTAATAATTTTTTACAATATTCTTGACGACGTAAAATATCGACACTTTTTACTATTTCACGTAGTAGTTACTATTTTATCTAGCGCACCTTTGATCAAGGCTTACATACATGTAGCTGAAGAAGCTATGAAAAAGTTTGTTCTTGTTTTAAGCCATTTATCGTATTTGTGTATAATCGAAAATTTGTTTAATGTGCTTTCTTATGAATAGCAGGTATTACCGAAAAAAGTAAAATATGATTATATAGGTTGTTACAAAAAATCTATAGGAATTATGTCTCTAAACAATAAAAAAATATGCCCTTGTGGAGTTTTTAAATGGTAAAAAGAAAGAATGTGCCGTCGTCCCATTGATTTAGCTAATAAATGATCGAATGAAATGCTATTGGCCAAAGACTAGATCTCAAGAAGTTTTTGATTCACTGGTATTGGAAAATGAACCATATGACGTTACATGGATGAAATACAAAGTTCACCGAGTGTTAAAAGTTTCAGGTAAGGATTAGTGTAAAGGAGAAAAATATAGACTTAATCAATTTTTATTTTAATTTATATAAATTTATTCTAAGGAAATTCTGTATATATATGTAACCGTTTATATCTCCTTTTTCTATACGCGTCTCTTTTATAATATGTGTATCTTAGATCGATTCTTACATCGTTTTCATATTTTTTGTACTTTTTGTTTACCAGATGCTGAAGATGGTCCAAATTTAACGACCGAAACATACGAAATAAACCTGCTTTAACTCACATATCTCAATTTATTGCGCTCTACTTACCGCGCTCGGCTCTTTATTTGCCTGTTCTTTATTATTTATAGTTTGTCTATTAGAGCCTTTTTTCTTGCATCTTAATATATTAAAATGTTTAATTAAATATTATATTAATTAATTTAAAAAAAATGTATTAGCACATTTTATCTGCTAAATCTAAAATGTACAGCATTTATGCATTTTTAGAAAGAAACATTATTTTATGTACAGTTGGTTTTACGAATCTTGATTTATCAGTTTATCTTGTGAACTGTCGTATTACTTTGCAATAGAATTATATTTGATGATAACTTAATATGCAATTGTATTCAAAGTATATGTGTGTAGGTAAATCTTAAATGTGTAATAAAATTTTTTGTATCGATATTTTTTGTAGAAAACATCAGAATATCATTATTTAAATAAATGTAAAAATTGATATTGTAAATATTAGGAATCATAATAATTAATTATAATAATTAATCCTACATCTTATTTTTTTATTTTTATGTGGAAAAAATAAAACTAGTAGTAAAGTATATCAGTTTCGATTTAATGTAGATTGAGTTAGATATATATAGTTTATATATATATATATATATGTGTGTGTGTGTGTGTGTGTGTGTGTGTGTGTGTGTGTGTATATATATTATTTAAGAGATATATAAGTTTGTATAGTATTTATATATAAGAGTTATCTACGCACATATACTTTGAATACAATTGCATATTAAGTCATTATTAAATATAATTCTATTATAAAGTAATACGACAGATATATCAAGATAAACTTATAAATCAAGATTCGTAAAACCAACTGTACATAAAATGTTTCTTTCTAAAAATTTCAGTAGAATATTTATTCCCTATTATAATCTGATATTGTTTTATAGGTTCGTTATCAAAAAATACGCAAAACGATGTTGAATTTAATGGACATACATCGTCAAGATTTGAAATAGGTGCAGGAACAACAATGTCACAACAACAATTTCAAAAATACGTAATAGAGCGAATGGAGAAGATAACAATTTTATGTGAGCAGAACAATGCCTGTACAAATCGACTTTTACAAACTATGATGATATCCTTAAATCCTACATCAAAACCGGATGGATTGCCTGAATTATCATTAAAAAACGATGATGATTTTAAAAAGTTAGAAGAACTGTTATCTATAAAAACAGTAGATGGAGGCCGAGAAATACCCGGACCTGCTTATACCTATCTGGTTTGGTTTAAAATTCTACTAAAAATTACGTCTACTTTTGTAATTTTAAAACAATTAAACTTGATTAATGTGCAACTATAATTTTTCATAGAAAGGACGTCTTTCCACTATTGGAGGTGCTGATCAAAGAGCCAGCGTAATGAATATGTTGAAATTTGTAATCACAAAGTTAGCAATGACGTATAACTGGAAAAGACAAAAGAAAAGAAGTTTCGAAACCACAAAATTACGGGAAGTTATTACAGGTACATATAATGCAGTCTTTTCAATGGATTGAAATAAGTTCATATTATAACACTATTTACAAACTATTTATCTCTATTTATCTATTATAAATCAATTATTATATTCTTTATTTCTTTTATCACAATAACTCTTTAGAAAATTGTAATATAATATATATACATGTGTGTGTATATATATGTATGTATGTATGTATGTATACAGGGTGTAACTGAAAAAAACATACATAAAGCACACTATCAAATTTTGTAGCTAATTTGGAAATAATTTTTTCTCAGCGAAAATGGAAGAAAAGGTCATTACTTTTTGCATGTTCCCAATTTTTGCCATCTTATATCTTTGTAACAAAGCTTTAAATTAAAATTCTATTAAAGTAAACTCTACCTGAAATTAACTGAAGAATGTAGTTTTGTTAATATTTTAATTCTACAAAGTTTAGTTTGTGAGAAGCTTTTCTTTTTCAATCATTGATAACTTGAAAATTATTGGTGCCTCGACATTTTCATTGAGGAAAAAGCATCTCCAAATTGGCCAGAGAATTTGATTGTGTGCTCCGTATTATGTTTATTCAGTTACACCCTGTACATGTTATATATGTATATAAAAAAATAAAAATATATGGATTTATTTAATATAGAAGAATGTAGTACAATAAGAAGTAACGAATTGACTGTGTTACAACGACGGCAAAGGCAGGACTGACTAACTGCTCGCTGCTGCTCGTCGTTTTATATCTTAACTTAACGCATGTGAAGAAAACCGACAAACGAAACTTATTTTTCGATAACGGTCTCGGAGAACCGTATGATCTAGCCGCAATACACAGCGACAGGAAGTGCGCTTGTAACAAATAAAAATTTATCTCTTAGTGGCGGCTCGCTAAAGGATCCGGCAACCGTATAATCTTGCCATAATACGCCGCGACCGAACGCAAGACTACGCGAGCCGGTACATCAAACGTACTTTTAACCCTACATATATAATAATTGATTTATAATATAATAATATAATATATTATAAGAGATAAATAGTTTGTAACACATTGTTCTTATATTATTTCAATGTCCAATCCATTGAATAGATTTATTATACACACACACACACACACACACACTTATAATAACAAATTTTCATCAACTTTTTATTTCTCAACAAATAATATGTTTCTTGTAGGACTTTTTATACTGAAAAAAAAGGTTTGTAAAAAAATTTCATCACCTTTCAATTTTTATAATCTCCGACTTGTATTTTTTATGTAATAACGCAAATGAATAATATATGTAATAACTATAAAAAATGTAAATTTTTTTACAATATGGAAAAATAAATGTGATAGTATAAAGCTTTTTATTGTTTATGTATGCAAAATTTAAAATAATATATTTTAAAATTATAAAATTTATTGGGGCAATTTAATGTCAAAAAAATAGTGTATATATATATATAGTACAAACACGCACACATTTTTTTGACATTAAATATTGCCCCAATAAATTGTACAAAATTTAAAATATATTATTTTAAATTTTATTTATAATATATTATTTTAAATTTTGTATACATAAACAATAAAAAGGGTTTTATATTATCACATTTATTTTTATATATTCTAAGAGAATATTTAAATTTTTTATAGTTATTACATATATTATGAATTTGCGTTATTACAATACATAAAAAATTTAAATCGGAGTTTATAAAGATTGATGGAATTTTTTAAAAAGCATTCTTTTTTTTTATTCTTTTTTAGTGTGAAAAGTCCTACAAGAAACACATATTATTTAAGTGTAATCTTTATTAATCTTTTTAAAATACGTATATTTTTAATATATAAAAATTTTTATTTCTTGCAGATGCTGTTAAAATGCAATTTAAGGGAAATAATTCTTCCGATCAATGCATTAAAGATGCCATACAATCGTGGCTAAAGTTGGCCAAAAGTCGCCACGTGTATAATGCAAACGCAAAAAAATTAAAGATGAAACTAATTTTTTCTTATTATATATTTTATATTATATATTTTTTCTTATTATAATTACTTATTATATTATAGTAAACAATAAAGTTTTGAAATAAATTAGTCTATAATAATACTAATTCTTTTATTAATTAAATAACATATCTTCTAAAAAATAAAAGAAAATTACGATTGAAATTTGTTATTATTTTATTTTATATTTAGTGACATATATTCTTTGCACTAAATCTCATTACTTTTATTATTATTGTAGCTATACAAGGTGTCCCATTAACTTACACAGCACAATATTTCGGAAACTAAGATTTATCGACAAAAGTGTTTCAAACAAAAGTTATAATGTTTTAAAATATCTTTTTATTGATTTTATTACTTTGATCTTGGGTAGAGTTGTCAAAGTCAGGGCAAAATTATCTTAAATTTTTAAATGAAATCACATTTTTTTAATGTAAACTGATTACCCTATCCAAGGTCAAAATGATAAGATCAATAAGTAGATATTTTTAAATCCTACAACTTTTGTTTGAAACATTTTCTTCGATGAAGCTTAATCTTCGAGATATTTTGTTGTGTAAGTTAAAATGGGACAACCTGTATAATTGTATATAATACGTTTATTTAAAAACAAAAATCATTTAAAAGTATAATAAAAATAATGTATTTTAAATAGTCATTGCAATACATATTTTAAATAGTAATTGCAATACGTATTTTAAATAGTCATTACAATACGTATTTTAAATAGTCATTGTAATACGTTTATATAGGTACTCGTAATTCGTAAAAATTATGTATTCATAAAACGTAGTTTATTAGTTTATCAAATACGATTTTAATTGGTTTGAGAATAGCATTAAAAAACGAATAAATATAGTTTATGACAACGTATATCAGTAGGACATCACAACTAAAATTATACGCAATTGATATACGTTAAATCTATCACATTTAGGCCCGTATTTATAGTCGTTTCTCGAGTCTCGTCTCAAGAACGTATCAGATGAGATACTCAGATTGGAGTTTTGTGTCTTGAGATACGAACGGTTCAATAGTTACATTTTGATTAAAGATCACTTGAGACTGTATTTAATTGAAAAATGGAATAATTACTCACATGAAATTCGTCTTGAGATTTAAAATATTGATTAAAGCAGCGATACGCGCTTGTTTGAGTAATCTTTTTTTAAATAAGTATCAAAAGTGACAGAATGTCATCGATACAAAAAAAGAAAAATTTTACATCTTTTGAAAAAAAGTTTTCACTTGAATGCATGGTCAAGTACAAACATGTTATTGAAAATAAAAAAACGGATGGCAGTTCCATTAAAGCCAAGCAAGAAGCATGGCTCAAGATTGCATCTGCTTTCAATGCTAGCACTTATATTAATGAAAAGGTAATTATTATATAATCTAATTATATCTGTATCTTATTATATCTGTATCTCTTAATAAATTCCTCTTCAGACCACCATTCGAAGGGATTTCGTGCATCTCTAATATAACGTTTTGGTAAACGTTCGCGTAATTCCTCATGTATATCATATTGATCATAATTTTCATAAATATATTGTTCATAATTTTCAATCCAATTCATTTTAATTAACCTGTACATTGTTAAAAATTTTGTAATAAAAATATTTTCACTATTAAGTGCTTCTTTACTATGAAGTAAAAATATTATTTATATTACTTATATTAATCATATATTAATTATTTATATTATATTATTTATTTTATTTATATATTTATTTATTTATTATATTACTTTTTTATTATTAGGTACACTTATATATTATTAAACTGCAATATAAACGTACTTCTATGAATCAATTGATGATTAATCTGTGTAAATTATTTTATAAATTCTGTCAACTTTTCCTCAAGTCACCTTCGAACCACACTTGAGTGATACGCAATTTTTCCCGACTCAAATCTTAGCTGATACGAAATCTAAAGACTATTAATATGTACACGTATGATCTTTTCTCAAGTATCGATTATTGAAATGCAATGAACATAGCTCAAGCTGCATCTCAAGACAAACTTCCTCTGAGTATCTCTATTGAATCGAGATTATAAATGAATATCATATCGATTCTTAAGATTCATTTATTAAACCGTATCACATCTCAAGATTAGTTTTAGCTGAGTTTCTCAGCAGAATCACGACTATAAATACGGGCCTTAGACCTCCCGTAAATACTTGATTTAAACGTATAATATACCATCATGTGTTTATTGGGATATTATAGCCCACACGGAACAAAAACCTCTAATGGATGTCCACTAGACGTCTACCATGGAGATTCGAAACCTCCATTAGATGTCCATGAAACGTCCCGTAAACATCTACTAGACATCCACAGTTCCGCATTTCATACCTCCATTCGACATCCATTAGACGTATTCATAGATGTCATATGTACGTTATATAGAGTAATTATAGATATTGAATGAAGCGTTCATGGATGTCATATGTACGTTATATGGAGTAATTATAGATATTTTGTCGAGCTTTCATGGATGTCATATGTACGTTATATGGAGTAAGAAATAGATAATGAACGGATCATTTTCGTTTATTGGCCGGACATTTACTTGTCCGACTTATAACATCGATTTAATATCTGAAGTTCCTCTATTGAAACTGTATCAGAAATTAGATCGAAGTAATACTTTTAATTTTATCTGTCGCCTTTTGCAAGCTTTATATAATTCTCATGACTAAAACTCAAGTACGAGAAAAAGAGCGCACCATAGCGGTAAACGAACGAACTAGCGCGATTACTGATTTTACAGTGAAATTTTACTTCCACTGACTATAATTATTAGTAAGATGTAAGATAAAGTAACAAAAAATAATATTTACCAATACTAGGAAAAATAATTAATAAAAATTATTTATGTTAAGAGAAATGTGTACACATCTATTATACATCCATAATCGACGTCTAATGGACATCCATGATGAATTTACAAACGACATCTACCGTAAAGATAATATGGATTTCTATTAGAGATCCATTGAACATCCACCGTGGAGATAGAGGTCATATGGAGGTATGGAGGTTATATGGACCTCCAATGGATGTCATGTTCTGTGTGGGAGCTATAGTATGTATTTATACATACGCATACATACGCACAAAGTCTGAAAGAGCACGTGCTCTTTAGCCTCTTTTTACCGATTTTACCAACAATAAGGCGTATAGCGCTGTGTTGAACGTGAGAGTTATTGAAAAAATAAATACATTACGGCACACACAAATAGACCACTCGCACTGTATCGTGGAAAGCATTTCATCATTTCGTCTACAAAAAACAGTCTACCTGATTGCGCCTCAATCTGATGCGTAACAAAAGAAAGCGTGAATCTGAGAGAAATTGTGTATCTGCCGATGTTTGCGAGATCTACAGGTAGTAAGTGAATTTTAAAAAAGTATATTCGAACGAATTCATAGCGATCAAACTGTTCAAATAGTTTAAAATACGAACATTTGAGCTTGAAATTCAAAGTTTGAATGGAATAAATTTTAAACGATTCAATCAATTCACAATCAAGATAATATTTCAAGATTTAGCTGTTCAAATAATTAAGATATCAAATTTGAATGCAAATAGCGTTTTATTCCAGACGAGAATAATCAGTTTTATTTCACTTTTTTCACTAATTTACTAAATTTTTATTAAATTTATTTTACAATACCTTATACCATATTTATATTATTGTACTATTTTACTATTGTACTATTTATCAATTTTTTCGGATATCGAATCTACAACCTTAAAAGGATGCCGGAATCCTGTTTTACCGATAAAATAGCATGTTTCATTTTTATCCGAAATCTTTTTATTAGTTGCACAGAATAATAAATGCTCATCCACGATTAAAGTACGTACAGAAACAAAGCGGGAATCTCTTGATTTTATGTTAAAAATTAAAAAAAAAAATAAAAAATTACAATTTTTTATGTGCTTCTGTGGTCAAATCGTAATAATATTTGCTTTGTACGTACAAAACAAAATAGGTTCCCGCTGGAGATTGTATGAAGGAATATAAATGAATTTTTAGAAATGAGTTTAGAAGCCTAATAAAAAAAATTTCGCTAAATAAACCGAAATCTTTTTTATTAGGCTTCTAAATTTTTTTAGAGTTTTTTAGAGTTTTTTTAAATAGAATAGGAAATTGTATGTCGGCATATACTAGATGTATTGTATATAAGGCAATCATAGCACCTCACCTCGAATATTGTGCAACGTTGTTAATGAATATGGGAGAAACACAGCTGGATAAATTGCAAGTAGCGCAAAATCGGGCAATGAGGGTTATATTACAATGTGATAAGTATACCAAAGTGGAACATATGCTGCAAGCGTTGCAGTTCATGTCCGTAAGACAGAGGCTATATTATAATGTATGTTTATTTATTTTTAAGATTGTAAGGAATTTGCTGACAGAGCAGCTACGAAATAGACTAGAAATAGTAGGAAATGTAAGTGAAAGACAAACGCGACAGGCCGGAGATATTGCAATACAATTTCGCAGAACAAGAAGTGCACAAAAGAGTATGTTTTATGAAGAAGTGAAATTATATAATGATTTACCAGCCGAAATGAAACATTGTGATAGGATCGAACCATTTAAGCGAATGTTAAAGGAATATATATTATTTAATGTTATTTAATGTAATTTAAAATTGTATATTACAAATAGAGAAAGCTAGTAAAGGTCAATCAATCAATCAATCAATCAATCACACACACACACACACACACACACACACACATTGATTGCTACACTTATCGCGTATAGCAATCAGCTGATCACAGCGAGCACTCCACGTAATCGCCTATATCGGACGGTGAATCGCGCCGTCCCTGCCTACCTCTCGTACTCGTTCCGTAATTAGTTAACTATTTTCCCTTATAGTTTAAAAACTAAGCTCCGGACAAAATTTTGCGAAAAGAAATATCGTCTTAGAATTCATTCAAGAATTCGATATTTTAAAGACAAATGTTTGTTTCGAATCACTCTGTATATAAAGGGTGTATTATTTCAATCACTTCAGGCAAATATCTCAAAAGAAAAAGAATATTGAGCAATTTATTTGTGTATCGCTGTCCTTATTTGTCTAAACTGGCCTAATAATAAATTTCTAATACGTATATGCTATTTTTGTGTGCGTTTCACGCTTATGTTTGATAATCTTCATTATTTAGTTTCACTGATTGATTGTTTTATCAATTATATGGAAAATCTTATTCTTACCGTGTGATTTTTATTTTTATGTCACCACCATCAACTCAGAGCGACAAATAGTCAGGAGTCTTAACAATGTAAGAGAGAGATTGAAGCAGAAGCTTTCAAAATATTCAACTGCTCGACTAGAGAAAGTTTCAAGCATAAATTATTAATTATAAATTTTACTACTTGAAAGTTTTTAATTTTATCTTTCTTTCATTCACAACAGCTGACAAAATTTTTATTCATATTATTTTAATTATTTGTTTTTATATTAAATAGATAGAGTTTTCATGTGATTTAACATCATATAATTGGAGATCAGTAACTCAAAACATGTGAGACACAAATTCAATGCAAAAAGTTTGATATCATTTGCGCGTCAATAAATCGATTTCGCTATATGAACGAATTAGAGAAGAACAATTTTTGGCGGAAGAATATTTAATTATCACGTTACTATACGTTCCAAGTTTTTAATATAATAATTGGAGTAGGTGTTTGAAAACAACTATTTTAAACTTAAAAATTGATTTTTTACAATTAAAAGTTGATTATTTATGAGATTCATTAATTTCCATAATTAATGATTGTGTATATAGAAATGTGTGAAAAAACAAAATCAATTAGTAAAAAAATATGCTCATAAATTGATATTTTAATAGTCAGTTATTACGGACTGATCTTGGTTGATTCAACGTGTTCGAAACTAGTCGAACTTTAAAAAGTCAAGGCTCGAATAATTGCATTCGACCAAAAAGAGAGTCGAGGGCCCGACCGTTCATTCGGCGCCCCTGGCAGCCGGTAACGAAATATCGCTTTGTTAGCGACAATTCAAAACAGTGCTCGCCCTTCTCGAAAGATCTAACAACAACAAATAACCCGTTAGATCGTTCAATTTAAACGTTGTCTCGGTAACTGTCGAGTTCACGAAAA
Source organism: Camponotus vicinus (assembly GCF_025532165.1). Classification (NCBI taxonomy): domain Eukaryota; kingdom Metazoa; phylum Arthropoda; class Insecta; order Hymenoptera; family Formicidae; genus Camponotus; species Camponotus vicinus. The sequence goes on along the minus strand of NW_028141949.1, from coordinate 11,570,312 downwards.
ATCGGGATCTTTCGAGAAGGGCTTGAGTATAAAGCGACGCGATCGCGGAGCACTGCGCCTTTTGTCAAAAAGTCTCCGACGCGCTCATTTCGCTCTCAGATAATAAAAGTGCTTTCCGTTGCTCGCGGATTCTATCGATTCTTTCCGTCGCTTGCGGATTCGAAAATTCGGCTCGAGTTTTTACGCTCGTTATTTCTTCGTTTAATTAAAAAGACTGTAAATATATTAAGACTGTAAATATATTAAACATATTTTGTATTGGTGAAGTAGAATAAAGACTTTGTACATAGACCTATATATATATCGGGACTTATCGTTCTCTTTCTTTCGTGCCGCGCTCACTTCCCGGTCTATTCTTGCGCTCTCTCAAACACAACGGAATCGATCCGAGTCAGTTATTACGAACTGGTCTTGATCGGCTCGACAGAGTCGATTTGAGTCAGTTATCACGGACTGATCTTGACTGACTCAACGGAGTCGATCTGAGTCGATTAGCACGAACTAATTGTAGGAGGATATCTGATGAAAGCAGCTACTACGGACTGGTGTTGATCGGTACAATGGTGCACTGCTAGACCCAGTCATTATCAATCAGCAGGAAAGACTCATATCTATTGACGCGGATGCCACGGTGAGAGGGATGACAACCATAACTAACAGTGGTTACTTAGCGAATATTGTGATGACGAGAATGGAATCACATGGAAGATGTCTGAGGGCAGGCATCGGTGCAGGACGGCCGAATGTAAGAAATTATTCTCGATGCCTCGATGTCGAGTATCGAAGGACTCTTAACGTGCGGACGACTTATTTGTTTACACCGAGCATCAATGCTTGGGCGGTCTGTATATATCGAGCACGGAGATATCTATGGACCTATTCTCTTTAACTACGACGTCGAACCGCAGAAGAACCAGCAGAAGGGATCACGAAGGGTAAACACATATCGTTATGCAAACGACGCACTGATGTGCCCTTCGATTTGAGATATAATTTCGACAGTGGAAAGCAACGCTCGATTTTAGATCCAAGTATTGTATTGTTAGCGAGGAGATCACCGACGAGTTATTAAATTATATTCAGTTAATAATATCTCGTAGTATTTTCTTCTTCGAGTTTTGTGCTACCATCCATTACGTGTCATCCCGGCGTTATTTCTTACAATGAGGACCTTGCGGATTCGGAATGGTCCCTTGAATTTCGGCTGTAGCTTTTTATTGCTATCTGTCGCCGCTTTGCTTGTGATCTGCACTAACACTAGTTCACCGTCGTGATATTTGGTGACATCTCGCCGCGTCTTGTCATAGCGCTCTTTCTACGCTCATTGTTCCTGATTAATGCGTCTTGATCTCAGCGCGTAGTTTGCTTAAATCAAGTTGATATACCATGTCTTGTATTTGAGACAAGAGCGGTGCCTCCGTAGGGCTCCTTGCTTCATAGCCAATGAGCGCCTTCATTGGGGTCGTGTTACTCTTGTTGTGCGTTGTGTTTAATGCACTCTGCATCTGTTTAACGATTGTGTCCCAATCGCTTGGATTTTGTCTCGCCGTTGTTGTAGCTAACGCTTGTACGATCGTCTTGTTGTACCGTTCATATTGGCCATTAGCTCGTGGGGTGGCAACGGTATTTAGTACGTGCTTAATTCCGTAGGTGTCGCAAAATATGCGAAACGTCTGAGACTTACGTAAACGCCGTTTCTCGGTCGCTTACAATCCTATTAGAAACTCCAAACAGATAGATAAAACCAGTTAATACTTTTATGACATAACATGCTTTCTGACTTTTCACTATGACCGCGAACTTAGTAAAAGCATCGACTAATACTAAAATAAACTTATTCTGTCTACAACTCGTTTCGAAGGGGCCGACATGATTGATATGTACGATGTGAAATGATATCGGTATCTTCTCGATGATATTCAGCTTGCATTGCCTTTTGCCAGCTATATGCTTGTAATAAGCACAGTTCAAACAGGCATTCACGTACTTCGTCACAAAGCGTCTTATCCTTGCGAACCAGTAATTTCGTTTAATGCATTCTAACGTCTTCTCGACGCCTAAATGTCTGGCATCGTCGTGGCACAACCTACAAATCTGCATGCGTGCATCTCGCGGCGTCACCCACACCGTAGTATCGCCCACTCGTCGGTACACCTTATTGTCTTTAATTACATATTCGTCCAAGTAATGTTTCGTCCCGAGAGTCGTTTTTCCTTTTATGCTTGTTTCTACCAACGTCGTTTAACTTTAATCTTAGCTTAACTCACTCTTTGTCTCCTTCTAACTGTTCCTTTAGAAAGAGACAAAGAATGAATTAAGCTAAGATTAAAGTTAAGCGGCGTTGGTAGAAATGGCCATTAAAAGGACTGTCCGAATTCGTGATAATTGCTCGTCCTGCAGTTGAGCCGCTAGTATCCAATCGCCCTTCGTTATGTCCACCTGCAATACTTCCACCGGTAGTTGCATCGGGTTGCGACTGAGTGCGTTCACATGCGCCATTTTGGACCCCACGCGATACTCGATATCAAACGTATACTCTTGTACCTCGAGCCATCACCGGCCAATGCGAGATAACAAATCTCGTTTAGCGAACGTTGATCGTAGTGCGTTACAGTCGGTTACAACCTTAAATCTCCTTCCAAACAAATATACTCTAAAATATCTTAACGCCAGCACAATTGCCATCGTCTCTAATTTGTATGAATGATAACAACGTTGATCCGCGGTAGTCTGTCTATAATAAGCCACTACAGTCATCTTACCATTATTCTCTTGCAATGATTGCATTGATTATTCTCAGCATGGCGCCTACACCTACCGCACTCGCATCAGTATGCATTTCGGCATGTTTGTCCGGATAGAATATTGCTAATACCGGTCGAGTTAGCTTGTCTTTGATAGTATTGAACGCCAACTCTTGGTCATCCATCTACGTCCAAGATATATTCTTTTTGGTGAGCCTCCTCAACGGTTCGACATCGCGAAATTCTCGACTGAAGTAGCTCGCTAACCCTAGAAACTGCCTCACATGTTTCACTGATTGAGATCTCTCCATATGTATTAAAGCTTCAATTTTGTGCTGACTAGGTCGAACTCCCTGCGCGCTAATCTCTCGACCTAAATATTCTATAGATTCTGAAAAAAATAGACATTTCTCTAATTTTAATATTAAATGATGTAAACTATACGCTGTTAAACTATATGTTAAATACTAAAATTAACGTCAATTATCTAATGGATATAATTCTAAATAAAGAGACATCTAAATTAAATTTACTACTTGATGATTTAATATTCTTTGAAATTTAGCAGCGCCAAGTTTTTTTAATTAAAATTGTTTTTATTTGTATTAATTTTTAATTTTTGTATGAAGGACCCCGCAGAAAACATATGGAAAATGGCTTTCGGTAAAATTGGCTGAAACTTTGCCATTTTGTACTTCAAGTAATGCTGATCAAAAGTTACCATTGTCACAAGTCAATCCTACGAGCCGTTTTCGTTCTGGAAAGGCTCAAAGTTCGATAATAGTACCTATGATACTTTCTCGCTTTCAGCGTTATCCAGGATCAACGACGTGGACGTAGCGAGTATCTGATCCCTTTGTGTGTATGCGTGTGTGTGTGTGTGTGTGTGTGTGTGTGTGTGTGTGTGTGTGTGTGTGTGTGTGTGGTGTGTGAGTGTGTGTGTGTATGTGGGTGGGTGGGTGGGAGGGCGGGTGGGTGTCAGCAGAGATAAGGACCCCACGGTTCGTCACTTCCGCGGTAGTTAACGACTCCAAACCCTCTCTGCTGTGTGTGTGTGGGGGGGGGGGTGTATGGGTGTGCGTGGGTGCGTGCGTGCATGATATATAACATATTATGTGTATGTGTGTTAATTATTGCGTTTTTATCACATCTATTGATTAATAATGTCAACATTCCGAGGATCATCTGGAGGTTCTCGGTCTGCGGCATCCAATGTGATGTTGAGCAACGACGTATCAGGATATTTGATGTTTCCCTGATGTCGTGCAAAACCTAGGTACCATAAGACGCTGGCAACGTGTGCGCATGTATCTACTTCATATGTCCAAGATAAGTTACTAAGGGATAATGATGAGGAATTTCAAATTGATCAACATATTAATATGTTAATTACATATTAATTAACGTAATTAACGTAACGTAAGAATTTCTTGTGCGTTGCCGTAGGATTGGTTTACGTGTCACGTAACATAAGGTTCTTACGTAAGGTGGCGTAAGACGCTACGGCAATGTTTGTGCGCTGGCCCTAACGGAGATGTGAGTGTAAGCGTACGTGTGAGCTCGGCGCTTCGGCGAGCTTCGGATAGAAGAAGAGGACAGAATACAGTTTTCTGTCTCCTTCTTACCAAGCAGGCAACGAAAGCGACGGGCGACGCGCGACGCGGGACGCTGCTCGCTCTTCGATATCTCAATATGTTTCTCTCTCACAGCTTTTCTTTATGTTTTATATTTTTGTCACAAATATATATAAATATGTACATACATAAACGTATAATATATATATTACATATATATACACACACATACACACACGTTTTGTAATATATTAAATATGTATAATTAATTTTTTTATATATTTAAAATATGAAATTAAGAAAAATAATGAGTGCCGATTTTCCACATCACCCATGAGGTATCACCAATGGCGCGTTAGGTTTTTTATGTGGACCTTCGCCTGGAGCCCTATTATACCACATTGCATTGTATTATATTTTACAAGTATGGTGTCTGTTAGACAGACAAGATGCTTTTTACAAGCGTAATGTCTTTAATAAATTTACTATTTATGAGATGAGGGGCCAGCTACGTCAGTATCTGGAGCATGTAACCTTAAACTACTTTTATTTTTCTTAGTAGCGGTAGCATATAATTTATCCGCTGACATAAGAGATAAATGCTTTTTGTCAATTTTTATTTTTATAGCTATTTCGCCCCTCGTTTTTAATGCCGATTTAAATACACAAATAGCATTAACAGTAGTTGACGAAAACTTGTTACGGTTTTTCGTTTTTAAATTATTTAAAAGAGAAAACATTCTTTCTGGATCGGCATTTAAATTTGGAAGAGATCTTATAGTACTTATAACATTTGTTAAATTAGGATATTTAGTAAAATTATTGTGTCGATTTTGTAAAATTTTTTTCCACATGCTGTCGAAATTTAATTTAGAAAAGCTTTGTTTTTCTTCCATTGTAAAATCTAATGGTAAAGCAATCCATTCTTTTTTTAAACCATTTTCATCAAAACCGCCAATAGTTTTAGCTAAATCTATAAAAGAAACATCAAATGAATGATGTTTCTCTATTATTATCAAATAAAGTTATGTACCCACACGGAACTTGACATCCATTGGACGTCCATACAATCTCCAGAACTCCATACGACATCTATGTCCATGGTGGATATTGAATAGATTTCTAATGAAAGTTCATATTACCTCTCATGGTAGATATCTTCTACAAATCCATCATGGATGTCTACTGGATATCTGTTATGGATATATGATAGATTTTTACATACATATATCTCTAATAGAAATCCATATTACCTCCATGGTAGATGTCATCTACAAATCCATCATGGATGTCTACTGGACATCTGTTATGGATATATGACAGGTTTCTACATACAACTATGTCTCTAATAGAACTCCATATTACCTCCATGGTAGATGTCATCTACAAATCCATCATAGATGTCTACTATACATCTGTTATTGATGTATGATAGATTTCTACATATTATTTTTCTAAAAAGCAAAAAATTTAATTTTTATTTAAAATTCTTAGCTAATGTTTTAAAAGTATACTTATAAATTTGTTATTATATACTCCTTAAAATATCTATAATTACTCCATATAACGTGCATATGACATCCATAAAAACTCCACAAAATATTTATAATTACTCCATATAACATACATATGACATCCATGAAAACTCCATGAAATATCTATGATTACTCTTTATATGGATGTCATATGTATGTTATACGGAATAATTATAGATATATTTAGTGAAGATTTCATGGATGTCATATGTATACATTATATGGAATAATTATACATATTTTGTGGAACTTTTATGGATGACTAATAGAAATTAATTAGAAGTTATATTGATCCCACACGGAACATGACATCCATTGGAGGGCCATATAACCTCCATACTTCCATATGACCTCTATCTCCACGGTGGATGTTCAATGGATCTCTGAATAGAAATCCATATTATCTCCACGGTAAATGTCGTTTGTAAATTCATCATGGATGTCCATTAGACGTCGGTTATGGATGTATGATAGATGTGTACACATTTCTCTTAACATAAATAATTTTTATTAATTATTTTTCCTAGTATTGGTAAATATTATTTTTTGTTACTTTATCTTATATCTCACTAATAATTCTAGTCAGTGGAAGTAAAATTTCACTGTAAAATCAGTAATCGCGCTAGTTCGTTCGTTTACCGCTATGGTGCACTCTTTTTCTCGTACTTGAGTTTTAGTCATGAGAATTATATAAAGCTTGCAAAAGGCGACAGATAAAATTAAAAGTATTACTTCGATCTAATTTCTGATACAGTTTCAATAGAGGAACTTCAGATATTAAATCGATGTTATAAGTCGGACAAGTAAATGTCCGGCCAATAAACGAAAATGATCCGTTCATTATCTATTTGTTACTCCATATAACGTACATATGACATCCATGAAAGCTCGACAAAATATCTATAATTACTCCATATAACGTACATATGACATCCATGAACGCTTCATTCAATATCTATAATTACTCCATATAACGTACATATGACATCTATGAATACGTCTAATGGATGTCGAATGGAGGTATGAAATGCGGAACTGTGGATGTCTAGTAGATGTTTACGGGACGTTTCATGGACATCTAATGGAGGTTTCGAATCTCCATGGTAGACGTCTAGTGGACATCCATTAGAGGTTTTTGTTCCGTGTGAGTATGGTCGAAAAACTTGTAACTTTGATAAAAACATGTTATTTATAGGTAATCTTTTACGAATTTCTTCCGCAGCAGTCACATAAAATGTTAAACAGTTCTCTTGAACAATTCTAACTATGTTTATGTGACCTTTAAGTGTTAATTCGTTTAGATATTCTTCACATTCTGATCCCAAAATAATTTCATTTATAATTTTTTGATTTTCTTTTAGTGAGAATATAATATTTGTAGAAAATGGTTTTAAATATTCTTCTTTTAAAAAATTTCGACAAATTTGGAAAAGAAAGTTTCTAGATTTTGGATGTAATAAATGAATCCTTGTTTCTAATGCTTGAAAGAATGCATTAAATGCATTAAAGAAATTTAAAACGTATTTTAAAAACAGGAAATAAGCTTTCATCTCTATGTTGTCCATCATAGACAATAGATATTCTCCAGAATTTGTTTTTTCACTTACAACCATTTCAGTAAGAAAGTATTTAATTGTATCCCAAGATTCAAGAAGCCTTTCGATGCATAAATAGTGCGAAAGCCAGCGTGTATCACATAATTTCAATATTTTGCGATTTGTTTCTTGGAAACACTCACAAAATTCCCGAAAAATAGTCATACGTTTTGGACTGCTATTGAGATAAGTAGCAATTTTTTTTAGAAATTCCTCGCAATATGCAGGCATTTTAGAACAAGCAGCATGCGCTGCTAATGCAGAAGAATGGCATGGGCATGAAAATGTTAATAAATGTGGACATATTTCTTCCAATTTTTTTTTAAACGATAAATGTTTTCCTGTCATAACAGATGCATTATCGCATGATAAGGCTACGATATTTAAAAACGGTATCTGTAATTTCCACATTTCACATTTAAATGCCTCAAACAACTTTTCTGCGCTTGAATCTTTGGCATCAATATCGATTAATTTAACTAATTGTGAGCGAATATCTAATGTCTCTGGATCACCGTATCGAACAGGAAAAGTCATCCATTTATTATTTGTTACATCATTTGTTTCGTCAATAAAAATTGTAAATTTTGTATTTTGAAGCTTATTGACGACACGATCTGTTTCGACCGAGCACAAAACATTTGTAATAATGTACTTACATTTTGTTCGGCTCATGCTCATGCTTTTTAACACATTAGGATCTTCTCCTATATGTTGAAAAAAACTGAGGATTTCTTTTGCCGTTTGATGCGAAATATTTTTATTAGCAATTAATGCAGCATACCGAATTTCTGCTATTTTCTTTCGCTCTTTAAACGACAAAAGTGAATCATCTACTACGTTTATATTTTCGTTAGCAGCAGCAGCAGCAGCAGCAGGAAGAGGAGGAACAACAGGCGCAAAATGGTAGATTATTTTTTTATATTAAATTTTATTTTATCCAATTATATATATATATATATGTGTGCATTTTTATAATTTATTTATTACTTATGTTTTATTTTTCAGATAACCCAAGAAAAAGAGGAGGCGGACAGTCCCGTAGCCGCTGGTATGCCCGGCGAAATACGGGCACCAGGGGCGGATGGGGCGTCGCCAACACCCGAAATAGGGGAGGCAGCCGAGGACGAGGAGGCGGCCGAGGACGAAGAGGCGGCCGAGGACGAGGAGGCGGCCGAGGCCGAGGAGGGCCAACAATAATTAAAAATTATTATTATTATTGAAAGAAATAAAAAAACAAAATAATAATTCAGGGAATATTTATTTTTACTTTCCCATACTTTCTTCTTTCTTTCTTTTTTCCTCCTATATAAAATTTAATACAATGCAATGTGGTATAATAGGGTTCCAGGCGAAGGTCCACATAAAAAACCTAACGCGCCATTGGTGATACCTCATGGGTGGTGTGGAAACTCGGCACTCATTATTTTTCTTAATTTCATATTTTAAATATATAAAAAAATTAATTATATTTAATATATTACAAAACGTGTGTGTATGTGTGTGTATATATATGTAATATATATATTATAAATATATTATACGTTTATGTATGTACATATTTATATATATATTTGTAACAAAAATATAGAACATAAAGAAAAGCTGTGAGAGAGAAACATATTGAGATATCGAAGAGCGAGCAGCGTCCCGCGTCGCGCGTCGCCCGTCGCTTTCGTTGCCTGCTTGGTAAGAAGGAGACAAAAAACTACTGTATTCTGTCCTCTTCTTCTATCCGAACCTCGCCGAAGCGCCGAGCTTACGCTCACACGTACGCTTACGCTCACATCTCCGTTACTCTCTCCACTACGCGTTGCATGTTGCTTGCGGAGACAATCTTGCATCCCTGCTATCACGTACCTTATCCGGAATTTCACGTCATCTAAACTTTCGATTAAGATATTTCAGAAACTAAGACCGTAATCAAAAATCTAACGACACTTTTATTATGTAATGTGAATATAAGCTTTCGATTGCGACCAGTTTGAATAAAATCGGTGCAGTCAATCCCGAGAAATTTTACGTTATCCCGGATTTTTAGTCTCACGTACGTATGCTCGCACGCACACAAGCAAAGCGAGTTTGTCCCTCAAGCGGCGTTCACACTGCTGCGTATACGATTATTGCTTCGATATGTACAATGCTTTAAGAGACAAAATCATATGCGTGCATACGAGTGATATGTATATGTATGTGTGTACGTACGTGTGAGAGATTAATTTATCATACAGTAACGATTTTCAAAACTATCCCTTCGGAGTGGAATTTAATATCTTAGAAACGGAGCCGTAAAAATACGGAACTTCTGCTGTTAAATAAAATTTAAAAAGAAAGTAATTTATTGTATAGTAGCAATTTTCAAAAACTATCCCTTATAAAAGCAAATTTCAAAAACCACCCCTTGAGGATGAAAAATAATATCTCGAAAATGATGCGTCGCAGAAATATGGAACTCACGCCGTTAATTAAGGTTTCTTACAAAGACTAATTTACCATATAATAATAATTTTTAAAAACCACCTCTTAGGGGTGAAATCTAATATCTCAGAAACGGTGTGCTACAAAAATATAAAACCTGTGCTGTTAGATAAGAATTGTGAAAAGACTAATTTACCGTATAATGATAATTTTTAAAAACCACCCGTTGAGGGTGAAATCTAATATTTCAGAAACGTTGCACCACAAAAATATAAAATCTGTGCCGTTAGTTAAGATTTCTACAAAAACTAATTTAGCGTATAATGATAATTTTTAGAAACCACCCCTGGGGGGTGAAATCTAATATTTCAGAAATGGTGCACCATAAAAATATAAAACCTGTACTGTTAGTTATGACTTGTAGAAAGATTAATTTACCGTATGATAACAATTTTTAACAACCACCCCTTGGGGATGAAATCTAATATTTCAGAAACGGTGCACCACAAAAATATAAAACCTGCACTGTTAGTTATGACTTGTAGAAAGACTAATTTACCGTATGATAACAATTTTTAAAAATCATCCCTCGGGGGTGAAATCTAATATTTCAGAAACGGTGTGGCACAAAAATATAAAACTTATACCGTTAAATAAGACTTGTAGAAAGATTAATTTACTGTATAATAACAATTTTTAAAAACCACCCCTTGGAAGTGAAATCTAATATTTCAGAAACGGAGCATCATAAAAATATAAAACTTATGCTGTTAGATAAGACTTGTAAAAAGACTAATTTACCGTATAACAATTTTTAAAAACCACCCCTTGAGGGTGAAATCTAGTGTTGCAGAAACGGTGTACCACAGAAATATAAAACATGTGCCGTCAGATAAGACTTATAAGAAGACTAATTTACTATGCAGTAACAATTTTCAAAAATAAAAGTATCCCTAAAAATAATATGCAAATATTTTCCCCCAAAAAATAATTTGTAGAAAGGGTGTAAAATTTTACAAAAAGGTGTGAAATCCCTCTAAAAAAAACCTTACAAAGGTAAAAAAATACGCCAAGTACATAAAAAATATTCTACTTTGTATGCATCTTTAATAAAAAAATTCCTTAAAAATAATTTTTTACAGTAATTTTCCCTCAAAAAATCATTTCCCTAAAAAACAAAACCTCAACAAATAATTTTCATAAAGAAATATTAAAAAATAAAATATCAAAACTAAATATAAAATCAATAATTACTATTAGCCAAGTACTTAAGAGCAATTTGTAAATTTGATATAATATTTGCCGTGAAATATCAATTTTATACAGTAAAAATATTATACATAAATTCTCCCTAAGAAATTAAAACACATTTTATATTTATTCAGAGAAAATTGATTTTTAAAATATTTAATCAGAATTAGGATTCTTTTAATTCTTAAAACACTTTTTATATAATGTATATAATTTTAAAAAAAAGTTTTACGCAAGTTTTAAATCGCACAGTTTTTAAATCGAAGTAAGTTATGTTTGTAATCTTGTTTGTAATTTTTGTTTGTAATTCATGTTTTATTAAAGTTCTTGTATTTCAAAGAACCCAGTTATTATTCCCGAGTGCGTGAGTGCGCGAGTGTGAGCGTGTGCCGATAGTTGTGCCGCGCGCGTTTCGATATATCGCTCCGCGGGCGCAACAATATATATATGTATATATATATATGTATATATACAGGGTGAGCCATTTTAATTAACGCACGCAGTTATTTCGGAAACAAAGCATTTTAGAGAAAAATGTTTCAGACAAAAGTTTTATGGTTTCGAGGCGGCCATAAGATGGTACCATTGGTTTGACCTTGAAGAGTTATTTGAAGGTCACATGAAGGTCACCTTCAATTTCTTAAATGGAACCTGCTATTTGTCATTGCATATTCTTGTAGCTTATCTCGAGAGCTTTCCAAAACACTATAATTAAGTACTCTTTTGTTAAGTACTTTTTGAGTTATGAGGCTTGAAATAATTTATTAATTTTACATAAACCGTAAAATATCTTGTAAAATATTCATTTTTCGATTATCTTACCTTAATACTTTTATGTACAAAATAATGAGAGGAATCAATTGGTGTAAAGAAAACACATAGTTGTTTTTAAGAAAAAATATGGAATTGTTAATTGCAAATTACATATTTTTTCTTCAACTTTTGTCTGAAACATTTTTCTCTAAAATGCTTTGTTTCCGAAATAATTGCGTGCGTTAATTAAAATGGCTCACCCTGTATATATATATATATATATATATATATATATATATATATATATATATATATATATATATCTGGCATTGTTCCAATTTCTTATGAGAAATAATGTACTTTCGTAGTAATTTAAAATTAAAAATAAAAACGTTACTTATTCAAATGAGCGTATTATCTGTGAATGTAACGAGTAAATTTATATACAATCCTTGCATTCAAATTGCATTGTCACATTCCTCTCTTTTCGCTTTTTTCGTCGCGCCCGTATCATATAACGTCATAGTTACATAAAACGAATAAGTAAACATAATGACGCGGAGTGTCGTAGAATAAAAAGAGAAAAATATATCGATCGAAGATTATGAATAGAGAATCATAAAGAGAGCACATATATAAGACGGAGATATAAAATCCATTCTTTACGTATCGAAAATAGATTTTATGCGTTCGTCAGTTCGTCTAGTTGATAAAAAACTTCATCTGCAATCAGCCGAAGCGACACAACCAGTTCTCGTTGGAAGAGGTCGAGAAGAAAAAATACAATATGGAGTTTCTAATCGCAGGTGAGATATAGCGCAAAATAAAGCGGAAGGACTGGATCCTCTCCAATGATCTAATAAATTTGAAACGAAACCCCGGCGAAAAATATGGAAATTCGAGGTGTAAAATTCGTGTCGTTAAACATACCTCTGGAAAGAAGATTACAGACCTTGGTGATCGCGATACAATACGTTACTTTATGCTACTGTATTTCCTCTGAGTGTATTACGAATACTTGCGTAGTGGCAGAAGGTAATGCAATTTTATTAATTTCTTTGTCGGTTTTGAAACGATTCTGATATAAAGTGTCCATATGAAAACTGTTGTGGAATAAAAAATTTTTCCTATTGTTATTTTTCCTCGAGATAATTAATCAATGTACAACGATTATATGTAATAAAAAATCTGTTGTGACACGTGTAGCTTAGGGGCGATAAAAAGAAATTTACTTAAAATGAGAATCGTTAAAGTTTAAAGAATGATTATATCTTATATTTCAGTTATTCATGGATAAATAGAATAAGAAATAACGTATTTTGGCGTTACTTTTGCATTATTTTTCGCTAAAGTTAGTGAAAACGGTCGATCTGCAACGAATTCTTATCTTTTTCATCTCCGTACCCCATAGGGTTTTATCAATGGAGTATTAGGTTCATTCGCAACGGATGCAATGGGCTGTGGCAAGTTATTTCCTGGACTAGATAGACGCACAATTACTCTTGATCAAAACTTCAAAATACCTCTATTCGGAGAATGAGTTTACTTCTTAGGTAAAAACTCTTGGTATTACTTTTTACGGTTGTATAATCCTCTATTTCATAAATCTTTCAATATTCTATTGAATACTTTCAATATCGGTACAGCATATGTAAATATATTCGAGTTTTTACGTTACGTCAACTTGAAAGGTGACATATGTTACCATTTTCTTTGTCTGTAAAAAAGTGCTCCTTAACTTTTTTTTTAGACGGAATTAATAGAAGAAAAAAATTTTACAAGAGAAATGACTTAACCTACCGTTATAAAAATAATCTTGTATTGCGAAGAAAAAATTATGAGAATCATTTCGAAAAAAAAGAAAAAAAAACGAAATCATTTTAGACATTGATCATTTAATTGATAAAACACATTCAATATACACAATTAAGAAACAATGGTTCCCAAATATGTTATTGCGCTGCTAATGCGAAAAGTCTCGAGTATTTATCATCGGCACCGCCAAAGAGCCCTCATACCGGAAGAGCTACGATATTCATCGTCGGCGGTGCTTCTGAATCTAAGGAATCGTTACCAAGTATTTACCGTATCATCGTGAAAAAGAGAAAGAGCCTTTATGAAACTCGCTTTAAAACATGGATAAGCGACTAATTATTTTTTTTTTTATTTTTAGATATATTTTTGCATTAATCATATTTATTATTTGTAATAAATTATAATAGAATAAATCATATATTAAGAAAAATAAGAGAGAAGGAAAGAGAGAGGAAAAAAGTTTCATGTATAAAACCACGATGATAGTACACACGTGATGGTGAACACGATTCAAATCTAATATTTCATAATTCAGCACACCCGTTCACGTAGTTTTCTCCTTTGGCGAAACGGATTTATACAATCAAGTGTACAATACAGAAGGATCAACTTTAAGATGTATTCAGAACTATATTCGCAATGTCATAGGATTGGCGCCGGTCATTTTTTCGGGTAGAGGATTCTTTCAGTATTTGTTTGGTCTTATTTCAAATCGATTACCTGTGCCGTAGTCGGTAAAGTTCTCACTACATTTCATAATTTAATATATACGTTATGACATGTGTATATTAAATTTTTTTAATATTATCTTCTTTTATTCTCTATAAATTGTTATGTTTCCTTTCTTCATTTTGCAGATGGCAGTCCTTTCGAGCTGCCGAAAATAGAGAAACTCACAGCTGAGCAAATTGATGAAAATCACAAAAAATTTATGGAACATTTAATTGAGTTTTTTGAAACGCAAAAATACAATTATATCAAAAATGCGGAAACAACTACTTTCGAAATCGACTTGTGATACGTGCTCAATAAGATGATATCACCTAAATTATAAATTTGTTACTTTATTTGCAAGTTTCTCCAACTAATTGTCATTTTCTTAAGAAGTTTAAAATATTTCGGAAAACGAAAGTATTAGATATGTATTTAATATGTATTATTATGTTATATATATTCATTTGACTCAATTTGATTATATTGATTTAATATAATCACACGAGTTTTATATTATACATCTATATATCGTTTTATGATATTTCTATACAAAAGAATCAATTAAAATAAAGTAAAATTTCTATTTTTCTAAATAAAAATATACAAAAGCCAAATTTAGTAAATTAATAAGTAAATATAATAGAAGATTGCAATTATTGTGTGGGCAAATCGAGCAATTAAACGTGTCACTGCAAATTACAAAAACAGTCATGTATACGAATAATAAAAAAATTGTTTTATTAAAAACGATTTTTAGGTAATTATTAATTTTAATAATTATATTTTTATTATCATTAGATTATAATGTATAAATGGCATTTGATAAGTGATCGCATTCAGATGGTACTTTGCGCTAGAAAAATAGCTAAAACGGCTACAATAAAAATTCCAAAACACCAAAGATTCATTCTTAATACCTATAATAAAAAAATCGTTTTTGAACCATTTTTACTATGTTTTTATCTTATTCTCGTACCTTGTCCTGCCATTCCTTATGGGCTATGCATTCGCGAAAACTCATACGAGTAAAATGCACGCTGGAATAAAGCGGTATCCAGGAATTGGGAATGAACGTATACAAAATTCTGTCCACGAATTTTCGTAGAAAGAAAGATTTTCTCATTACTAAATCTCTCATCTGAAAGACATAAAAACATGCTTAATTTCTTTCAATTCAATAGAGACATCCAATAATGGTAAATATTGTCACGATAAATAAACCTCCAGATAATTATACATTGCAAGGTCACATATCGCATGGCCGTCGTCGCATCGTAATTCCGAAAATTTCGGCAGAATTTTAGCAAAGTCCGAATTATAGCATTCCATTAATTCATCGAGCAATAAAACATCCTCAAATCCCTGATAGAATAAATAAATATTTTATAAAAGAATATTCTGTTTACTATATATTTTGTTCCGCACATGTGTATATTAATATCGCATAATTGCGTTACACGTTTTTCTCTAAGTGCGATAAAAAATAATTGATAAAATTATTTTATCAATTCGATAAAATCACTTACAGCATTCATTCCTTGAGCATAAAACGGAACCATCGCATGTGCTGCGTCGCCAATTATAAGAGCAATTTTCCCAACGTGATAAGGTTTACACTGCAAGATGGATGCCACATCATGCTTATCCAAATAAATCGAACGGTTATGAAATAAAGTGTGCTAATAAAATGGAAATTAACCTTAATCGATATTAACGTTTGCGGTTCTTTTTCGAAGAACTGTTGCACCAATCTCTGCTCGCCGATTAGCCGCAAAAGATCAGGAAAATGCTCATCGTAGAATTTTAATAACGTCACGGGTGTTTTCAGTTTTTCCAGCACATGAAATGGAGCGAACAAATTGCCAGTAAACGTGCGATCTTTGTTCGGTAACGAAGTCATCATGAATTCACCACGCGGCCAAATATGAAGATTGTTACCGCTCATCGCAAACTATCGAGAAATTGTCCGTAGGTCAAACAAATGCGATTCAATTGGAATTATTGTGATACTTACCTCGTTATTTTTTCCAGCCGGCACGGAAAGTTCGACGTAACCGTGCTCAATATATGTTTGTGTGCAATTAAAGAGCGGTCTTTTAGCCATAATTTTTCGTACTTTCGAGTACGCACCGTCGGCACCAATTATCAAATCAGCTTCTGCATCTTCTATCGTTCCCGTTTTCACACTAAAAACAAGAGATATAGTTAAGCGGAATAAATACGCTCGCTTGTTCGGTCACGATGCTTACTCACTTTAAAAATTTCATTTTTCCCTTATCCAAATCGGCATCCACGAGTTTTTTATTAAAATTGATTTGCACCTTTGGATATTTCTCCGCGGCTATCGATAAAATGTAAAAAATCGATGGAATGAGATTCAAATTGTTTACTTGAATTAATTTTTGCATCGTACTGGTTTTACTCGATATTATGTTCACGCGACTCAAGTCTACGTTATAGAAAGGGGTGTCACAAGTAAGGTGATACGCGCAAAATTTTTGCGGCTTCACATATACGATGTCATCAGATATCATGCACATGTAGATCTTGTAACTTGACTTGATTAAAAAAAAGTAGTTTTTTATTTTTCATATCCAATCATCAGCTTTAATTTATAAGATGATTGAGATAATTAAGAAATGTGGTATTTCTTTTTTAAATAAATTAAGGTAAAAAATATCGATTAAGAGAAAAAAAAGAAATATATTATCCATGTGTGCTACAAAGTATTCGCAATACATTTTTTTTAGTATTTTTCCGTTTCTGCAACGAAATTAGTTTCGATCTTCATTTATAAGTTCTTCTCAATCGGCAGGCAATGAACCATTAGTTAAAAAGAACCTGAGTAATGGTTAACTAGAGTTTCACTACAGAAGAATTAAAAGTTGTGTGTTATCTAATTTTCTATCTCAACTGCTTTTACAATACAAAAAGTTTTATATACAATTTTTTCCGCATTTTAAATTTATTTTTAATTTATTTTCTGATGTAAAATTACCGCTGTATCGTTTATATATTAAAAATCATTTGATAAATCGTCCATATCTATAGTTTGAGTAGTAACAAAAATAGTCATACCATCCAATAGAATCACATTAAGATATCGCCTGTTAATGGAATAGATGCACTGCAAAAGAGATAATTAACGTGTCGAAACGCATAAACGATACGCAAAGTTACGCACTAGAATGCAAAAGACATTTTGATAGTTTGAAGTAATAAATTGATGAACATGAACTCACATTTCCCTTGACACTATCGTAAAGAACTTCTTTCAGATTACCATTCTTATCGTGAAGCATTCTGCCGCGCATGCTAGTACCGTTCTGTTTTACCAAAGTATCTTCGAGATCGACCGCTCTTAAAGCCTCTCGGCCACGAAATGACAGCGCTAGATTAATGCTTTGACCAGATGAATCTTCCATTCGTAAATCTAAAGATTTCAAGATTTGAGATTACAATCATCGAGTTGAGATATGAATTAAAAAATTCAGAATATATTCGAGGAAATATTCTAATATTTCATAGATTACAACTATGGTCTCTCTAGAATGTCGTTTAACTAAATTTTGTTAACGTAATTTATTAATTATATTGATAAAAAGATGTCATATATGTGTCAATTTGCATATCAATCTTAATGAATTAGTATTATAATGAATGACGAAGGAATATTAATTTCCGACGGTAAATTATGATAAAATTAATAATTATACGAGAATTTTAATATAATTTTTAGTATTATTTACCTGATCGATATTCATAGACGACTACCTGATGGCCTCTTTTAGCGAAAAAACACGCGGCTAATGCTCCAACCTGCAACGAAGACAATAACTCTCTTTTTTTCACGTCTTTTTCTTTGCACCAAAATCGAAAAAGTAAAAAATTTGTATTCTTTCAATGCAATCTCACGCACCAAACCGCCTCCGACAATGGCAATACGCTTCCCTTCCACTTCTGCCATTCCGTTGTGTATCGGGGCTACTGACTAACTGTATCAGCAAACCGTGCTCACGTCCTTTATATACATCTTTGCACCCCGCATTGATTACTAGTCATTGTTAAGGATTCGAAAGAAATTGAAACTTTAATAAATTTATATTATATTACACATTATATTATATTTATTAAAGATATAAGAGAGCTTTAACTATTTAACTTGATAAATAATTAAATTCTTTGAATTCTTTAAATTAAATATTAATAAGTTTGTTCCACATTCTTTTATATTATACTGTATGTGTGTGTCAATATATTTTTCATATATTATTACAAATTATATGCAGAGATTTATATTATAATTTTAACTCGTGCATTTAAAAATTCACAATTGCGTTAAAATATAAGATAAACATCTTAAAAAAGGAAAATATTTGTCAGCAACAAAAATAATATTGCTGCGAGAGTATTTCGCAAATTAATCATACTTTTCTGTAGTGTCAAACTTTATACAAAAATCATAACTATGTATAATCGTTTTCTCATCACAGTATAATAAAGTAAAATGTCGCGTGTGATCAACATCGAGAGTGTCATGCAATTATCAAATATACCATGCAATTATCTACCGATTAATGCGCGTGATCATAATTAATATATTTTTGTGAGTGAATGACAAATATTTTCGCATGTATGAAGAAGCAATTAATGAAGAAGAGAGCAAAAGGAAACTCAAGATGGCGTTAAGCGACGACGTAGTAACCGTGATACTTTATAATTTATTTCATTTATTACTAGTAAATAATGATTAATTATGAATGATATAGCAAAAAATTCATTCTCAAATGTAGAATTTATATTTCATCATATTTCAATATTATAAACACATTTTATATTAAATTATATTTAGTAAGACGTAATGTAATTGTATATTCTATTACTTTTATTATATATCAGAAATGCAAATATTATAGTACTTTTCAAAATTGTTATTAATAGACAAAGAGCAGTTTGCTAAAAATCAAAGCTGCGAAATATTCGATATAATTTGAAATTATCATTCCTGCCTTTGTAGTTTAAAATTTCTAGCATTTATCTCTATATCTATTTAATATAAAATTTAAAAAAAATATATAAGTACATTGGTATTCTTTAAAATCTTCCTCGATAAAGAAGAAAAATCTATCAAGAAGTAATAGATTCTGAGATTTTGAAATACATTTCGAGATTTTCGCAAGCAATTAAATATTTTGAGCGATGCAAATATTATGTATGGAGAGTTACTTTATTTTATTTTAGTCATTTAAACTATCGAAATTTAAAAGAAAATATCGATAATAGGAAGATGATATACTTGTGATCGAATATTTCCATATTTTGAGCCAGATTCAAATGTCATTTTATATGAAAAAATAGCATATTTCTGAAATGAGATGCCGATTTATTTATCCAAGATTTTTATACTCAATTGTCAATTGACGGATATATCTTCCTTGACCGCATATATCTTATCGAAATCGGGGAGCTTTAAGACGCTACCCCCGAAATGGATGACGGATGGTGCAACGAAGCGAAAACGTGGTGCAGCGACGTCATCGTGACCATCGCCATTGTCCTCCTCATCATCACCGTCGTCTTCGTGTCGGTCTTCGTCTTCATCTAGGTCTTCGTCATCATCGTCTTTGCCGTTGGCCGTTCTGCCTGCGTGGCCGACGCTGTCCGAAAAATCAAAAATAGCCGATGCGCGGCAGTCAGTGCGGCGATGTTGACGGCGAACGACGGTTCGGCGGTACGGTTCGGCCGATGGTGGTGGTGCTGGCGAAGAAGAAGGCGGAGTATTGCCACCCGCGGCCCTGCGATGCCGACGACGACGGATTACCCGAGGGCGATGGTCCTTTTTGCCGTGCTAGCGTTGATCTCGATCCTCTTGGGTCACGTTGACGCCGCCGCAAGGACGAAAGCCGCCGAGGAGTCGACCCCGTCCCGCGGCACGGCCGGCAAGCAGCGAGAGGCCGAGCCGGTGATCGAGGAAGTCACTGCCAAGCAACTCGAACGGCTCCTTAACGAAAAGGACTTTGTTGCCGTGTATTGGTGTAAGTGTCGCTCTCCGTTCTCATGCTTTAACCAGTCTTTCTTCGTGTACGTCGCGCACAAACCGTGGCCGTGCTATAACAATTGCTTCGCGATGAACGAGCAGTGACGACACGTACGACGCAACCCCCTAAATTAACGATGTATGCACGGACAAAATCTACACATTATGTATAAATTTCTAAATAAGATAATATAATAATATAAATATATATACATATAAATTTATATATATATATATATATATATATATGTATATAATTTTATTAATATTATATATATATATATATATATATATATATATATATATATATTTATTTATTTATACATAAATACATTAATATATATTTTTATATATAAATATTAATATACATATATTTTACACACACACACGCGCGCGCGCGCGCGCACACACACACACACACACACACACACATATATATATATATATATATATATATATATATATATATATATTAAATATATGTATATTAATATTTATATATAAAAATATATATTAATATATTTATGTATAAATATATATATATATATATTTATGTATATATATATATATATATATATATATATATATATATATATATATATATAATATTAATAAAATTATAAATATATAAATATTAATATATATGTTATATATATGTATGTATATATGTATATATATATATAAAACATATATATTAATATTTATATATTTATAATTTTATTTTCACAGAGGTATTTTTCATAATGATAAGACAGCTACCCAGAGAGACATTTTTACCCAGATGACACTTTTACGCAACGATGTAAAAGCTTTGTATTGCTGGACGTGTTAAACAATTTTCCAGTGGAGTGACATTCCTTTTCTAATCCTAAAATTGACGACGCATTTTGAAATTCGCATCGATATGAAACGTCGTTTCATATAAGATCGCGCGACGGTCGCGCGATTTTACGAAATCGCGCGAGCACGATCCACGTAGCTGTGATTCGCGTCTATATTCGTATCGACATCGAACTCACGTTTCGATTCTTGTGATTTGGCACTCGCAAGTGGAATGCTGCGCGCCGCGACTCGTGTGGTCATTCTTGTTCTCTTATCCACATCTACATATCATATTTCGTTAATATAAAGGGGAAGATAAAAAAGTTCCTATTTCTTATTTATTTTTTTACTCGAATAAACTAGTATATTTTCCCATTTAAATCATAAGAGTAACTAGGAATTCCTATGACAAGCAAATGATACCACAACAGGAGCCGTATCTGGTAGCAATCAATATTTGTATATTGATTTAATATTAATTTTAAGCAATAAATATTAAATAAATTAAAATAATTCACATATGTATAGAAAAAGATATAATAATAATTACAAAATAAAATAATGTGTACTATCGTTGTGATAAATGAAAATATAAAAAAAAGAGAGAGAGAGAGAGAAATAGCAGCAAATATTAATCAAGATGATGAAATATACAAGTTTGACAAATTATGACATTAAAATGCAGATTTTATATAAATGATTTTTTATAAATTAAATAGATTATTTTGATCTTTTTAAAGATTCATACCTTACGATTTTATCTTACGATGCATTCTTGTGTAGAATCATATAATCGACGACATCCGCATGTAATCTTTATCGATTCTTCGCCTTTTATGGCATTCTTTTCTAATCATGAAAACGCATTAACATTTTCCGGGCTCGTCGTTAGTACATTATATAACACGAGTGGGTGTTGATGAAAGCTACAGTCAGAGTTACGGAACGCTGTTCGTCATTGAAACTGTTCTATATATGCAGCGAAGAAAAGAGTAACCTTATATACGAGATGATACACCGATGAAAAACAGTAATGTGATTACATTTTGCAGGCCAAAATATTTTGCCGTAGCTCACGACAGCGCACGTAAATAAATCGTTTCCAAAAAAAAAGTTAAGTTTTTCTTGCCCATATTTGTAATTCGAATATAAAATTTCGGGTTTTCACTATTTTCTTATTTTCGGAGGGATAACTATCGTATAAACATAACTCTCGTGAAAAGTTACAGGTTTGTCATAACGATACGTTTTATCGATACACGCTTCGTAAACGATAATTCTACTCCCGCAAATTACCCTCACGTGAGAATTAACAGGTACTAAATTCCCTCCTTCTGCCAAGTGCTACGACCGCTCAGTAGGACGGTCTGTCTCGAGGTAGCTTTTTGAATTTGCTAATCTGGCAGTTTAATTACACGAACATGCACAAATGATTAATTTAATTTAAGCTACCTCTCGTTAATCTCTTAGGTGATAGAAATTATCAGGATAGATTGGACAATCTCGATTTAAGTAAATGTGTTTTAAAATACTGATATTGAATTGCTATATGCTGAATATACCGAAGGTCATATCTCATATGGCAACATGCCAAAATGCATGCTTGTGTACGCCTTTCGGAGCTCCCCAAAGATAATTGATGTAATACAATCCCCTTCTCTCTCTCTCTTTCTCTTTCTCTTTCTCTCCTTTTTCAACAGTCGAAATGAATGTCTGCAAAAATATCTTTTTACGTTGCACGTGTCTCTTCGCATCTTTTTACGAGAATAATTTTAAAATTGATAAAAAATTTTATAAATTTAAATGTATCTCCCTCCCCGACATGTCACTAGAACATCACGTGAAATGCACGTTAATTTTTTTTTTAAATTGTGTACATCCGCATTTCGTCAACATTGAAGGCAAAACTGGATCCGTGGTATTTACTCGTTAGAGAGCAATCCAGGAAATACATATAGCGAAAACTGACTCATTAACGTGACGCATAACAAGATGCAGAAGCTTACGAGCCATGATGTTAAAACATCAACCGCGATTCGTTGAATTTAAATTCAAAATTTAATTTGCGATCTTATTTTAATAATATCTTAATGTTCGCTCAATTAAACGTAATACATTAATATGTAATTTTTGTAAATTAATTGTTTTTATTGTTAATTTGAATTCAAATTATAAAATAAAACATCCGCGATTGAATTAAATTAACAATAATTAAATTGTATATCATATTCGAATTTTATACATATAGAATTGATAAAAATTGTGACTTAAATCGGAAATTAGAAAGAATGAAGGATATTATAACGTATCTACATAAGTATGATGTGTACATCTTACGGAATAAAATGAACGAGTCTCGAAATCAAATTTCTAACAACCTGTATCGGTCGCCTGAGAGGGAGAGAGAGAGAAAGAGAGAGGGAGGGAGGGAGAGAGAGAGAGAGAGAGAGAGAGAGAACTCGGGCTCGCATAGTCACCGTAATTTTCTCTTGAATCATCTTTTCGTAATATCGCGTGATATAATCGACCCCGGATTTTCGGTCGCGAACAAACACTAACGTGCCACCGACAATAAGCACGACTGGCTCACCTTTACCACGTCGACTCAAAATACATTGTCCCGAAACGTAGCGTTCGCTTAGCTTTAAATCGCGCGTGTAATGCGACACGTTGTATATGTGTGTATGTATGCAAAATTACGGGAGAGGAAGTTATTTAAATTTAAATTTAAATTACAAAATATAAAACATATTCGACATCAAGCCATTTGTTGCAAGAAAGGAAAACGAATATAAGATTCCGAGATTCCTCTGCGTTCTCATAGTTCGATACTCCTCCCGCATCGATCGGAATTGAATCCTGAAAACACATTCTGAAAATTCAAGAGCGGCCGATCCAAACGAAAGGATAACACAGGTCTACAAAAAATGGGGTCATGATTGTTGTTGGGCAGCTGGGGGTCATTTCCGAAGTAATTTTCTGCGTAGAATCCGAATCCGAGGTCAGAATTGGCCCATCACGTCAGGATTTTGAGATATTTGAGGTTATATACTCGAAAAATGGCTTTTTGGGCTACTTTTGAGGTTAATCTAATCTCAGATCGATCGCAAACCTATTATATAACTAAATCCACAATTATAGTTAGTATAGATTCGTAATCAGCGACCCCAAAAACCCATATATACAGTTTTCAGTCCAGGTTTTCGGGTTTGTAGTTCAAAGTTTACAGGTTTAATGTGAATGCTCATGAGGTTGTTGGGCTATAACGGCGCAGGGTTTGGAATTCATCATGTCATCTTAAAATGGCCGTAACTTTGCAAGGAAAAATCGTAGATGACCATTTGACAGCTCATTTTGAAGGGAAAGAGTAGTACTAAATAATGCAATTAGAAGAAAAGAGCTAAAAAATTTTGTGCGTCCTGTACATAACCTCAAAAGTAGCCCAAAAAGCCATTTTTCGAGTATATAACCTCAAATATCTCAAAATCCTGACGTGATGGGCCAATTCTGACCTCGGATTCGGATTCTACGCAGAAAATTACTTCGGAAATGAGCCCCAGCTGCCCAACAACAAAACCTTGTAGACCTGTGTAATCGTTGAAAGATTCGCTCGCTTCTTAAACGCGCTGTAGCAAGGCTGGCGCTCCGGCGGACGCCGCTTTTAGCACACGTTAGAAGTTATTTTCGCGCTTACCCCTCTCGGCTTATATCGTCTCCGCTGAAAACATAATGCCGTCCCAGCCGCGACCACCCTGTCCACCGCGTAGATCGCGTTCGGCTCGTCGTCGCGTAACACGGACCTGTTCTGGTCGGTTTCTCCAAGGGCCATGAGAAAGACAGAGAGAGAGAGAGAGAGAGAGAGAGAGAGAGAGAGAGAAAGAGAGAGAGACAGATACCATGTCTCGGAGTGAGCGGAGGACACCATAAGGTGTTTGCGGAGGACCCGGACGACGAGCTCGCAAGCAGAACCTATTTCCAGATGTTTCCTTCCTCATCTGTACGATGTATCCATATATGGGTGAAATTGATTTCTCTCTCTCTCTCACTCTCTCTCTCTTTAATTTGTTACTGCTTACATTAGGTTGAGTTCGCTCTTTGGTTTCACAAGTTATAGTTAGTAATACAAGTTATTATTTCTGAGTTATTGATTTCATAGATAAGAGAAGCAAAAATTTTAGACGCTTTAAATTTATTTGAAAAAAAAATAAGGACAAGTTTGACGTCTCTTAAATGAGATAATGCGAGATCTTTTAGATTCGAAAGCAGGAAAATTCCTTACACGAAATATAATAAGAAGGGAGACGATTATCGAGAGAGATACGATAGATTGATTAGTGGAGCACTCTCGTCAAATATCGAGCTCACGCATAGAATTTATTTCCAGCTGCAACGTCCTCGCAGCTCATATCACCTCTCGTGTCGAATTCTTTTCTTCTAGGTTACTAGGTTTAGGGATTCGTATATATCTTTTTTTATCATGCGTGTCTATTGACATTGTATCGCTGCTCTATATTGACGTAGTCTTGAGAGATATCATTGATAGTATTACTCTAGTCTTTAATAAGTTCAACAGGATACACTGTACACTGTCACAAAATCTGATATTATTCTCTACATTAAGTAATGAATATCAATGATAAAATTCCCAAATTTAAATTATATTAATTATAAAATATAATATAATAAAACTTGATTATTTTTTAAACCGCATTTTTTTAAAAAGAAAACTTAAATTCGCAACATCTTCAAATCTCACTATTTCAATATTGAAAGCAAATTGGAGCAATAATATAATATTTAAAAGATGTTCTTACTGATCTACGATTATCGAAAATTTAAAGTTATGAATTTAATTGCGTTTATATAATCCGCAAAAAACAATGTAATTGAGAGAACTGGAGTTATATCTGGTGAGGTATTTGAGAGAGAAACTGTAAAGTTCTTCTCTCTTGGCACATAATACATTATGCAGTTGACAATTTATGCAACGGTCGCTTAAATATAGTTAAATTAGTTTTGATACGTGATATATTCTAAAATCTAACAAAATTTTTACCGTAAAAGCGAACTTCGGGAATAATTTCCGTATAATAATGTATAATAAAATAACATTTAAAATAATATCGATATTTCGAGAGCCCTAGACATTCTTTCGACTAGAAATCTAAAATTACTCATCGACTGTACTTCTTCCGCCTCTGCGTCACGATGAAATACTTACTCTGCGTGTACACGTGGCCCTGTTTTCTAGAGCCGGATCAATGGATTAAAAAGATGCAGATAGATATTCTCTTCAATAATGTATATGTAATTTTATCTTCAATATCAAAATGTATTAACATTAATCTTACGATTTAAAAGTAAATAAAATATTTTATATTGTATTGAATTAGAAGTGAAAAATTGTATAAATTTTCTTCTTGTATTATAGATTGAAATAAATTAATTATTTTGCATGTATGTCGTGATTTGTATTTGATAAAACAGATTCGTGAAATATATTGAAAATTCATCTTTTTCGACTTATGAAAGGGAGATAAATAGATAGCTTTAATCAATCTTGATATATTTTAATTAACTATCATGTTCATATTTGCTGAAAGTATGCTCAATAGATTGAATTAAACTTGCTTATTAATGAAAGTCAATTAGGAAAGAAGTTGTCAGTATATTTCGGTCAGTATATTTTTTTACATAGCATCGAATAAAAATGATGGCGAAAGAAGCAATTTTTTCCTCTATATAATTTAAGAAAATGTTTTTATTATTTTTAACTTTAACGTCATGATCCAATATAGCTGCAGTGAAGAATCAAAAGCTTAAAAATACGAGAGCTCGTTCTACACACCACTATCATCGTAATTCCTGATTTTCTTTTAATCTACGGCATTCGCGACTGTGACACTCGAAGCGTTACCGACATAATAGCAATCTGGGCCATTGCATGGGTGGCTCTCGTACAGATAAATTCGCGCGCATACATACAAATAGAGCGACTCACGAATACAGCGGAAACATTCTACGCACGTGTGACGATTAGTCTTATTTGTTCGTGAAGCGGGAGAGCCCGCAAATATTTTGTCTTCTATTTCTGAAAGAAGGTTATATCTCAGCAAAATTATTACTATAGTGGACATTATGGAAATACTGACTTAGAGACTTTTAGAGATTTTTATGAAAAAAATGGAAAAATTATGATCAATCAACAAGTTTATAATTACAAATTGTATTACAGATATATATATATATATATATATATATATATATATATATATATATATATATATATATATATATACATATAAAATATATACATACATACATACACACACACACACACAGAGAGAGAGAGAGAGAGAGATTGCGAATTCTTCAATATGGAGCAATATATATATATATATTGGAGAATTCGCAATCTCGAACGAGATAAATAACAAGATCGCGTATTCAATGACAATTAAACGATATATTGCAACGACGTAATTAATAATATTTTTCGGGGAATTTGTATGTGTTTATTTTCTGATTTTTTTCTTATTGATTATCGTCCAGTTTCTTCGAGATAATTTTTCCACTCACAAATTTGTATATCTATATACGTATAAACATGTACATCCGCCTAATTTCGTGTCTTAGCTCACATGGGAACACATAACATACGAACCATATTTCGCAGCGATGAATAGTGCAATTTATTCCTATGTTCCTCTCCAATTTATTGTATACTATACTTGACGATTTATTCATGACTGTTACTCCACTTTACGGATTCAACATCGAGACAAATTTCGTTATTACAACGAATTCTTGGGATCGAAACGTGTATCTCCTCCCTCTCTTCTTTTCATATTTTGAGAATCTCTTTTATCAGTTAAATTTGAGAATCTCTTTTATCAGTTAAATTTTCCTCGTGCGCGCTTAATAAAAAGCAACGATGACGAGTCAAACACTCGTTTAATTTCATGCTATAATGTCGGTCGTTACTCTATATAATTGTAAACCATGAGCGTCGCGAGCGCGTCCTTGGCGAAGATGTCCGCGGACAACGGCGACGAAGACGAGAAGAAGACGACGACGACGACGACGACGATATGGGCGAGGCCGTTCGTTCTTGTATTTTTAGTGGCTCGTAAACTAGGCACTGGCCATCGTTCGATCTCATCGTTTCTCTCTTTCTCTCTTCCTTGTATAATGGTAGTATATACACAATTCGACGATTAAATTATGTAAAACTAATTTTTAAAAAATTGCAAAAATTGTACGTGATACAAATTACTTATTTATTTTTAAGTGCAACGTCATTAAGATCTCGGAAGGATAGTTTAATGATAAGAGCAACATTTGTCTCTGAAAAACAAAAACTTCTATACCTACGAAATTTTATTAAAGTGAAATTATGTTACAATTTTTTTTTTAAATATACATATGTCTATGGTGAGTGAAAGGGTCAATTAATCATCATATCATTGAAATAATGTATTTCATGAAAAGAACGCAGAGCCAAATCGAGAAAATACAATAAAGGTGCATATTTGTTTTCGAGCTAAGAATTAAAACTATCGTTGAAAAACTTTTCAAAGATTTTTAGAAATCCACAAAAGCTGCGAACTATATCGAAATTGGATCTTTGCAAATTATCATTCGTTTCAATCGTTGAATGTACAATAGTATCAGTGCTCTCTGAAGAAATTTATTTTAAATAAAATATGATAATTTTGCCATAATCACACACATTGTAGTTTTTTTTATAAAATCAATCTTTTATTATTTAATTATTTGTCGCGATTGCTTTTGCCTATTCTTCGGTCCATAAAAACACATTCATTTCTCTGCCATTTCAAAAGACCGAAGAAGATTATAATATATCTATGAAAACGGAATTTTCGACTACTTGGGTATTACATCGAATTGAAAATCGCGCATATAGATGCATTCAATATCCCCGGCTGATCGATCGAAACTATCGAAAGTTGAGGCTAACCAACAGTTGCATCTCGATTGGATATGCATTCTTCGCCAGAGAAGCGAACATAATTTAGTTATATGCCTCGTGGCAGCTGTCGATGTGACGACGAACGAAATAGTTCTACGAACGCACCTGTCGCCTTTAATCGGGAGCAATGTCGCAAATACAAAATGTCATCTTTGTCAAATAATTAATATAATCTCTCATTTACTATACGATAAATATTTACGTAGTTTGTTAATTTTTTTAGTAATAATTTAATAGTTTTAATCTACTTTTTTTACAAACGAATTTCGATGATTCTATTGAAATATATAAACGTGTCATTTAAGTTTTAGTACCTTTCTCGATAATTCTTTCGGTATCAAAACATAGAGTAAAAATAGATTTGTTTACGACATTGTATTTATATTCATTCACGATCTTTTTGCTTGTGGTTCTCTCCGAATAAGCGAATAAGAGTATAACGTTTCTATTTTTTTTCAGTCTCTGAAAACCCTCAACACATTGAAACAAAAATCAATGATTTCGGTTAAATTATAATTTAATTATAATTATAATTTAAATTATAATTTAATTACTTAGCAAATCTCACGCAAAGTTCTTTAGTTGAAAAACGAATAAATTATTGTTTACACTATTTAATGACATTATAAATGATTGATCTATATATATCAAAATCTCAAATATAGGAAATACACAATCAGAGTCGTATAATTTTAAAAGATATCGATAATATCAGTATAAGTGTCAATCAATTGTTGTTTCTCTGTAAGCATACGTTTGGTTGAATCTTTTCATTCGTATTCGTCAATGGGTTATCGTCCAATTTCTCTTAACTTTCAATTATTACAGCAGCAACCGGTGGACATGGTCCAATTTATCTGGCACGACTTTTCGAGAATTCCTTCGCACTCTATCTCCTTCATATCTATCTACTTATTTATCTATCTATTTCTCTTTCTCTCTTTGCGCCTCTTAGTCAGACCATTCTGCCAATCTTCTGTTTTGCGGGGGTGTCCGTTAACGAATGCTATTACGTTACTCCCAGTGATGGCAGTGGACGAAGAGGTAGAGAGACAGAAAAAAACAGATATATGGAGATGAAAAGAGAAAGAATAGTAAGTAGATATATGATCGCATAAGAGCAAAGAAGCGTGACGAAAAGAGTGGCTACTCCTACACCAGGGGACATATGCAGACAAGAGAGAGAAAGACAGAGAGCAAAATCGAGAGCGAGCGAAAAGACAACAGAAATAGAGAGGAAGAGAATCGGAACCACCTCTCCTGTTTCTTCTAGCTCTATTCTGAGGAAGTCGTCACCAAAAATGGTGGGGTGCGCGAAGCGTGTACGCGACGATGAGCAAAACATCGTTCTCGTCTCGTTATCATCAACATGACCGCGAATCAAGGTTCGCGCGAAACATTATGGCGGTCGATATAAATGGAAAGGAAACCAATCGGGGACAATACCTTGATATCTATAGCCGATGATTGTAACCCAATACCTTCAACCGTCACCGCAGAAGTAGCGGTGCGGTCTCTGTACGCTCGAATGGAGCTCAACCCGTCAAGAATGCCAAGACAGAAACGATGAAAATGTGTAGAAGAAAGAGATTGGGTCTCTTTCCCTTACAGCCACCTGAAAGAAAGCGTGAAGCATGCTTGAAATGAAATTAGGAATAAAATTGTTTTTATTTGTTGGAAATTCGAGCCATTTAATTTGCGATTGATATTTTTTCAGCAAATATTTTATTTTTCGTTATTTGATATTGTGTTCGGCTTAATTAAAAATTTTTCTCATTACAGATGCACGAAGTTGCACCACATGCGACAAGGTCCTGGCTGAATTGGAGAAAATCGACGACGATACGGATCATTTTGGAGTCGACTTTGTCAAAATCAACGATAAACGGCTGGCAAAGCAATATGGCATCAAAAACTTCCCAGCTCTTACGTATTTCCGCGAAAAAGAACCAATTATATACGAAGGTAAGCCTCAATCTTCTTTAATCTTTTCTACAAAGTAACCTCTATTGAGATAACTAAATATCTATTTGAATACACGATGAATATAATGTAATTAATAATGTAATTAATAATTCACTTTCTAAATTTATTATTTATAATTACGATTATATTTATTATTATTGATATAACGTTGAGAATTATAAAAAAAAAATACTAAAAATTACCAATCTAACAACAAAATATGTATACATGACATTTGTTTAATTTTAGGTGACCTGATGGATGAAGAAAATGTATTGGATTTTCTCACGAGCTTAGAAGCGATGGATTTGCCGGATCGCATCGAAGAAGTTAATGCCAAGATTTTGACGAAAATCGTCGAGGAAACGGACTTTGTGGCGGTTCTTTTCTGTAAGTCGCTTTCTTTATTATTATTCGTTAAACACATTAGATTATGTTCCGATCCAATACCCGGAAGAACGCACGTAACCATTCGGAGCACGTTATCTTCCAATGTTCTCCGATTTATCTCCAATAGAATATCAAGCATGCTGTCGTACTATAAAATGTTTTGTAAAACAACTCTACATACAAGGTACAAAAAAATATAAGTTACGCGTAAAATACTTTGAAAAATTAAACACAAATCGAAATGATGTGTTAATTAAAAATCTAAATACAAATTATTTTAGTTGATAAGATATTCAAATATTCAGACGAAATAATTTATATGATTTTTTTATTATAAATTTCAAATATTTATACGTAATCATCAATCATGAAATATAATTAAAGAGAAATTATCTGAAATTGTATGTTCCATGATCACATGTACGTTCCGTGATTATAACAAAAGATCTCGCACATTTTATATGAAAAAAATCGCTTCGATCAAATTAGCTGAAATTGATATGTCATAGTTTAGGTAGTGATCAAAAATTTCCTCGAGCAAAAAATCCGAAAATCAAAAGTATAAAAGATATGATGATTTGAAGTATTTGAAGTATTTGAGGTGATATTGAAGTTTGAAAAATGTATGTTTTTGAATACATTAAATATTAATAAATAAATTAAATTAATATATCAATGTTTGAAAAGAATATTATATATATATATATATATATATATATATACAGGGTGACCCATTTTAACTTAGGCAGCCAAATAACTCGAAAAATAAGCACACTACGAAAAAATGTTTAGAATCAAAATTTTGTCATTTCGAGGGGGACGTACAATGACGTTAAAATGAGCCCCCCCACCCCTCCCCCTGGGCGGTGAGGGGGGGCAAGTTTGAAATCTTAAATGGGAACCCCTATTTTTTATTGCATATTCGGAATCTTTGGCTAAAAACACATACAATTTGTCTGAAACATTTTTCTCGATTCATGATAGAGGGCGCTGTAATCGACGAAATTCAATTTCTTCGATTTCTCTTACTGAGAACCCATGCTTACGATTCTGCAATAAATTAACAATAAAAATACCACGTTTTCATTGTTAATACTCGAAATTAGTCTTAAAACAAACTTCTCATTATTTTTTATTACTCATTAATTACTTCTCAAGAAACTGCTTTTAGCGTAACCCAGGAACAACGTCGTGGACGTAGCAGTTTTCTGTTCCCTTCGGGGTGCTTGATTAACGTGAGTCCCCTCGCCTCTCACAATTCGGGGTGCTTGAACGTGTGGTAACCCAGCCAGTGAAGGCAAGGTCGTGTGGTGATCCAGCCAGTGAAGGCAAGGTCGTGTGGTGACCCAACCAGTTAAGGCAAGGTCAAGTAGTGACCCAGCCAGTGAAGGCAAGGTCGTGTGGTGACCCAACCAGTTAAGGCAAGGTCAAGTAGTGACCCAGCCAGTGAAGGCAAGGTCGTGTGGTGACCCAACCAGTTAAGGCAAGATTGCATTGTTATCAGCTCTCTCCGCATGGAGGAGATGCTCAAAGTGTGCACCATTATTTTCTAAGAATAACAGTAATCGACAGCGAAAGTTACGTTGTACATTTTCTAGCATTAAAGGAGTTATAGCTTCACAAGCTCTTCTTATTCTTTCCATCATATTCAATCTTGTCGTTGGAGCTTTACTATACACTGCATCTTTAACGTATCCCCATAAAAAGAAATCAAGGGGGTTCAAATCCGGTGATCTCGGAGGCCACAGAACTGGTCCACCCCGCCCTATCCACCGATTTGGGAACCTTTGATTCAAAAACATCCGTACAATACGAGCATAATGAGCAGGAGCACCATCTTGTTGATACCATAAATTTAGTCTAACTGCAAGGGGAACATTCTCTAGGTATGCTGGCAAATCATTTTCGAGGAATTCTAAATACATTGGACTATTAATTGGACGTTCAAAAAAATGAGGTCCAATGACTTGGCCATTGCAAATGCCTACCCATACATATAAACTCCAACGATGTTGATTAAGCACCTCACGATACCAATGTGGATTTTCTGGTGACCAATAGTGGCAATTATGCCTATTGAGACTACCATTGCTGATGAATGTTGCTTCATCACTGAAACAAACATTACTAAAAAAATCTGGATTCTGATCTAACATCTCAAGAGCCCATCTACAAAATTGTACTCTGAGTACGTAGTCGGCCTCACTTAATTCCTGTACCAGAGTAATATGATACGGATGGTAATTGACTGATCGTAACAATCTATGTGCCGTAGTTTGAGGGATTCCCAGTTCTCGTTCTATTTGACGGGTACTAATATGGGGATTTTGATGAACCATAGCCAAAACTGCGAGCAATCTAGGGTCATTATTATTATGAAGTCTATTCCTTCGCCTTTCGCGATGAAGTGGATTATTACGAGATCTCCTTTCAATGTTTATAATTTGTTGATCAGTAGGATGGCGGCGATTTGGGAATCGCTCCGCATAAGTACGGGCAGTAAGTCTGTAATTTCTACCACATTCGCCAAAGGTTATAAGAATATCGACTACTTCTGTAGGCGTATAATTTGCCATTTTACCAGAATTTTATCAGAGTACAAATGTTAAAAAAATACATACATAGGGATACTTAGAGGAACTCCATCAGATGGAAAGTCCAAAATGTCTCGGTACTTTGGACCATTCAAGTTGCCTAAAGGGCAGGTTACGCTAAAAGCAGTTTCTTGAGAAGTAATTAATGAGTAATAAAAAATAATGAGAAGTTTGTTTTAAGACTAATTTCGAGTATTAACAATGAAAACGTGGTACTTTTATTGTTAATTTATTGCAGAATCGTAAGCATGGGTTCTCAGTAAGAGAAATCGAAGAAATTGAATTTCGTCGATTACAGCGCCATCTATCATGAATCGAGAAAAATGTTTCAGACAAATTGTATGTGTTTTTAGCCAAAGATTCCGAATATGCAATAAAAAATAGGGGTTCCCATTTAAGATTTCAAACTTTCCCCCCCTCACCGCCCAGGGGGAGGGGTGGGGGGGCTCATTTTAACGTCATTGTACGTCCCCCTCGAAATGACAAAATTTTGATTCTAAACATTTTTTCGTAGTGTGCTTATTTTTCGAGTTATTTGGCTGCCTAAGTTAAAATGGGTCACCCTGTATATATATATATATATATATATATACACACATATATGTATATACAGGGTGTCTGATAACTTTTTGCAGTCCCGAAGTGTGAAGGTAGATTGGCTTAAGTTAAAAAGAAAGGTCCTCTATTGTTTTGCGACATTCGCAATAATTAACAAAAAATTAATTAAAGAAAATCGGTCAATCTGCGTGAGTAGAAGCGGTCCGGGCCGCACTCACCATTCCTTCCCCATTCACCGCTTTGCCGCGCGCCTAGTATAAGATTGCAATGGGACAACTCTCGTCGCCGCGCACTTCTACTCACGCAGATTGGCCGATCTTCTTTAATTAATTTTTCGTTAATTGTTGCGAATATCGCAAAACAGTAGAGGACCTTTCTTTTTAATTTAAGCCAATCTACCTTCACACTTCGGGAAAAAGTTATCAGACACCCTGTGTATGTATACATATACAGGGTGTCCCGAAACTAACGCTTGATATTTTAAACGCAGATTCTCTGGCCAATTAAAAATCGTATCAAGCGTTAGTTTCGGGACACCCTGTATATATAAAATATAACAAAAATATAATAATATAAAAAAATAATAAAAAAAAATATATATATATAAGTATATATATATATAATGTATGCAACTTCTACAATATTTAATGACTCCAGACTTTTTTTGTCATGCTTGTGTATGTTACGCAGAGATCAAGCACAGCGCGCGCGCACACACACATACGCACGCACGCATGCGCATACATATGTAATAAAAAGGATTTGGAATCATTAAATATTGTAGAAGTGGTATACACATTATATATGGTACACATTATATATAAGTGGTACACATTATATATAAACATTTTCTTTTAAAACATTTATATATTAATTTAATCTATGTATTCAAATCCAAACGTTTTTTAAACTTCAATACCACCCACTTCAAATCATCGTATCTTTTATACTTTTAATTTTTTGAATTTTTGCGCGAGGAAATTTTTGATCAATACCACCAACTACAACATATTTCAATTTCAGCCAATTTGAACGAAACCATATTTCATATAAAATGTGCGGGATCCTTTCACAAAGTTTCCACAATACATATAAAACAAAAAATAAACGTCTTGATAATCTAATGCTCTATAATTTTTAAACTAAATTCACGAACTATAAGATATACTTGATACAAAATGAAAAAAGAAAATTTTGCTTATTAAGCTAATATTTAATGCAATTTAAAAGAATTGCCAAACGAACGAGCAAACAATCAAGCAGCAGAAGAAAAACATAGAAAGAGGGACGCCGATCAAAACGATTATTCATGTTAGTTAGACAGCTCTAATTTAATTGTATAGATCAACGATCTTTTTTTTAAGTAATGACAGAGATTCAGAGCATGATTGATCTCACATATACACATACACAACCGGTGCTTCTAAAGTTTTCAAAATAGCATGACATATAGTTTTTATATATATATATATATCTTGTAAGATTTCTTCTGGTTCGAAATCCATTTACGAGACTAATCTAGGCTAGTAATCAGTCGGCGCCAAAAATCAACGGATACACAGCAATACTATGTAATGTACCTTGACTGTGTAACCTATACATTATAATATCTATCGTTCATTTAACTTGTATTGTCCGACGTTTTACTAATCATCACCTGTGTATATCACGTGTGCGACGAGAGGAATTGTTTGTCGCTGTACATAAAAGATAAGAATTACAATTAACAAATACATAAGAAATACAATTAACTCTTTCGCAAGTTTACTACAATTTTAAGATATTTTTACTATGTGCACGCTCAATTATATTACAAAGCAACGAATTAATAATAGCAATTTTATAATAAGGCAGCTTATCATAAATCTTTTTTATCACTAAGCTTTTAATCATAATTAGATACATACGTATCATCGTGTACGATTTCATATTCCTTGACATGTAGTTGTTTCTAATACATATGTATATATATATGCAGAGAAGGATTCTCGGTGAAAGTGCATAAAAGATTACACAGCATCGATTTTATGATTGCTTGAGTATATTATTGAAGAGATTGTTTTAAGTAATTCGCCGTAAACAAAAGTATGTGGAGGACGGCATTGGTTTAGAAGATATAACAAGTTAAAGTTTGACAATTTTAACGCTTTTCTTAAGGGGGAAAAGTCATGTAAACGTATGTTTCTTTAAGATTTTTTTATAAAGAAATGGAAAAGTTTATTGAATTAACATAAAGCATATCTCAAAATATACGATGTAAAGTATATCGACAAATTTTTTTAGACTAAAATATTTCAAAATGGCGGCGCCACAGCTGCTGGAAGTCGGCACCTCAGATTTGCGCCGTGCAGCCTACAGGTCTCAAATCTCAACAAAATCAAAAAATCAAATTTTTATCGTTAAAATACATTAATACGCTTTGCATGACGGAGAGAAAAAAAAAAAATTAAAAATTAAAAATTCAGGACCATTTTGAAAAAAAAATCACTTATTTTTGTATAAACAATCGGTAAAAAACAATATTTATTGTAATAAATATTGCTTTATGTTAATTCAATAAACTTTTCCATTTCTTTATAAAAAAATCTTAAAGAAACGTACGTTTACATGACTTTCCCCCCTTAAGTATTGTAGACTGATATTGAGAACGTTGTATACATATGGGTTTGTTTACCATCCTAATCTATTTGATATTTTCTATACCTCCATAGTCATAAATGTGTTGTCGTACAATTGGTTTCTTTTCAAACGAAATTTCTTAGCGAGAGTCAAGGTTAGATATAGAGTGAACTTTGTTTCGTTTTGCAAAGTACATGCGTGGACATAGTAGTTTCCGCCCGGGGGGGGGGGGGGGGGGCTACGAGAAGGTCCACTTCTGGAAAATCTGCCTATTTACAATTAAAATTTAGTTTGGATTAAGTTATATCTTCCGAAAGTGAAACCCTCCCATGGGGGGAAGGACCCACTGTGCATCCACGCATATATTATAAAGTAAGATGAGGTTCACTCTTTAGTGAGAGTCAAGATTAATTTAATGTGTCCGAATAATTTTCCGATCAACAAAAAATCCATTAATTTATTTTTATCCTTAACAATACTTAGGAATTCGTATAGTCGTTTATTGAAAGCTGTTAGCGAATTGTGAGAAATACATGAAACCAATTATATCGACAAACAATATATTCATAACCTATAGGAGTTATAAATGATATCAAATCAGTACGATGTAAACAAACCTCATATCCATACATATTCTTAATTCCAGTAATATAATCCAGTATAATGTCTAAAATTGTCAAACTTTAATTTTAACTCGTTATATCCTCTAAATTAATGCCTACTTATTTTTTTTGTGGGGAATTCCTCAGGACAACCTTCTCTATAACATATCCAAGCGGCGCTGTGTAGCTTGTTATACACTTTTATCGGATTCTCAAAGAGGGAGAGATATTTTTATTGACTAATAAAAGATAAATAGAAAATACTTGTAATCATTCTCTGTATAAAACGCAATGTTTACGTCGGTTTGTGTACCTCTGTAAAAATCTCCACCCATCTATCTTTATTGTTTTTGTCTTCCGTTATTGTCCGTGTCGATCGTGTTCATCGAGTTTGAAACATCTTATCGCAAAATGGGGAGCTGGATTAACAAAGATATGAATCATCTTCACAAAGAGAACAATGAAGCCAATCAAATCTGTCATGCTGGATTATTCCATCCACTTTGCGATTCGATTACATTCAATATACTTGTAAATAATACATATATGTGAAAATTCTTGTGTGTGTTGATACGGATAGGTCCGGACACGGAGCGGTGTACGGGCACTGGGTCTAGTAAGTACATATTTATAAGAGAACAATGTTCTCTCTCTCTCTCTCTCTTTCTCTATCTGTTGCACAATATCTCTGTACCCTACGCTTGTTTACACATACACACACATACACACACATATACATATACTGCTACATGCATCCAATATCGGTTGATGCACTAATGAAAGATCACTTTTCATAAAGTGACTGATATCAACTTATCATCATAACGTTTGCAATTTTTTTGCATTTAATTTTTTTATTACAAATTATGAGATAACTATTAAATTATGAGAAGCAAAAAATTGTCTTTTTTTTTACACTATACAATGAAATCATTTTTCTATTTTCTTTTACAAAGAAGTGATTATTTTTCGCAAGTGCATCATCCAGAATGGCGACATGCTGTGATACGCGTTTACCTCCGGCAAATGTATTTCCTTCAAACATATTTTTAACTCGATTTGCGTGTTCATCAATTATCAGAGTTGTATCTATCGCATCGTCCCTGCAGCTCTTCGCTCCAATGTACGTGTACAACGACAGAGGGATGCGGTATGCGGGGAAAAAACGGATATCAATAAAGCGGCAAGAGCTTTTACATTCACACGTTTCATTCATTTCGAATATATACGATGGATACTCTGATGAAATCTTTTAAAAATTGTTTTTAGTAAATTAGTATTTGAAGCAAAATAATATATGTGATGTATGTAATTGTGATATAAGAAGAATCAGCTAACATCAAGCTTGCCAAATTTTTCCTTTTCTATTACATTGATCGATATCATTCTGGCCTTAAAGTAAACGAAGTTGTTTCTGGTCAATTTTGATGGGATAATTATGAATTTGATCTCGAAAATGTTGCATCACGTCAAGGTTTCGAGATTCATTTCGAGATATCTAGAAGTCCTTGTGCCTTCTCTACACGTATACCCTCTTGCATTGAAAAACAAAAAAATTCAATTTGCTCTATCTCAATGA
This sequence comes from Camponotus vicinus, assembly GCF_025532165.1. Lineage (NCBI taxonomy): Eukaryota > Metazoa > Arthropoda > Insecta > Hymenoptera > Formicidae > Camponotus > Camponotus vicinus. Next base: position 11,530,754 of record NW_028141949.1, on the reverse strand, counting down.
AAAAAAAATTGGATTATAGCAATCGAATATGCGTTGGAAAGGGTAAGAATAGCATTTTAATGTGACCTGGATGCTGAAAAAGAAATTGTTAGAGATTTTATAGGTTGAAAATGACCAAATACTTTATTTCTTGCACTTTTTAGATTAGAATATTTAAAAAACTTGACGTGATACATTTTTAGAGCCAGATTTGTAATCAGCGCATCAAAAATCTACCAAAACAACTTCGCATATTTAAAAAAAATTGCATTTCTGTCAACCAGTGTTATTTATAAGTGCTTTGATTGTAAATTCTTGGCACGAGGCGCTCTCTAATTAAAATATTTATAAATATTCAATTATTGTTTGCATTCTGAGTGTGCACAGTCAGGTGTAGAATATAAACTGCATTATTTTTTCGCATCCCTGTTTAGAATAGAACAATGTGTTTTATAAGAGTGAGACGTTTTTGAGAGTAATTGTGTATACTAATCTAATCTTGTTTCAACATCCTTGTTAGACAATCTAAAAAAGAATTATTCATTATTTCACAAAAAAAGTAAGTCGGATCAGAGCTATCTCGACAAGGTTGTAAATTTTTATAAATTTTTTGTGTAATAAAATATATTTACAAAATATATTTATCGACACTAAGCGTACAACAACACCAATGACTCTTTATAAAATGACGAAATAAAATTCAAGAATCATGAGAATTTTCAATTTTGACATTATGGACTTGCGGACGGAACAATTAGCATTCAAGGATGGCATCGACCGTTCAACGACAAAGGCATACAATAATGCATCTTTTTATTTCAAATGGGACAGACAAACCAGACTGCAAAAAGTGCCTCAAAGCTCTGCAAGAATTGGAGAACATTGATGACGAGGCCGATCAATTAGGCATCGGCTTCGTAAAGATAGCAGACGAGGAGCTCGCGGACGAATATAACCTCGGTTCTCTTCCAGCTCTTGTTTATTATAGGCATCAAATCCCGATCATTTACGAAAGTAAGTACGTGAGTAATGCATAATATAATATTAATATGCAAAATACTCGTACGATTTAAATCTATTAAATTAATTTGATACATAATTATCCCATTTTAATCATGTAAAGCAATTTTGCAACGAAATTAACTCGTAGTATGCTTTTAGATGAACTGAGCAAAGAAGAAGATGTGTTAGAATGGCTGGTGGCGAATAAAAGCACAGGAGATGAAGAGGACGTTATTGAGGATGTTACTGCTAAAACGTTGAACACATTGATTGGAAATATAGACAATCTAGTTGTTCTATTCTGTTCGCATCGTTCTATTTTGCTATTATTTTAGTATCATTTGCCTGGATTTTGTCTCGTAACGCACTCTCATCCTTGCAGATGATCACGACGACGAAGACTCTATGCAGGTCCTAAACGAGCTGGAAAAGATCGACGATGACTGCGACAGGCATGGAATTCAATTTGTGAAGATCGATGACGAGAAGGCAACGGAAGAATTTGGAATTGATAATTTACCAGCAATTGTCTATTTCGAGAAGCAGATACCAAATGTTTACGACGGTGGGTAGGTGAATCGAACATTCGGCAGAGCACTTTTTCTCTCTCTCTCTTCCTATGTAAACAATGCTGAAATATAATTCCGGATATGCATTGCATTTAAATTAATAAAGATGAAAAATTCATTCGTAAAAACGATTCGTAGATAGATAACACAAGCCGACAAAATTTAGACCCAGAAACCAGAATATACATACCTTTCCTAAGGTTTTTGACGCGCTGAATTCGAATCCGAGGTCAGAATTTCTCTGGTAGCTCCGGTTTTTGAGATATTCTAACCTAAAAGTGCCAAAATCACGGTTTTTCGAGATATTTGAGGTTATGTTACATCGCAAGATAATTTTTTTTCATAAAACCATTAATGGGGTCCGAAAGAACTACTCTTCCTCTTTAAAAGACATTTTGATTTGTCCGGATATCTTTTTTTATCTTTGAGAAATTGAATGTTCAAATTAAGTAGTTTGACATTTTTGATATTTGGAAATTGAATAGCATCAGGTAAGTACAATATAATGTATGTACACGAAATATACATTTTTAAAGGATTTTGATGCACGCTGATTCGAAATTTGACATTATTTTTACAATAGTTTGTTTAAACAAATTGTTTAAACAAATTGTTTAGACAAATTAAATTTGCAAAACTAATGTCAAATTTCGAATCAGCGTGCATCAAAACCCTTTAAAAATGTATATTTCGTGTACATACATTATATTGTACTTACCTGATGCTATTCAATTTCCAAATATCAAAAATGTCAAACTACTTAATTTGAACATTCAATTTCTCAAAGATAAAAAAAGATATCCGGACAAATCAAAATGTTTTTTAAAGAGGAAGAGTAGTTCTTTCGGACCCCATTAATGGTTTTATGAAAAAAAATTACCTTGCGATGTAACATAACCTCAAATATCTCGAAAAACCGTGATTTTGGCACTTTTAGGTTAGAATATCTCGAAAACCGGAGTCACCAGAGAAATTCTGACCTCGGATTCGAACTCAGCGCGTCGAAAACCTTCGGAAAAGTATATTCTGGTTTCTGGGTTTGAGGTTTGGCCAAATTTTGTCGGCCTGTGTATTTCGATTCAAGGTGAAGTAACTCTTTGATTACAGGAGATATAGAAAATGAGGATGAAATCCTAGAGTGGTTGTTGTCACAACTCGAAAAGGATGAGATCGAGGATGTCACCGATGAGATGCTAGATCGTCTGATCAAAGACGGGAAAACTCTAGCCGTGCTCTTCTGTAAGTTGCTCGCGAAAGTCTCAAACTATAATTGATTATATACAAATAATGTTAGGACATATTCGTAATGATCGCAGACGACAATAACGACCGGAAGTCGCAAAAGGTTCTCAACGAGTTGGAGAACATCGATGATGAGTGCGATCAACTTGGCGTAACATTCGTGAAAATCGACAGTTCAGAGGAAGCTAAGGAGTACGGTATCGAGAAATTACCTACGATGCTTTACTTCGAGAAAGGCATTCCGATGGTGTATCAAGGTAATCTGGAAGACGAGGAGAAGGTGCTCAAATGGTTGGAGCAACAACAAAAGATCGACCAAATCGAAGACGTCACTGATGAAATGCTCGATATGGTTATCGAGAAGATGCCGCTCGTAGCTGTTCTCTTTTGTCAGTAATATATTTTGCGTTTTTCCGTCTATCTCTTCTTTCTTTTGAGTTTTTCTTTGTTAAAAATTATTCATATAATTAGATTGCTCACAATCATTGATTCTATCGTCGCTTTGCAGATGACAAAGATCAAAAAAAGAGTCAGAAGGTATTGAGCGAACTGGAAAACATCGACGATGATTGCGATCAACACAACATAGCTTTTGTGAAGATTAGTGACTTGAACGAGGCGAAAGAATACGGCTTAGACACGCTTCCTACTTTAGTGCTCTTTGAACGAAAAATACCGCATGTTTATGATGGTCAGTCTTACTGAAGATTATTATTTAATCATAAGATCGAGAGACGTAAATTAATTAGAAAACGTTGAAGAAATTCTTCCAATTACGTCGCAGGCGATCTCATGAACGAGGATCAAATACTAGGTTGGTTGTTGCATCAGAAAAAGCATGCCGAAATCCCGGAAGTAACGGACGAAATGATCGAAAAATTAATGGAGACTTCGCCGTACACGGCAGTTCTGTTCTGTAAGCGATTGATTCGTCTCTTTCTATTTCTTCTTTTAACATTCTTCCGCTGTTATTTGTTAAGATGCTGTTATATGCGGCGAATGAAACCAATCAACGAATTGATTTTTTTTGTAGATGATAAAGACGATAAGCAGGACATGAGGATTCTAAATGAATTGGAGAATATCGACGATGATTTGGAGAAAGAAGGCATCATCATCGTCCGTATAGACAACGACGCCGAGGCGAAGGAATACGGTATCGATCATCTGCCGACCTTGATATATTTCGAGGATAAAATTCCAGCGATATATGAGGGTGATTTGTTGAATGAAGATGAAGTCCTTGAATGGCTGATACAGCAAAAGAACAGCGCTACTATTGAGGAAGTTACGGATGAAATATTGACGGATCTTATAGAGGACCATGAATATGTTGTAGTATATTTTAGTGAGCATTTTTTCATCAATATATATTTTTATTGGACTGCTAATCAAGTTAAAATCGATAGCGATAATTTTTTTTCTGCTCTCTTTTGATATAAGCAATTAAAAATTATGACAGGTGGAAGTTGTGACGAGGGAGAGAAATGCGACAATATCCTCGACGAATTGGAGAATATCGATGATGAACTCGATGAAACGGGCATTATATTCGTCACTACCGAGGACACTGTTATAGCGAAGAAATATGGCATCAAACATTTCCCAACTCTCGCATTCTTCAGAAACAGGGACCCACTGATCTATAGTGGCGATCTCGATGACGAAGACGAGGTACTGTCTTGGATCACGGATGAGGACACTTTGGAAATACCAGGGAAAATCGAAGAAGTCAATGCTAGAATGCTGGAAAACATTCTCGACGAAAACGACTATGTCGTCGTCTTTTTTTGTACGTCAATCGCAATACGATCGCTACAGAATTAATTGATTGAATACACTGTATCGTTTGTTTGTAGACAAAGAAGGCGATAGAAAAAGTCAAAAGATCCTCCAGGAGCTCGAGAATATCGATGATGAGTGCGAAGAGAAGGAAATCGATTTCATAAAGATCTCCGACGAGGGAATCGAGAAGGAATATGATCTTCCAGGATTACCGGCGTTGGCATTCTATAGACATAAGTTCCGGCAGATCTATTCGGGCGACATGATGCACGAGGAAGAGATTTTAGAGTGGGTCCTCGATCTACGCACAACAACGCCAGATGTTATCGAAAGTGTCGATAGAAAAACATTACAAGTTCTCATCAACGATGTCGAACACCTCGCTGTTTTCTTCTGTGAGTAATTTTTAACATTTTCGATTTTTTGACATAATTTTTGGTATTACATATACATATATGCTTTACTGAGTATTTTTACTAAAGAAAAATTTCTAGATTCAAAATTGAATTTAAAGAATTCGTAGTTAAAAATACATTTAATAGAAGAGATTCTACATAAGATGCAAAAAAATTTTTTCTTTTTTTATGTAAAATATAAAATATAATATTTATCTAAATCTTATCAGAAATTATATAATCTTAATTTATATATAATGTTAATTCTAGATAATAATTATTATTATATAAAATAGTAGATAATACAAAGATTTATATTTTTACGTCTATATGCATTTGTATTATACAGGGTGTCCCATTTTAATGTCCCACCCCAAATAACTTTCTTATTTTTAATTTTAGAAAAAGATGTTTCAGACAAAAGTTGTATGGTTTCAAGGGGGACATAAGGTGGTGTCATTAGTTTGACCTTGAATAGTTGCTTCAAGGTCACGTAAAGGTCACCTTCAATTTTTTAAATGAAACCTCTTACTTTCTATTACATATTCTTGCAGCTCATCTCGAGAACTTTCCAAAACACTATAATTAAGTTAGTTTTCATTAAGTACTTTCCGAGTTATGAGGCTTGAAATCATTTCTTAATTTTACATAAACCGTAAAATATCTTGTAATATATTCTTTTCTCGATTATCTTACCATAATACTTTTATGTACAAAATAATGAGAGGAATCAATTGGTGTAAAGAAAACACATAATTGTTTCGAAAGAAAAAATGTAATTTGCAATTAACAATTACATTTTTTTTTTTCGAAACAATTATGTGTTTTCTTTACACCAATTGATTTCTCTCATTATTTTGTACATAAAAGTATTATGGTAAGATAATCGAGAAAAGAATATATTACAAGATATTTTACGGTTTATGTAAAATTAAGAAATGATTTCAAGCCTCATAACTTGGAAAGTACTTAATGAAAACTAACTTAATTATAGTGTTTTGGAAAGCTCTCGAGATGAGCTGCAAGAATATGTAATAAAAAGTAGGCGATTCCATTTAAAAAATTGAAAGTGGCCTTCACGTGACTTTCAAGTAACTATTCAAGGTCAAACTAATGACACCACCTTATGTCCCCCTTGAAACCATACAACTTTTGTCTGAAACATCTTTTTCTAAAATTAAAAATAAGAAAGTTATTTGGGGTGGGACATTAAAATGGGACACCCTGTATATGCATGATAAATTATTTAACAGACGATGACAAATGTGAGTCCTGCAGCGAGATCCTGGAGGAGTTGGAAACGATTGACGATGATACTGACAAACACGGTATTCAATTCGTCAAATCAAACGATGCTAAACTGGCGGCTGAAATCGGTGTTTTCTCCTTTCCGGCTCTCGTTTATTACGAGACCGGAGTTCCCATCATGTACGACGGTAAGTGCCGAAAGGCTTCATTTTTATTTTTTATTATGACCCCGCCTTTGCCATATGATTTTTGTTTTCTATGGAAAGAAAACAAGATCGAGCACTTTACGCTCTATTACGCGTTCTTTTTTTATTAAGTCACTCTTCTACGTATACTTTCGACAATTTGCATTAATTCACGAAGAGATTCTAATAAAAATAAAATTATAGTAAAAGAATCAAACATATTAAATGGAAACATATGTTTTGCTTTTTACTATAATAATTCGTTATCATACATACATAATGTGCATACGTAATATTGCCATTGTATTTTCTTGTGAATTATAAAATATAAAATATTAATTTTCTATGATTGAAACATATACAATACAATGAAGAGCGACTTATTGTTAGCATGTTCCTTTCAGCAACTTCCGCGTCGATAAAGCGATAACGAAATTCTCTACTGACAAAATCTCGGTGCGTCATCGAATCCGGCTGATCCTGATACGCGTGTGTGCCTTTTGTAGGTAATCTTAAGAACGAGGACAGAGTTCTGGAATGGCTAATCGAACAGAAAAGTAAGGAGATTTCTAGGATGATGATTATTATTACTGGTGTACTGTTCTTTGTGACGTTAATCTCGGTCGTGACTATACCACCGGGCTACGAGTACAACACTCGCGCCGTGATCACCCCGATCACACTACCACCATCACGATCACCATGATCAAAATCGTGAAAAAGTAAAAAAAAAAAGAAAAAAACACACGTCGAGTCTAATTTGCATAGAGATTATCGTCAGTCTAACGGCGCGATGCATGCTTTCGATTCGTACATTAGTCAAAAAGAATTCGATCAAAAAAATTGCGAGATGTTAAGAAGTTCGTTGAACCATATAAAGTGGGTTCATTTTATATGTATAAGCTAGCTTTAATTATAACTTTTTGATTACGGCGCAATGCATTTAAAGCATAATCGCAAGCTTGTGTCACTCACTTTGTCGTTGTGCATTAGTATGCAATTGCATTGATATAATAATGCAGAATATATAGTGTATTGACGGTGGTACGTCGTGTAAATTTTCTCGAAGTTATAATTTCGTGAAAGAAAATGATCATGGCGCCTCACCGCTGGATTACAAATAATGATCTCATGAATAAAAAAGCAAAGCTTTATTTCTTGCAGCTTTTCTAATTATGGCTGTTTCTATTTCTTTTTCTTTTTTTTTTTGTTTTCTCTCTTTGCATTTAACAAAACTTTTGTAATTCATTGCGAGAAAGTTAAAATCGCGAATTGTTTTAGCAATTTAACGACGATATCGGCAAACCATATCTTATTAAAAAAAAAAAACGTAATACAAGAATATAAAAATGCATAAATGATTCGTATCATAAATTTTATATTTTACAATTGATACCAATGCCAAAATATTTTTTACTCTTATTGATATTTTTTTATATTTACATATTATCATATTTATAGATTATATATATATACGATATATATATATATATATATATATATATATATATATATATATACGACAGACATTTGTAATTTTCTGCAAGCACGATAGCTTTAACACGTATTCAGGTTTCAAACACTATTTGATTTATTATTTATCTTATTTATTTCTATAATAAACAAATATTTATCTCGTATAAATCTACGAGATAGAAAACGACTTTTTGGATATCGAAGAAGATTTTCCCTTTTCATATAATATAACAATTATTACGTATATAACAATATTGAGGAAATGTTTAACGTGATGCGTCAATAATGTTTGTCTTTCTAAAATGCATGTCATCCCTTTAGACCGAGGCCGTATCGATCACAAAAAACCTAGGTACACAATTTGAATTTCAAT